>NC_136427.1:305078441-305678441 GCF_052849685.1 Lactuca virosa | reverse complement strand
TATTCTATCAAAAAGTCATTTTTAACGCTTACTATCTCTAAATTGACTAGCCCAAATCTGCAGGCATTACAATTATCTCCCCCTTAGGATGATTACGTCCCAGAATCATCAAGAAAAAAGTGCTTGTATAATGACTCCATATGTTATCTTTTCATCCTAGGTAATAACCATAACTCTTACGTCCTTTCAAATGAGTATCTAACTCTTGGACCTCTTGACTGCTGGCGGTGCTCAATCATGCACCCGCTCTTTATCTCAAGTTGGACTTTCAATCGTAATCTTCGAGTTACAGACTTGATATTTATTGGAGACTCTTGCTCTTTCTTAACAGAATTAACTTAAGATAAGTTATTTACTTCAATTACTGTAACAGATCGATGGGTCATGTTCTAATGACCTCTCGTCGTATGATGCAATGCTTAGACTCAGGTCGTTTAGAGCCAAATTCTAGAATGAAGATACCTTCCTTCATGTTCTAATGTGATATAATCACTTTCTATCATGTAACACTTCTAGCTACAAGCTTTTTACTTTCACAACGATCGCGATACTTCTATTGATCGCTTCAATTATCTTTCACTTCAATCTTCTGGCTTAACATTGTCACTTTCCCTGATCCAAGTGTGAGTCTTGTGCTTCGGTAGTATAGGCCTCTACTACCTTTCACACCTACTCATACTCGTCCCAAGTATTATCTCGCAGTTCTCCAAGTGAGCACACAAGAAAAATGATATAGCAACTTAACACATCAGATAACATAACCAATGTTTATATTATTTCTTGAAATGATTACATAAATGTTCAAGTTCACCCTACACTAGGCCTCCTATAATAGGCTACACCACATGATACTATCTGCATCGCTAATTTATATCTTGATCTTCAGATATATAGATCCTTACTCCTGGTCCTTCGCATTGTCACCTGCTTCATCAATGATCATCTGGAATGCTCTTGCCTTTGGCTTCAGTGGTGCATTTGGCCTTGCTGATTCATTTTTCTTTGGACAATATTTTGACATATGCCCTTTGTTTTCGTATCCGTAGCATACTTTATCATTAAACGTACAATCCTTGGAATAGTGACTGATCCTCCCACACTTATAATGAAACATCCCAAAAATATAGTTCAAAATTTTCGTTTTTTATGTACAATAAAAACCATAGTAATCCAATCATCCCATAAAAACATAAGTGGTAATATCTCAAAACATCATGTCAAAACATTGTATCAAAATATCAGAGCAAATCCTCCCATGCTAAACACAGTGGTGTGTGCCATGCATTCATCCCGAGCTCTTCCCTTTGCTACCAGAAGTACCTGAAACCAAAACTGAAAACTATAAGCATGAAGCTTAGTGAGTCTCCCCAAACTACCACACAACATATAACATGCAGCTAGGAGATACAGGCCTCGCCCACACTCAAGGAGATATGGGTCCCCGCCCACACTCGGCTAACTTATGAGATACTGGCCTCGCCCACACTCAACTATCTATGAGATACAAGCCTCGCCGACACTCAGCTGGCTAGGAGGTACGGGCGTCGCCCATGCTCCTCTATCTGGAGGATACGGGTCCCCGCCCACACCGCTCTATCTAAACATACATAAAAGTATCACGCAGACAACAAGTATACCATAATCTACCAATTCTTAATCATATTAAGATAATACTAAGATACGGGCCCTGCCCACACTTAGCTACTAATCGTAAACGAGTCTAACATACAAACACTATCCACACTAAGCTACTAATCATAAACAAGTCTAAGATACGGGCCCTACCCACACTTAGCTACTAATCATCATACGTACTCTACACGGGCCGACATTGGTGCCTTCGACATGTACCTACTGAAGGAAACTCACATCGCAAAGCTGACTGTGAAATCTAGCGGTGAAGAATCTCTGACGGCTGCTCCAATGACTCCTCGACTATCATTAACACACTAACTCTTAGTCAAAATCCAATAATCCTTCTTAAGGTAAAATGACCATTTTACCCCAAGTCAAAGTTGATAGTCTGGTCAAAGTCAAAATTATGGGTTGACTCAACTCGGCGAGTTGACCCATTAACTCGCCGAGTTGACCCATCAACTCGTCTAGTTCCACAAATCAAAAACCCTGAAAATCGCGATACAACTCGTCGAGTCATCCCCCCTGACTCGTCGAGTTCCCTGGCTACTCATAGTCGTGATTAGGCGAGTCAAATTGTCGAGTTCTACCATGTTCAGAATCGGGGCACGTCGACTCAACTCGTCAAGTTCCTCTATGGACTCGACGAGTTTCTCTGTCTGTTTGGGCCATCTTAACGGATTAAGCCCCTATACTTCAGATCTAAGCTTCTTGTTTCTCATACACACTAAAAACGTCCTTTTAAGGGTAAAGTTTCCAAATTTACCCGTTAATACCCTCATTTGACGGGTTTTTCTTAAACCCTAAATCTTTAGAACTTAGATCTTGGTCCACAAGTCATCCACACTCCAAACTAAAGCATACAAACAGAGATCTAGGCCTTATACATCATTTGAACACGTAAAGTTTCCACCTTTCACTTCATGCATGGCCTTTTGGAGCTTAAAAGTCCCACAATAACATCCTATGGCTTGCATGGGGCTTCAATGGCCATAAAGTATGCACCTTTATGCCATGAAAGCCGTAATGATTCCAGATCTGATGGTTCACTCACTTGGGATGTCCATATTCAAAAGATCAAGCTTCTTGGACCAAAAACTCAATAAAAAGATGATAAAGAGATCTAAGAAGCTAGTAAGCAAGTTTGAGACTTCTTTATAAGAAAATGATGAGGAAGAGACGAAGTTGTTGGAACTAGTATCCCCTTCTTGAGTCCTCAAGCTTCTCCTTCCTTCACAAGCGTCAAAACACACAAGGTTTCATTCAAAAATGGCTTACAAGCTCACAATGGCTTTAGGGTTTCTGGATCTAGGGTTTGGGACTTGGAGGCTGGAAATGAGGCCAGCAAGTGGGGATTAGGATGCTTAAATAAGGTGCAAAACCTTGAAATTTGGGTTTCATCCTGGCAGCCCTACTCGACGAGTCGAGGCTCTAAACTCGTCGAGTAGGTGACTTAAAACCCCGCGTCAAATCTGTTTTCTACTCGACAAGTTTGGGGCTACCAACTCGTCGAGTTGGTCTACAAAAGTGATTAAATTATAGTTAAATGCGTACCAGGAATCAGGCGTTACAATTCTTCCCCACTTGTCTTAGACTTCGTCCTCGAAGTCTGCTGCGTCGGGAAACAACTTCGGGTAGTGCTCCCCCATCTCCTCCTCGGGCTCCCAAGTCCACTCTGAACCCTTGTGGTGCTGTCACTGCACCTTCACCAGCTCCGCCCTTTTGTTCCTCAGCTCCTTCATCTTCTTGTCAAGGATCGCCACCAGTCTTTCGATGTAGTTCAAGTTGTCATCAACCTGTATATCCTCTAGAGGCACAACTGCAGAGTCATCCACTAATCACTTACACAGCTGGGAAACATGAAAAGTGTTGTGGATCTGGCTGAGCTCTGCTAGCAGATCCAATCGATACGCCACCTTGCCCACCCAGGCTATAACCCTGAAAGGACCGATGTACCTGGGGCCCAACTTGCCCCGCTTCCTGAACCGGATGACACCTTTCCAAGGTGACACCTTCAGGAGGATCATGTCGCCCACCTAGAACTCCAAGTCAAAACGTCGCTTGTCGGTATTGCTTTTCTACCGACTCTGAGCAGTCTGGAGCCTACTCCGAACCAGCTGGATCCTCTCAGTAGTCTTGAGTACTACCTTAGTACTCCCCATGACTCTCTGACCGACCTCTCCCCAACAGATTGGGGTCCTGCATTTCCTCCCGTAGAGCATCTCGAAGGGCGGTCGGTCTATGCTGGCGTGGTAGCTGTTGTTATACGAAAATTCCGCCAATGGAATATACGTATCCCAACTGCCACCAAAATCCAAAACACATGGGCACAACATGTCCTCGAGATTCTGAATCATCCTCTCGCTTTGTCTATCCGTCTGAGCGTGGAAAGCGGTGCTGAAGTGGAGATGAGTACCCATCTAGTCGTGAAACCGCTTCCAAAATCTGGAAGTGAAACGAACATCCCGGTCTGTCACCACCGAAATGGACACTCCATGACGTGCCACTACCTCACGAACGTAGATCTCGGCTAGCTTCTCGGTCGAGATACTCTCCTGGATCAGAATAAAATATGCACTCTTGGTCAACCGATCCACGATGACCCATATCGAATCTACTCCATGTGCGGTCCTGGGAAGCTTGGTGATGAAATCCATGGTGATGTTTTCCTATTTCCACACGGAAATGTCTAACGGCTGCATCTTGCCGTGTGGTTGCTGGTGCTCGGCTTTGACCTTCCTACATGTCAAACACTGCTCTACATACCATGCTACGTCCCGCTTCATACATGACCACCAGTAATCAGGGCGAAGATCCTGATACATCTTCGTCGCCCCGGGATGGATGGAGAACATCGACTTATGGGCCTCATCCATCAGAACATGTCGTACTCCGCCCCAGTACGGAACCCAAACCCTCCCATGCAGGGTCAACAACGCACGACTGTCATAATCAAATGAGGCTACCTGGCCTATGATCCGCTCGCACTTTCGGCGCTCCTCCTTCAGAACCTCGGCATGCGCCTCCCGGATCTGATCTAGCAACGGAGTAATTAATGTCATCCTCAAACATATATCTTGAATCAGATCCGCCACCGCCTTGCGGCTCAGAGCATCGACCACTACATTGGCCTTGCCTGGGTGATAAAGGATCTCACAGTCGTAGTCCTCATGTTGCTCCTGAGTCTTGGATTAAACCAAGATATCATCAATGGAAACTATCACAGACCAGTCCAGCATCGGTCTGCACACGCGGTTCATGAGGTCCATGAACGCGACTGGAGCATTAGTGAGCCCAAACGGCATCACCACAAACTCATAGTGACCATAGCGACTCCTAAAGGCTGTCTTCGGCACGTCGTCATCCCTGACTCTTATCTGGTCATAACCCGATGGTAGATCAATCTTGGAGAACCAAGATGAACCCTGAAGCTGGTCAAACAAGTCATCAATCCTCGGTAGAGGATAACGGTTCTTCACCGTTACCTTATTCAGCTCCCGGTAGTCTATGCACATACGATGTGACCTGTCCTTCTTCTTCAAAAACAAGATCGGGGCTCCCCATGGTGAACTGCTTGGTCTGATATATCCCTTGTCCAACAGCTCCTGCAGCTATGTAGACAACTCCTTCATCTCGGGAGGAGCCAACCGATATGGTGCCTTGGCTATCAGAGCCGCACCAGGGACTAGGTCAATCCTAAACTCAACTGTCTCTCCGGAGGTACCCCAAGAAAATCCTCCGGGAATACATTCGGGTACTCTCGTACGATCGGTACATCATCCACTGTCGCCTTACCCTTCTCCCGGGTATCCATGACATAGGCGACATAACCTGTGCAACCCTACTGTAGGTAGCGCCTTGCTCTCGCTGCTGAACATAGAGTCGGTCCACCCTGCGGACTCTCACCCTGAATCACTAACCCTCCCCCACTAGGAGTCCGGATCCTCACTAGCTACGGCTCACAGTCGATCACTGCCCCATTGGGGCTCAACCAGTCCATACCGACTATAATCTTATTCCCTCGCAGGGGAATAGGGACTAGATCCACAGAAAACTGCTCATCAAATAACTGCAAGGCACATCCTCGGAGAACCCTCGCAACCCTAACAGTCCTATCATCAGCTATCTTCATATCAAGTGGGCAATCCAGCTCCCCCGAAGCCCCAATGAATCGCTTGCTGAACGCGAGTGACAAAAATGATCGGGTAGTCCCCGAATCAAACAATACTAGAACAGATATACCATTCACAATGAACGATCCTATACTGAAACACAAAAACATAAGCAATAATCAATATAAGTAAAGAGATAAGGAGAAGATACATACCCGTCACAGCATCGGGTGCTGCACGTGCCTCCTCCGCTGTCAACTGGAAGGCTCTGCTCTTCGCCACTGGCGCATCTTGATGGGTTATGAGCCAAAAGAACATCCTATGTGCTCATGCAAACCCAAATGCTTGGATCTAGGTTTCTCTATTGTACATGCAATTCATCCAAGACTTATAAACCCTAGATCTAGCATACATGAATCGAAATTGACATAAGAAAATAGATCTAGATGATTACCTCTTGAACAATAGCTTGAATCTTCTTGTCTTGGAGCTTAGAGTCACAAATGTCACTCCTCTAATGTCTTAGAAACACCACACAAGCAAGAGGATGATAATGGAGATAGAGGAGAGGCACAATTTCAGCTATGATCTTTCTTAGGGTTCAAGTGTGCAAAAATTGGATGCCTTGGGGTCTTATTTACACTGGTGCTGCTAGGGTTTCAACTTAAACCCTAATGGACAACTTAGGCCTTAAGCAATCCAAGGAAGCTTCTGGAATAGGGCCCTTATGGCTGAAATTATGGATAGACACATCCTAATTTCGTCCATCCGTAGTCCAAGAGGCTCCTCAGCCCAATACTCAACTATCACACATTTGACAGTTTAAGTCCCTGATATCAAATCAATGTCTTTTAGCCACATAATTAATTTCTTAATTAACTCTTGTCTAATATTAATTTAATTATATGATTTCTCTTTTAATATATTATTCATATAATATATTAATAAACCATATCAACCTTTCTATTCATAAATCACCCTGTTAAGTTGCTTTGGTGAAGGCAACCCAAAAGGACCATGCACAACCGGGTCAAGTACTTACCAAATTTAGTTACGGGCTTAGACATTAATCCAACAGTCTCCCACTTGGATAATTCTAGTAACTACAAATGTAAATATAATCCGATTAGAAATCGTAGCTCTCGTTGACGCTGCCGAACTCTGATCTTATCAGTAATCTGTCCTCTAGATAAGGGATCATATATTCCTCCATTCTAGATATCGTATACACATGAGACATGGACTATAATCATTCTCTCAGTCTATGTGTTGTTTCCTGATTTCCGATTTACGACGACTGACAACAGACTACAATTGAACACATCAACTTAGTCACGTCTTGGCCAAACGCTTAGGGTATCATCACTAAATCATCGAGGGGCCCACATATATCGCTTTTATCCCACTTTGGGTAAAAGGAACAAATAAACTTTGACTCAATGCTTTCTTGTATCTACTCATCAAATCACACACAATAATATGTTTTACAACACCAAGTTACTGGTGCGTTTACATATTATCAATGTGCAACCAACTTGAAGAATACAACTCACACGTCTCGGTTTCAAAAATATAAGATATTATCGTCTCACTAATCACCAGTGATAAAATCCATGAAGTGATTCAAGTGAGCGTGGGTTTAATCCAATGCTCAAATCTTATTCATAAGCACTCATGAACGTTGCATCAAACTTTTGCTATGTCTAATACACTTTAGACAATCTACAAACCAATTCATGACAATCTTCTTTCATAACTACTTCCAAAGTATGAGCGACTGTGGAACGTTCAAATAATCTTATGATTCGGGAAGTCAAAACATGCAAAGTGAAACACAAGAATAATTGAATCCAATATGGCCCCAAACTTTTGAGTATAAATAAAAATCCTTTTATTTAGTCGCCATATTGATTACACATTATTCAATGTATAATGTTTCGGGTAATCAACTTATTACTTGAATTATAACAACAGTTGTCCCATGCTCTAAGCATGCACACTATGTTTACCTATGGTCCTTACTTTGTGAAACAGATCAACTGAACACATATCCAATGATACTCATTTCACAATTCCCAATCCTTATCATTAGTGTAAGAATACCAAATTCTTGTCACTATTAGAATATGTTAGATTTTAACATTTTATGCAATGATCCTTTCGTAAGTTCATAGCGCCAAAGTCACAAAGACTTTGCCAATGAAATTACAAAGTGCTCTATTTGAGATTGTTACAAGGCAATTCCATAGATATGAAGTCTCACATTCAAAGTACATTCCTTTGAACAACCTTCTTGCATAAAAGTCTCTAATCTAGACATAAATTCTTAACGTCCAACTCCCAATATGGAAACATTTCCATATTTGCCATATGATAACTCATTCTTAATAGAATCATATCTAATCATAATAATGTCATTATGGTCCATTCGTTACTATACTTCGAACTGCCCACAAGCGACCAATCCTTAGCGAACCTTAGATTGTCGTTGACAGTTGTTTAATTATTTTAGTCAAACCGGTTCTAGTCCCTTTTCCCTCTTAATGCCCTAGGCATTTGGAAAAATTTAGAACGGTCGAATTATACAGCATATGCAATCGATCCTATACCCAAAGTGTATGGGACACGATTCATAATGAAAAACGTGATACTTTACCAGTTCCTTGCTATAATATTGCCATGTATAGAATCCTTTTAAGTTGAATCTTTTCAACATAACGTCCATATATGTCTTTTGACTAAATTTGATTAAAATTTCTCGATCCAAGCTTTTAGATTTCGAAACGAAGTATAATATTCTCTCCCTTAGTTATAGCAAAACAACTTTTCAACCCCTGCAACTTTGCAAAGTGAAACTTTTGTTTTATATAATTAATATTTCTAACATGTAATTCTTAAAATAATAATCATGCTCCCACTAACATGATAATTATATCCATACCAGCATAACATTTATGCTCCCACTAGCTTTGACACGTAATCAGAAAACATTTGGACTTCTAGAAAACAATACTAATTGACTTCCAAGGTTCATATTTCTAATACAATATACTTTGATAAGCCTTTATCTAAGCCTCTAAAAATCACACACCTTCTCTTAGATAGTTCATATGTGTTTCTAAACAATTTCAGCACTTATAGCAATAAGTGTTAAATGTTTAAACTAATTGCCAAATCTCATAATTCGAACTATGAATAGGGATGCCGTAATCATAATCGAATTGGAGAATGCAATTTACAATCGCTATCTCCTTAAAATCTTCTCTTAGTGAAAGTGTTTTCTCATAATCATTTCCATGAAGGAGAGAAACCTTATGACACTTAGATTTTATGGTGTATGTGTTCCTATCCATGTGAAATTTGTCATAACCATAATCGTAAGATAATGTTTGTGACAAATCCAACTCATATGGACAGAACTTGTTTATTCTTAATTTCTTGCCATCAAGGGTCCCACCATTGCTTCCAAGTTATTGAACAGCTCACCCCTACATATCAATGTACTTTCCATTGATCAATGTGCTTTGCCTTATGCAATCTATTGAGAACTAATAGAACTCACATGCATAGTTAACTTAACTGGAATGACACAGAAACAAGAATATTTTAACACGATAGGTTACAAACCTCAAGTCGTGAGCTAGTGTCTAATCAGTTTACCCTTGATTAGTTCTTACACCTTTTCAAGATCATTTAGACTCTCACTGACCTCTTGACACATAAGATTCTCTTGTCAAGAAACATTTATTGACAAACAAATATTTAAGAGTTAGTGTGGATTCTTATCAAGACAAAGACTACACACATTGGTCTTAGTTGGTCTTTGTCTTATGCAAGACATCACAACTTACCAATTTTTCAAATGCGCAAAAGTAAGAAACTTTTCTACTTCACATTTGATGAGTGTTATAAACCTATTGAAGATGTGTTACTTAATTAAGACATGTCACTCAATACTCAATCTTAGATCACACCTCTAAGACTTGATTTTGGAACGAAGTAAGACTCATCCTTTTGATTTAACCACTTCAACAATTCCTTATTCCTCTTCTTAGCCATACCACTGCACTAAGATTTTACTTAGAGGATCAATTAGGATATGGTTTCATAATCAATGAGACGATCATAAAACATGATACTAAAGTACTCTCCCATCTTTTCAGATTGGAGAAACTTTTATCTTTCTGCCTAATTGATTCTTCTTATTCGTTCTGCCAAACATTGAAACTTTTCCAATGTTTCAGAATTACACTTAATCTTATAAGCATAACCATCTTCACTAATCATTTAGTAAAACATGACGAATAGCTTTCATTTTTATTTATGGTGGACCAGACCAGTACACAACATTGTGTACTAGACCCTTTAGTCCTTCACTTAACTCACATACTTATGTGAACAAGGAATTAGTCTTGATTACTCCATACATCACACAATACAAGTCATATGATTCCAAGTTTCTGTCCAATTGAAACTTGGGTGATGGGAATCTTTCCTTACTTAGAAAACTTTCGGCACTTCCATAACATATTTAAGAATCACATCCGTTATAGAAATACACAAACATCAAATTTTCACAACGATTTCATTGCAAGGATATATTTATAAATAAGACAAAACAAAACTTATTTTATTCATAAAAGCTGCGGAAAACTTGTCCTTACAATGCAAAATCAACTAAAAACTATGTAATCAAATATTCCTAACAAATTTATCATAACTCTCTAAGTGATAGCTCAAAATCTGATCTTCGAATCCATGCGATCGTAATCCATTTCATCGTGATCAGACCCATCTTGCTTTTCCATCAAGCTTCCTCTCCTTTCTTCGATCCTGCAAAACATCAAAATGTAATCTTATCACAATATGTATTAAGAATCAATGAATAGGAACTTAACAGAGTTAGATAACGGATTTTACCTGAAGCAGAGCCATACATCTTGACTATCCCATCTCTTAGATTCTTCAGGTGATCAGGGCAGCTTCGTATCCAACGCCCCTTTTCTTGGCAACAGAAACAGGTGGATTCCTCAGGAGCATCCACAAAAGCATGGTAGGTCGAATTACCAGACAAATATGCCTTACCACTTTGCCAACTCACTTCTGATTCAGCAGCAATAAGCATGTAAGTCAAGTCGATAAGGGTTGCGTCAAGATTCATCATATAGTACTCTCTTATGAACTTACTATATGATTCTGGAAGTGATTGAAGAACCCAGTCAACACCCAACTTCCTTGGGAAAGTGGCACTGAGAGAACAAAATAGATCTGATACGCAGGGACAAGGATTGAGAACTCAAACCTTGAGTGAATGCTTAATATCAATGTCTGCTTGCTAATAAATGTTCAAGTCAAGCCTTGAAAGACCAGTCAAGTCTTAGATAATATATTCAACAAATGATCAAGTCATATATGAAGAATGAGAATAAACGATCAAGGTAAAGCTAATAAATGAAGAACAAGAAGAATGTTTGAAAGAAGTTTGAAATAACTTAGTAAATGCCAAAAGTTGAGTGAATCATCAGTGGTTGACTTTGCATTGAAAGCTCCTATAAATAGGAGTGAAGGTTACAGCGAATGAACTAGAAAACTTACATAGGACCGGACAATAGAAATGTTTCTGACATTTTGATTGTCTAATATTACAAAAGACTAAGTCCTATGAAATGTCACATCAATACAAAGACAAACATAATAAATGCATAAAGAAAAAATATCGTGACTCCGGATCAACATCCATTCCGGACATGAGAATCATTCCAGAATGCCTTCAGCTTCTCATCTTCTTCTCTTCTGGTTCAGACAGATTCCTGACCACTCTTCACATTTGACTCCAGACCATTTGTTTCGGAACACGTGTACTTCGGAATTCAGACTTAGGATTGCTAGAGGTTCACTTTCAGGTTCCAACAATCTCCCCCTAAGTGAACTTAGCAATCCATTCAATTATACTGCTTCTTCCTTGATGAAGGTGTAAGCTCAGAACAACCAATCTCTGACTTCAATGTACCAGGCCAGTTGACTTACAAACTTTGCTTTGACCTTTTCCGGAGCTTTAGACTTTGATGCACGAGAGATGAACTTCCAAAGTGCTTTGGTCGGGACCAGGTGTTTGTCAAGGACATAGAAAAGTCCTTCTTGTTTGTCTTCCTGGTTGTGTAGACACCGGGTCATCGATTGGACCATCTTCAAGCAGTTCAGCTTCCGGAAGAACATAGGTAATCTTCGCAACGAAGTCTTCAGCTCCGTAGAAATGAGCCAGCTCATAGTCGCATCTGCAAAATTCCGCGACGTAATCTTTGAGGAAGCTTAGAGCAGCATAAAAAGCACCCATGCCGATATCGTTGTTTTGCATTCCTCGAAAGTGAGCAGCCAGAGTTAGAATGTCATTCGGATTCAAGGAACGGAAGTCCGCATCAGTAATGGTTCGGTAGGTAGGCTTGTTTCGGAAGACGTGAAATCGAAATAGTGGGCAGTTGAGTTCGAATTTCACTAGGATTTTTCTTGCAAATCCATGGCCATTGGTGATTCTTTTTCTAGTCCATACTTCCTTAAATGGTTGAGCATTCTTGGAGTAGAATGTTTCAAGCCTTTCTCGTTCCGTCCGGAGGATCACTTCCCGATCGTCATTTGGGTGAAGAGAAGCAAACTTGATGTAGTACTTGCTGTATGGAGAGAGAGGAAGATTGATGTGTGTGAAACGAACTAGTTTTATCCTACTTTTAAAATATGAATTAGTCACACAAAAGGCAGTGGACCTGTCAATTGGTGGTATAGTTGAATAAGCAGGGTATCGAACTCAGGGAACGGTAATTAAACTAATAACTAGAATTAACTAAAACAAGTAATAAAAGTAAAAGGATTTCTCTAGTTTTGCAAGACTAGAAACTTAGATAAACTAACTAACATGCAAATTAAATAACTAACAACTAAAACAAGTAAAAATCAACTAAATTCAGTAATAAGAAGACTTCTGTTTAGGTTCGGTTTATTTACTCCTATGGTTGATTTTATGGCAAGTGCAATGGATCAATTGCTATTGGCTACCAATTAAAGTGATTAGGTTCACATTCGCTATTACCAATCCTTAGAAAACGTATCAATTCAAACAGTGGCCAGTTGATCAAACTAATAAATCTCCTAGTTAATTATCCGGGTTAAATAAGACTTGTAGTGGTTAATTAAATTGGTCGTTCAATTAACCTCTTGTTGATGGTTTATCACACAAGCTCACACATTAATTTACCCACTTTCTAGTTAATCCTAGTTTTACGTTCGCTAATCCTAGGCACATAACAATGCTTTCACATAAATCACATGAGATAAGTAATTAAGAGATGTTCATGCAGCTTAATTACTTGATAATTAACAGAAAATAGTTATGGTTAATGCATAAGGTTCTTTAACAAGCTTAATAAAACTAAATTCACCAATAAACAATTAATCCAACCACAAATCAATACATAGTTATAAATTTTCCTACCCTAAATAGAAAATATAAAGTTTAGCTCATAATTGTAGCAGAAAGCAACTCAAAAACAATATCTAGTAGTTTAAACATGATTAAAACAATAGATAAAGTAAAGAGTAAACTTATGTTGCCTTTAATCTTCTTAGAATTGAAGTTGGGGTTGACTCTCATGATTTCCAGAGTTCCAGCAGCCTTCCTATTCGCAAGGTAATCCTCCAAAAATTTCAGAGAGGGTTTTGTTTTGGAATTTGACCTCTATTTATAGTTTTCAGAAAACAGAGGCTACTCGTCGAGTAGCCAACCGACTCGCCGAGTACCCTCGTAGAATCCGTGTACAGCAAGGAATTTATGTTGTGCTTCGCAAATGTTCGACGTGACTCGTCGAGTAGACGTTCTGACTCGCCGAGTTCTTCAGTATTTGGCTCTTTTTCTTCTTTCTTCAATCCCCGAGCTTCCGATTGCATCTCCTGCTTCCTTTTGCTTCCGAGCATATCTTTTGGACTGAAAATACAATTTAAACACAATTAAGTACCTTTTGACCATATATTGCAATAAATTAGCCAATAAGTAACAAAAATCTATACTAAATATATAGCCAAATATGCACATATCAAAATACTCCACAATTGAATTTTGCTTGCCCCCGAGCAAAACTGAATTTTAACACACTAATATCATATAAGACAATCCCAATTGAACCCAACCATTATGCCAAGACCGCAACGCATGCAGTTGTGTCTACAAATTTTTCCTAAGGGCCCCCCTCAATTCTAAATACTTACAATCCTCATAAGCATTCACCCACTTCTTTTGAACAATGCTCATTTTATGCATCCCTCCGAATCCATCCACAGAAAGCTTCCTAACCTCAAGGTATTTTTGGTTGAGCAACCCAAGCATACATAATCTAGACAATCACAACTTTTTGATACCACTATAGATCTTATTTGGAATTCTTCACTTCTTTGATATTTGATCTTTGATTTCTTTGAATTCACCACTTTTATGATTCTTGGTATCTTCAGAATTTTTGATTTTTCAGAATTTCGATCTTTTGATCTTCACTTTGATTGCTCCAAAATTCTTACAACTTTTCTTGTAATTCTCTCCTTTTTTACATGTAACTCACTTTTTTTCACTCAAAACCTACATGCTTAAGCAGGGGCGCTCAACTTCAACCTTTATTGATTAAAGATAAAAAATTTCCTGGATACATTTCTGGTACACGATGCTAAACATATTGCATCCCTCAAACTAAGCGAGGTTGTTTTTTGTCCCATGATTTCACTAGAATAAAGGAGGCCGCAAATGCACTAGAACGTATATTGGCTCAACTAAATATTTGGGTCTTCATGCAATCATCAAACATAACACTAGCATGGAATCCTAATTGTTTTTACCAAAATTTTCTAAATTAATCCTAGTAATTTTTTAATGTAAAAATTTCAAAATTATACCTAAATTAGGATTCTAATGTAACTAATATAATCAACCCCCTACCCCACACTTAAATTATGCAATGTCCCCATTGCATATTATGCATGATAAAGAAAACAACAAAGTAAATAGGGAATTGGAACAAACTCCCCTGGGATAGTAGTCGCGAGGTCGATATTTCTTCATGAAAAGCTCCATCTTCAATTGAATTTAGGCATGGGAACAGCTCATCCATGCCTTGGGTGCCAAGTCTCGTGTGGTACGGCTCTAAAAAGTGCAGGAAAGGCTCTCGGAAATCTCCAGGAATTAATCTTCAAGAATGCAGTCAATTTTCGTATAAAATATCATCAAATCGTCAGCTCTAGAGGTGAAATGAAAATCAACTCGTCGAGTTTGTAAGGCGACTCGCTGAGTTGTGGTGCGAAACTGGCAGAAGTCGTGAATTTGCACTGTGACTCGTCGAGTCCGAGATATGCACTCGGCGAGTACATCGCTGTATGGAAAATTTTGCATTCTGTTCCAAGTCCGTTTTTGGTGACATCAAAATGACACTTATTCTCATTTTTCTTCAATATTTAGACACTCTTTAACCATCTTCATAACCGGACTCTATACTCGAACTCAAAACTCTATTTCCCCTCTCGCTTAGACTCGATTCTTCCCACTATTCTTTCACTCTCTAGACCCTTTGCATGCATACCCTTATTCAAATTCTGAAAAGAACCAACAGAAAACACAAGTAATAAAAAGGAAAAACAAACAATTAAAATCCTACTTAAA
Source organism: Lactuca virosa (assembly GCF_052849685.1). Lineage (NCBI taxonomy): Eukaryota > Viridiplantae > Streptophyta > Magnoliopsida > Asterales > Asteraceae > Lactuca > Lactuca virosa. The sequence continues at coordinate 305,663,006 of NC_136427.1, read as the reverse complement.
AGTTCGAACAAACCAACCAAAAACAACCAAACAAATAAAAATTGTTTTAACACAACCAAACAAATAAAAAGGATAGATCTCAATCTTCATCTTCTTCCTCTTCATCATCTTCTCTCACTCCGCTCCCCCCAACTTCACTTCTACGGGCGTTTATCTGCTCTTCCCAAGTAGGTACATAAGGAAATTCACCCCCATCTACATGTTGGATGTTAAAATGATTAAACATTTGAATAAATGACCGGTTGTTGAATTTTAAGCTTCTCCCCAAATCGTCTTGGTATTTTCTTCCCTCTACGTTAAACCATTCTGCGGGTATCTCATCTTCAACCGGAATCACCGGTGGGTCTTCATGCGCTCGTTCATGTCTCGGCCTAACTCTCCTTCCCGGCTCCTCGGGTCCTATAACTGCATCATCATGAGGAATGGCAAAATGGACCCCTCCATAATCCTCAATGATTTGTGTCCGTCTGTAAAGTGCGACACTAAAATGAGGTGTGGGTATTTCGGTCAAACCACTTCCAGCTCAACTTTCCAACACCCCGAATGATCTTGCCAAACGGGTCACGAACATATTGCCATTAATCTTGTAGGTTTTTCTGTCCTTAACCGCTCCTTCAGCCAAATAATTTGCTAAACAGTATGGGAGATTGCAAAAAGTATTTGGGGTAATGATACTCCACAAGTAGAAAACATCAAGGTTAGGAACCTTGTCATCATCCTTTCGCATGTTAATTATGCTAGAGATGAGGCGATGAAGCAAGCGGTGGATTGGTGATCTAATGCTACCTTCTTGAGCGGACTTGGGGATATAAACTTTGTTTGCAATAGTGTTCCACCATGTGGAACCCACGACTCCCTCCGTAAAATGTTTATGACAATGCTCCAAGAAAGCACCAAAAGCTTGAGTGTTGACCACATGTTGGTCATAGATGCCCATTCTCCATGCGAGCTCAACCATGCTACATCGGCGGTATTCCCCGCCAATGCAAAATATGAACACACTCGGATTGTAAAAGTCATCTCCTCCACGGAAATTAATAGTTGAGAAAAATTCCAAACACATTTCTTGGTATACTGGCTCCTGAATTCTAAACAGCCGGTTCCACCCATCGCACGTTATGGTTACCCCCATCATGTATAAATGTCTTAACCAAATATGGAGTTACTTCCTCTGTCAATCCGACTCGATCAAACCACTCCCAGTCTTTCTCATTAGGAACGTATATCTCTTTCTTTTTTAGCTCCTCTAACTTCTTTCTCCATTTCCTCATTGTTGAGTCTGAGCCAATTCGTGGAAAACTTAACCAAGGATGGGCCCTTTGGTTACCCCTTGAGCTTTGGCCTATTCTGGAAAACATGTTCTGCACAACATCAAAAACAACAAGGCCACAAAACACAGAAAAAAATACCAAAACCAAAAATCCGGGCAACTGCAACCGGACTCGTCGAGTCATGAACAGACTCGACGAGTCGGATGAACTGCTCGAGTTCTGCTATGATTCGAATTATAATAGGTCATGAAATCTCTAAATTCAGTCCAGGGGTTTGTCTCGGAAGGTTTTCTAAGTACCAATTCGCAATAAATTTCAATTATAACACTAGAATTAAACAAAAATCCGAAATCCTAGAATCTTAGTTAAGTCAAAATCGGATTTTCAACAACCTAGGACCATTATTCTGCCAAAGATCAGAACTTTAATGAGATTAGAGCTAAAAGATGTTACCTTGTTGAAGAATATTGAAGAAATTGGAGAGAATCAAGATGGTTGCTTGAGAGAATTTTGGCACGTCGAGTGGTGTGTCGGCTGTGTGAAATGAAACTGTTTTTCCCAATTAGGGTAAAAACCCTAATTTTACAGAATTGTAAAAGTATTTTTTTTTCAGTAAAAATACGAGACTCGTCGAGTCAGTGTTGCGACTCGGCTAGTCGAGTTGCGAATTTTAGTTCAACATTTACGTATTGACTCGTCGAGTCAGTGTATCAACTCGTCGATTCTTTTAATCTGTTTGAAAAATATATAAATTAAAAACTTTTCTCCTTTTAATAAAAACACCACACCCCACACTTAGGCCTTTCTTGTCCTCAAGCAATCATTTGTAGATGAAAATGAAGATTTAGAATACTAAGAAAACCACATAAAACAAAAACGAAAAAAAATGAAAAAAAGAAAAGAAAAGAAAAGCAAACTCTATTGACGGGTTGCCTCCCTTTGAGTGCTTCTTTTTGAGGAGTCGTTAGCTGGACTCCTTTCCGCTCTACGTTTCTGCGGCTTCCTCCAATAGGATCTCCTTCTTTAGTTTTTGCACTTTATACTTGGTTTTGTAAATATGGATTTTTCTCTTATATGCCCTTTTCAATTCTTCTTTCCTTCTCCTTGTGGCACTTTCTTCAGCTTTATGCTTTATACCTCTACCACACATCGTCTTTTTCACTCCTTTCTCTTTGCGCCGCATCGTCTCCCTTCCTCCTCTATCTTCCTTGATTGCCTTTTTAGTCATTATCTCATCATCACTCGAGATCACGAATTCTTCCTTACTTTCATCAAATAATGAATAATCTAGTGGTTTAAAAGTGAAAACTTCAAATGTAGTAGAGACTAGGGCTCGAAGCTTGGTGCTTGTGATTGTGGTTGACATTGCTTCTTGATCAGGCATGTGTGAGTCAATGGAAGAGTTATGCTCATCATTATTCCAAGCCTTAGCATTCTCTTTATCTTCTAAGCTTTCCTTCTTGTCATCTTGGACTGCTTCATCATATTGCACAATTATGTAAAGACAAGCAAAGTGTGCATTTTCAAAGTTGCTCAAATCTTTAACAACTTTAATTTCCTCAAGCGGATTCTCCATTTGATCAAGCAAAATGTGAACGTCGGGTCCAGAAGGGTTATTCATTGTCTTCAGGCCAAAACCTTCATCAAATCGCGACTTCTTGTCCGGACTCGTCGAGTCAATGGGTGCTACTCGACGAGTCAGTGAGATTTCAACACTTTCGATTGTTTCTTGGTAGTCAGTTTCCTCTAGCAGCCTCTCTATCTCTTTCAGGTCTCCTTCAACATCAAAATCCTCTTCCAAAGATAATACGAATTTATTTGGATCGCTTTCTTGCAAGAATGCAAGCTCTTTTTCTAATAATTTATCCTCCAAATTCATTGAGAAAACTTTATCTTCTTTTGATTCTATGTGCTTATCCATTTTATCAGCTTTAAAAGTCACTGAATCATCCCCCACCCTTAGTGTTAGTGTAGATTCACGCATATCTACCACGACACAAGCGGTATTCAAAAACGGTCGCCCGAAAATGATTGGGACTTTAAGGTCCTCTTCCATGTATAAAATTATTAAGTCAACAGGGAACACTAGTTTATCTACCTTGATGAGAAGGTCTTCGTACACTCCCATTGGATGTATTATTGTTTTATTGGCTATATAGATTTTCATTTGAATAGGATTTGGGACCGGAAGGTTTAGCTTTTGGAAGAAAGAGTATGTCATAATATTTATACTTGCCCCTGAATCAATCAACGCTAGTGTGGTCATTATGTTCCCAAATTGGCAAGGTACGATGATGCTTCCCGGATCACCCCTCTTTTCTGGCAGCTCATTCAACACTATCTCAGCCACTTCCTCCATATTTCTTCTAGTTGTAAAGAGGCTCTTAAGCAAACTTGCATATTTTGGCGTTTGAACTATCGTTTCAATAAACAGAATATTCACTTGGAGTGCCTTCATATGCTCCATAAACTTCCTATATTCTTGAATCTGCCCACCGGGTATGGCGCGACTCGGAAATGGCAAAGAGGGACGGTAAGGTTTTAAAAGAGAGCTGGTTTTGTCATCAGGTCTTAGACTCGTCGAGTCCTTGTTTGCGACTCGACGAGTCGAGCCGGGTTTACCCGATTCCCAGTTAATTCCCTTTCCTGTTTGCACCTTTTTGGGATTCTTCTGGATAGGGGTGAGAGGAGTGAAAAGTTTCTCAGAATTTATTGCTTTCACATGTGCCATTCCCGGTCCTCGTTGGTTGATTTGTTGTGCAAGCTGGCCTAGCTGTTTTTCAATGTTATGAATGGATGCTTGTGTTGGATAAGGTGTATAAGTCCATAACTATTTCTGGTATGTACTTGACCCGACCCGGCATGGTCCATTTGGGTTGCATGGCACCATGCAATTGGATAAACTAAAATGAGAGAAATAACACTTATGGTTTATTAATATATTATAAGTTCTAATATATTAATAATATTATTTAATTAGTTTGATCAAGAATTAATTTAGAATTAATTAAGTGATCAAAAGATAACTAATTAAATATATGGGTAGATTATGTAAATATTCCATATCTTATATAGTGGGCTAAGAGGCTCCATGGATTATCAAGTTGGATTCCACCCATAGGATGCTCCATGGGAGTTACAAACCCATGGGTCATGGAAATGAAGAGTCATGCCACATTAGGGTTTACATGGTGTAACCCTAGATGTGACACACTATATAAGCAACATGTTCTCCACCAAAATGGGTGACACATAAGAAACAAGAGGGCTAGGCCGATTTTAGAAGTGTGTATTCTCTCTAAAGTCATTCCAAAAGCATTTGGTGTTGTGTGAAGCATTTGAGGCATCACACTTGGGGTGCTAGGCTCACAAGGTTTCAAGGATCATAAGCAACAACAAGGTAAGTTATTCTATCTTTCATGCAAGTTAAAATTTGTTCCCCATGTATGCTAGATAGGAATATAACCTTGGAATTCAACTTTGCATGATAATTAGACAAACATAGATCCAAGGTTATTAGGGTTGCATGTACACTTAGAAAGTGTTAGAATGCTCAAAACCCATCAGTGGTGTCAGAGCCAGGTTCGTTTGTTTTTTTTTTTTGTGCAAACAGCTTGAAAAAAAATCGTTTTTCTGTTTTCTGCTCGTATGAAAGTTTGCACATTTGTTGCTGGAAATGGACTAGAAACATTACCCTAAACTGTTTTGATGTTTTAAAGCTTGTTTTAGATGGTGTAATGTTTATGCTAATCCATTTACAATGGCAATTATTAAAATTACAAGTTTTTTTTTAAGTGTAATTTTTGATTCTTGAAAGTGTTCATATTCATGTTCTTGAACTTATGAAGATTAGATGATCATAGGAATTGTTTGTAACCTTCATGGTAGTTTAATTCATGATCATAATGTGTTTTAATGGAGTCCATAACTTGTCCTCAAGTTATGGAAAACCAAAAGTCTCACTTTTATTAAAGCCATTAAAAGAACACAAGAGTTATAAAAATGAAGAGTCTTCATTTTTATTACTCAATTAATTCATAAGTTATAAGAAATGAAAAGTTTTGGAAGTTTACAAAACTTTCCCTCAAGTTTTGGAACATGTAAAGTCTTGATTAAAACTTTAGTTCCAACCCTTAGAATTTTAAAAAGTTAAAATTCAACCCTTATACTTTATAATATTATAAGTTACTAATATATATATGTATAACGTCAAGTCGTCTTACCGCTAGTACGCCTCATTCACGAAGCCGGTCTATAAGGGGGGTATAAGGTTGTTGCCTATAAAATGGCAACTTCATGGGTGTCCACTCTCACCCACCGCTTCCTTGATCGGTGGAGGGTCGTTAGCCGAACGGGTAAGACAAGGACTTATAAATTCTCATTAAAAGTATGATGAATATTAGAAAGTAACTAAATGCTTTTATTAAATTCCCAATCTTAGTTACTTTAGGAAAATGTGAATAAGGTGCTAATCCATGAAATTACACTTTACACTTTGTTTAAGTCGTTGGTGGAGCGTGTGTGGTTAACCGGCACACTAACTTGGACTTAACAAGGTAGGTAAAGGGTGACTTAAGGTTTACCATAGCATCGGTGGAGCGTGTGTGGTTTACCGGCACATCGATTGAGTGATAAACCTTGAGGGTACCAAGTGATTTGCATGGTTACTTCACACCTCGTTTTGTGATCCTCGGTATCCCAGTCACAAAACTTGGAGGGCACACTCGAGATTGAAACATGCCTTTGAAAAGTTCATTGAATCTCAAAAGAATCTAGGAATTTCTAAGAACCAATTAAAAACCTAATATCTATATTTCGTTTTTCATGGTGGAAATTGGTGAATCGTCATTCACCTACCTTTCAAATATGTTATAGCTTGGATTACGGCATACCTCTTCTAAGTTATAATATATTGTGATTGGATTCTAGCCTTAATATTACATTTGGGTGTTTTATTAAGGACTCTCTTAATATCTAAACTAATCTTGTTCTCTTCTTTCAGATGTCTTCAAACAATGCTGCTTCTGGCTCTAATCCTAATGGCTCCTTTACCCTTATGAACTTGTGTGGGAAAGTCACTTTTGATGGATCCAACTTCAATGAATGGATCAGAAACATCAGGATGATTACCCGCTACGAGGACAAAGAATATGTCCTTGACAAGGAGCTTAAGGAGATTGATGAGACCACTGCAACTCCCCAGGAGATCGCTGACTTCCGGGCACATGAAAGGGATGCTACAAAAGTGGCATGCATCATGTTGGCCACCATGATAGCGGAACTCCAAAAGTCCTATGAGGACTTCTACCCTTTTGAAATGCACCAATATCTGATGGAAAGATACCATCAAAGTGCACGACAAGAGAGGTATGAAATCATATGCTCTATCATAACAACCATGATGAAGGACGGGGAATCCGTCACGAGCCACATGCAGAAAATGCAAAGGTATGTGGATCGGTTGCTGAAGCTTAATGTGAACTTCCCTGAGGAGCTTGCAATAGATATCATTTTGCACTCCTTACCATCGTGCTATGATCAATTCCGCATGACATATCACATGAATAAGGAAGAGGTCACACTCAGCAAACTTCAGGGACTCCTCAAGACCGCAGAAACAGGTCTTAAGGGTAAGTCGGTTGTTAACACTCCTACTCCAAACTCCGCCCCGGTTTTGGCAATCGGGAAAGGTAGAGGGAAGAAGAGGAAGAGCTCTTCGAAGGGTACCAAGGCTAGGACCCTTGATGGCTCTTCTTCAAGTGGAACCAAGAAAGGTTTTGTCACTCCTTCTTTTGACCCTAAAGAGGCTGAATGCTTCTATTGCCATGAAAAGTCACATTGGAAGCGGAACTGCCTAAAGTACCAGCAAGATGTGAAGGATGGGAAAGTTAAACCAACCATGCAGGTATTTACACTATCTTATCTAATAACTCACCCCATTCTAACTCTTGGGTCCTTGATACCGGTTGTGGTATTCATATATGTTCTGATTTGCAGGGACTAAGAAGAAGTGAGAATGTGGAGCATGGAAGAATAAACTTAATCATGGGGAATAGGAAAGCTTTACCTGTCACCAAGATTGGAGTTTATACTTTATCGCTAAGTAGTGGGTTTAGTTTAGATTTGAATAAATGTTGTTATTCGCCAGAAATGGCAAGAAATATTATTTCCTTTCATGCATTGTATAAACAAGGTTTCACCTTTTCATTTGATAATGAAGTTGGTTCGATTAATGCTTTCTTTAATAATGTTCTTTATTTTAAAGCATTACCTTGTGATGGTGTGTATGAAACTGTATCTGTGGTTGATAACTTAGGAAATAATGTATTGTGTATTGATTCTGTTAATGATAATAACTTGGATAAAGCATCATTATGGCATTGTCGTCTTGGACATATAAGCAAGAAACGCATAGGCCAACTCCAAAAGGATGGAGTATTGGAGTCATTTGACCTAAAGTTAGATGATAGTTGCGAATCATGCTTACTTGGAAAAATGACAAAGTCACCCTTCACAGGTTCTTGTGAGAGGGGTGAAGGTTTGTTGGATCTTATACACACGGATGTGTATGGGCCCTTCAAACATGCCACAAGGGATGCTAATCGTTATTATTTGACTTTTACTGATGATTACAGTAGATATGGATATGTCTACTTAATCAAGCATAAGTCAGAGACTTTTGAGAGGTTTAAAGAGTTTAAACAGGAAGTCGAGAATCAATTGGGCAGGAACATTAAGATGCTTCGATTCGATCGAGGTGGTGAGTATCTTAGTTCAGAGTTCCTCGACTATCTTAGGGAATGTGGGATTGTCTCACAATTGACACCTCCCAGGACACCGCAGTTGAATGGTGTAGCTGAGAGGCGTAATCGAACCTTGTTGGATATGGTTCGTTCCATGATGAGTCGAGCTTCGCTACCAATCTCATTTTGGGGGTATGCCTTAGAGACTGCCGCCCATATCCTTAATCTAGTTCCCACAAAGAAAGTTGCCAAAACTCCTCATGAGATGTGGACTGGTAAAGTACCCAAACTAGACCACATTAAGATTTGGGGTTGCGAGGCTTTCGTGAGACGCGAGACTCATGATAAGCTCGAACCTCGAAGTGAGAGGTGTATTTTCATCGCCTACCCACATAAATCCTTTGGTTACCTCTTCTACAGACCTAGTGAGAATGTGGTCTTTGTAGTTAGGAGGGCTTTCCTTCGAGATAGAGAGTTCATAAGCCAAGGAGACAGTGGGAGGCAAGTTGACCTTGAAGAAATTTAAGAGTCAAGTGGTGAAGGAACTTCAAACCCTAGCACTCAACTTGAGGAGGAAACTCCTGTTGAGCCAATTGACAAGTCTGTACCTCTGAGGCGTTCCACAAGGGTTAGGAATGCACCTGAGCATTACTACGGATTCCATATTACTGCAGAAGGTGATACACTTATCAGTGATGAGACACTGATAGGTCTGGATGAACCTAACAGTTACGCGGAAGCCATGGCAGGCCCTGAGTCAGCCAAGTGGAAACAGGCAATGGACAGCGAGATACAGTCCATGTATGACAATCAAGTTTGGAACTTGGTTGAGAATGTACAAGGTCGTAAGACTGTAGGGTGCAAATGGATCTTCAAGAAGAAGACCGACATGGATGGTAATGTACACACTTATAAGGCACGACTGGTTGCAAAGGGTTTCTTACAAACTCCGGGAGTTGATTATGATGAGACCTTTTCTCCAGTGGCCAAGATTAAGTCTATTAGGGTTCTATTAGCCATAGCCGCATTTCATGACTATGAAATATGGCAAATGGATGTCAAAACCGCTTTCCTTAATGGAAAGTTGGCTGAGGATGTTTACATGAGTCAGCCAGAGGGTTTTGTCAACACAGAGTACCCTAATAGAGTGTGTAAGCTTGAGAAATCCATTTATGGGTTAAAGCAAGCACCTCGCAGATGGAATCTTTGCTTTGATGAGAAAGTCAACGAATTTGGCTTTTCTAGGAGTGAAGATGAATCTTGTGTATATGTCAAGGCTAGTGGGAGTATAGTTAGCTTTTTGGTATTGTATGTCGATGACATACTACTCATAGGAAATGACATCCCAACTCTGCAGCAAGTTAAGTCCTGGCTTGGGAAGTGTTTCTCTATGAAAGACCTAGGAGAAGCTACCTATATTCTAGGGATAAGGATCTTGAGAGACCGGAGTAAAAGACTAATTGGACTTAGTCAGAGTACCTACTTGGATAAGGTGCTGAAGAGATTCGGCATGCAGGACTCCAAGAAAGGAGAGTTACCCATCCAGAGTAACGCCAGATTGAGTAAGACACAAAGCCCTAGTACTGAGGCTGAGATAGCAGAAATGAGTCGAATACCTTATGCTTCGGCTGTAGGATCGATCATGTATGCTATGACGTGTACTCGACCTGATGTAGCCTTTTCTTTGAGCATGGTTAGCAGGTATCAGGGGAACCCTGGCAAGGCACACTGGACTGCGGTAAAGAATATCCTCAAGTACCTACGGAGGACTAAGGACTGGGTCCTTACCCTCGGTGGGAGTGAAGACTTGAGAGCTATAGGGTATAGTGATGCTAGCTTTCAGACTGATAGGGATAATTTCCGCTCTCAGTCAGGCTGGGTCTTTACCTTAAATGGAGGAGCAATTTCTTGGAAGAGTTCCAAGCAAGAGACAGTGGCTGATTCAACTTGCGAATCAGAGTATATAGCAGCTAGCGAGGCAGCAAAGGAGGCAATATGGCTGAAGAACTTCATTGGAGACCTTGGAGTTGTACCAGCTATTAAAGAGCCAATGGAAATTTTCTGTGATAGTGAAAGTGCAGTTGCCTTAGCCAAGGAACCAAGGGATCACGGGAGATCCATACACATCGACAGAAAATACCATTTCATCAGACATCGAATAGAAGAAGGACTCCTCGTGGCAAAGAGGGTATCATCGGATGAGAATCCAGCAGATCCCCTCACGAAGGGACTGACTCGGGTTAAGCATCTCCAGCATGCTCGGAGCATAGGGCTGAAGGATGATATTAGATTTAGTAGTTAGATAACCTTGAAATTTGTAAAGTGTAATTGACATTAGATGATGAATAAAAGGTGTTTTATTTATGAGTAAAGTGTTGCTATCTCTTGTCGATCGTTTACTATATTTTTTTTGCATGTTTTGACTTCCAGAATAATTATGTTTGGTATATCATATTATTCGAACCTCCACAGTCGGTCATATGTCGGAAGTAGGTATGAATCAAGACTGTCATGATTGGTTGCAGAGGTCTAAGTTGTTGGACATGGCTACAACACTCATGAGTGCTCATAAGTTCTGAGCATTGGACTCAACCCACGCTCACTGGAATCACTTCGTGGAATTTATCTCGAGTGATCGTGAGACGGTAATATCATATAAGTCTTCAAACCTAGAGATATGATTTGTTACTTATGAGTTGGTTATGCATTGATTGTACGTTAACGCATTGGTAACTCGATGTTATAAAACGTGCTTTTGTGTATAATTCAATGAGTGGTAGAACAAACATATGAGTCGAAGTTTATCTGTTCCTTCTTGGATTAGAAGCTGATATCTGGGCCCCTCGATGATTTTGTTTTGACCTATGTACCGGGCCCGGTCAGAACTAAGTTGATGTGTTCAATTAAGTTCTTTGTCAAACAAATCGGAAATCGGGAAACAAACTGCTGGACAATAAGTAAGACATTGTTCCATGTATTTGTCCGGCTGATATCTAGAACAAAGGATTATATGATCACTTATCTTAAATGGCGTATCATCATCTTCTCAGTTCCGAGAGACCTTGAAAGAGCTACGATTGCCGATCGGTTCCTGAAGTATTGCAGTTATAGTTATTAGACTTATCCAAGTGGGAGACTGTTGGATAAGGTGTATAAGTCCATAACTATTTCTGGTATGTACTTGACCCGACCCGGCATGGTCCATTTGGGTTGCATGGCACCATGCAATTGGATAAACTAAAATGAGAGAAATAACACTTATGGTTTATTAATATATTATAAGTTCTAATATATTAATAATATTATTTAATTAGTTTGATCAAGAATTAATTTAGAATTAATTAAGTGATCAAAAGATAACTAATTAAATATATGGGTAGATTATGTAAATCTTCCATATCTTATATAGTGGGCTAAGAGGCTCCATGGATTATCAAGTTGGGTTCCACCCATAGGATGCTTCATGGAGGCTCCATGGGAGTTACAAAGCCATGGGTCATGGAAATGAAGAGTCATGCCACATTAGGGTTTACATGGTGTAACCCTAGATGTGACACACTATATAAGCAACATGTTCTCCACCAAAATGGGCGACACATAAGAAACAAGAGGGCTAGGCCGATTTTAGAAGTGTGTATTCTCTCTAAAGTCATTCCAAAAGCATTTGGTGTTGTGTGAAGCATTTGAGGCATCACACTTGGGGTGCTAGGCTCACAAGGTTTCAAGGATCATAAGCAACAACAAGGTAAGTTATTCTATCTTTCATGCAAGTTAAAATTTGTTCCCCATGTATGCTAGATAGGAATATAACCTTGGAATTCAACTTTGCATGATAATTAGACAAACATAGATCCAAGGTTATTAGGGTTGCCTGTACACTTAGGAAGTGTTAGAATGCTCAAAACCCATCAGCTTGTTGATTCCTAAGCATAGTTTGTTGATCCATCATCATAGATTGGTGCTCTCTAAGCATATTTCGTTGCTCCTTCATTTCAACGTCGGTATCATTGTGCCTTTTCTCGGACGCGGCTACAAATCTTGTAAACATATCTTCCAAGTCTGATTTCTTTTCTTGCACCGGTTCCTCCTTTTGATAAAAAACCCCTTGCCTTTTTCTTAAACTTTTCCTCCTTTGCCTTCATGTATTCATCGTATGGGAGCCATTCTTTCTTGGGTTTTCGCCAATCATCATCATACTTATCGCCACTTTAATAGCACACTTGTGCTTTCCGGATCCCATTCTCGTCCAAATCACAATCTCTAGTAAGGTGAGGCCCGTTACAATTCTCACATCGCACCCGGATAGCGTGGATGGATTGGTCCATCTTGTTCATTCTTCGATCCAAACTTTCCAACTTATCCATCACTGCTGCCATGCTATCGGTAACTGAGTTCACCACCCCTCGATTTGGGTTATTCCTTGGGTTATGATATTCTCTAGAGTGCTTAGAGAATTCTTCAATTAAGGCCTTTATCACCGGGGGTGCTTTCTTTGTGAGTGGTCCTTGCGAATCAAGGAGTTGCCTAGTTGTCACATTCACTCCATCATAGAAAATGGAGACTTCTTGTTGACTGTTCAGATCATGATGTGGGCAGTTCCTTAATAAGCCCTTATATCTCTCCCACGCCTCATAAAGTGACTCTCCCGCTTGTTGTTCAAAATTGGCTATGGCTTTCTTCAATTTGGATATCTTTGAAGGGGGGAAAAATTGGTCTATAAATTCCTCTTTCATTTTAGCCCAAGTAGTGATGGATCCTGGAGGGAGTGATTTTAGCCAATCCTTCACGGCTCCCTTGAATGTGACTAGTAGCATACGAAGTAAAACAATGTTGCGAGCCACATTAGGGACATTAAAGTAGTCGGCTATATCGTTGACCTTGTCTAGATGTTTGTATGCGTCTTCATGATCCTTCCCGTAGAATGTAATTTCCTTAAGTTGAGCAAGTATGTGGCCCTTAAGTTCAAAGGTGACAGTTGCGGGAATCGCGGGTTGCACGAGTCCTGGGCCGGTATCATCTCGCATCCTTTTCTTCCATTCACCCATGGGAACTTCATGAATGTTAGCCATGGGGTTAGCTAGTTCGCCTTGTAAATCGCTTCCTTCTTCAAACTCGCTGTCTTCCTTTTCGGTTTCGTACTCGGTATCCTCCTTCTTCGGGTCTTCGTCCGCCACTGAAAAGATGTTGGATTCTCCCTCTTTCTTTCTCTTCTTCTTACTAAAAACAGATTTAAGATTCTTCAACGGCGAATTAGTCGATGTTGCGGTTTCTCCTACGGTTTTTTATTTGTTTTTTCTCAACATTGCTTTCGGGTCTTCAAGTGGTGGAATCAAAGGTGTAACTCCTCCTCTGGTCATAAACGTACTGCAATCAAAACAGAAAACACACGTAAAAAGAACAAAAATAAACTAAAAACGAAACTATGTGTTCAGCGCTGGACTCGTCGAGTAGCTTCGACTGCACTCGGCGAGTACAGAGCTAAAACAGAAATAAGTTAAACAAAAATTCTAAAAAAAACAGAAAAAACTTTAAAACTTAAACCTAATAATTAAATTACTAAAGCAGTAACTTTGTGCAAGATAGATCTTACACAAAGGATCGATAATGCTAGAAATTAGAATTAATTTTTGAACCGTTCCCCGGCAACAAAGCCAAAAACTTGATGTGTGTGAAACGAACTAGTTTTATCCTACTTTTAAAATATGAATTAGACACACAAAAGGCAGTGGACCTGTCAAAAATTAAATAACTCAGGGAACGGTAATTAAACTAATAACTAGAATTAACTAAAACAAGTAATAAAAGTAAAAGGATTTCTCTAGTTTTGCAAGACTAGAAATTTAGATAAACTAACTAACACACAAATTAAATAACTAACAACTAAAACAAGTGAAAATCAACTAAATTCAATAATAATAAGACTTCTGTTTAGGTTCGATTTATTTACTCCTATGGTTGATTTTATGGCAAGTGCAATGGATTAATTGCTATTGGCTACCGATTAAAGTGATTAGGTTCACATTCGCTATTACCAATCCTTAGAAAACGTATCAATTCAAACAGTGGCCAGTTGATCAAACTAATAAATCTCCTAGTTAATTATTCGGGTTAAATAAGACTTGTAGTGGTTAATTAAATTGGTCGTTCAATTAACCTCTTGTTGATGGTTTATCACACAAGATCACACATTAATTTACCCACTTTCTAGTTAATCCTAGTTTCACGTTCGCTAATCCTAGGCACATAACAATGCTTTCACATAAATCACATGAGATAAGTAATTAAGAGATGTTCATGCAGCTTAATTACTTGATAATTAACAGAAAATAGTTATGGTTAATGTATAAGGTTCTTTAACAAGCTTAATAAAACTAAATTCACCAATAAACAATTAATCCAACCACAAATCAGTCCATAGTTATTAATTTTCCTACCCTAAACAGAAGATATAAACTTTAGCTCATAATTGTAGCAGAAAGCAACTCAAAAACAATATCTAGTAGTTCAAACATGATTAAAACAATAGATAAAGTAAAGAGTAAACTTATGTTGCCTTTAATCTTCTTAGAATTGAAGTTGGGGTTGACTCTCACGATTTCCAGAGTTCCAGCTGCCTTCCTATTCGCAAGATAATCCTCCAAAAATTCCAGAGAGGGTTTTGTTTCAGAATTTGACCTCTATTTATAGTTTTCAGAAAACAGAGGCTACTCGTCGAGTAGCCAAACGTCTCGTCGAGTACCCTCGTAGAATCTGTGTACGGCAAGGACTTTATGTTGTGCTTCGCGAATGTTCGACGTGACTCATCGAGTAGACGTTCCGACTCACTTAGTTCTTCAGGATTTTGCTCTTTTTCTTCTTTCTTCAATCCCCGAGCTTCCAATCGCATCTCCTGCTTCCTTTTGCTTCCGAGCATATCTTTTGGACTGAAAATACAATTTAAACACAATTAAGTACCTTTTGTCCATATATTGCTATAAATTAGCCAATAAATAACAAAAATCTATACTAAATATATAGCCAAATATGCACATATCAAATATCGAGCTGTTCGGAATCGTCGGTGGGAACATCGTAGTACATATACAGAACGATTTCGTGATCACGGAGTATGCCTTCACAGAAAAGAGGAGATATCCCATGCATCGGATCAGGATTATCCTTAAGAGCTTGGATTCGGATGCTGTCCTCCAGTGCCTTGTTAATTTCCTTCTGAGACCATCCTTCTTTTTGCTTGAGAGGATGTCCGGAGTGGAAGACTTGTTGTTCAGCAGTCATTGGCATTTTTCCTTTGTCTCTTTCAATGCGGCCATGATGACCTGCATGTTTTCATCCACCACAAATTCCGGAGTGGGGTTCGGAAGAGGATCTTCCGCAATGTCATCAGGGATCCGGAGTGGAGAGCCCTGGTCTATTGCAGCAATTTTTTGAGCCGGAATAGGTGGGAGCATAGAAGGAGTGGCTCGGAAGGCTTGAGCTGTGAGGAATGATTTGGCTTTGACCATTTGAATAGCCTTTTAAAGAACGTATGGTAAAGAGGATGGCCAAGAGGCTGCGGAACATATCCTCTTCTCTTCCTTCGTCAATGCCTTTGGGAATAGCTTCTTCGGAGCCTCGAGACCTAGAAATCCTTTGGTGACATATTTTTCTTCTTCACTGTCTTCTTCATCATCAGAGGAATTTCCTAGAAGTCCGGACACAACTTGGACTTCATCGTCGGAATTCAAGTCTTCATCTCGGAGTGTGAACTCCAAGGAAGGTTTCCAAGGTCGGCTTGGAACTTCTCCCCCTCTTGCATCGGGAAACCTCTGAATCAGTGCAAGCATCAGTGACTCCTTTATTCCATCGATTTTTTCAAACACTTTTTGGAGACCTGTGTTGAGTTGTTTGGTGAGAGCATCATAAGCTTCAGAAGTTGGTGCTTGAGCGGCAAGGTGATCGAACAGATGCCCCAGGACGGCTAACATTTCATCAAACTTTCGATTCAGAAAATCGACAATGTTCCAAGTGGATCGAATCAGCTTGATGAGGACTTGATGAATGATGAGATTCATCTCGTCCTTCTTCTTTATCTCATTCTCCAATCTTTGAATTTGTTTCTCATGACGCACATGGGTCTGCTTAATAAGGTCGTTGGTAGTAGACACCAAGTCGTCATGGACTTTGAGAATAGAGGTGATTGTGTCGAGATAGTGTTCAACCGAAGCATCATATTTAGCTTCAACTTCTTCCAGTGAATGCTTGAGCCGGATAGAGATCAGTTGATCTAGCTAGGCTTCTCGTTCTACAACCGAAGGTCCGGACTGTTGTGAGAGAGACTGAAGGAGGGCATCGAGTTTGGAATCAAGTCCGGAAACATTTTGATCCATTTTTGTGTTGAGCTCTGTTACGGATGATTCGATTGAAGGGACCTTCTTCATAGTGTCCGGCACATTGGTTTGAATTTGGAGGAGAGCAAAAGGATCAATGTAATCACCAGCTGAGGATTCGGAGTCAGAATCTGAGTGTTGCGGCTTAGCTTGACGTGATGATGTATTTGTGGATGGACCAGGCTTAGTGGTGGCATCATCTTCATGTAGCTTGGAGTTGGATCCACCATCCGTAGTGGTTGAAGAAGATGATCCGAAGTCAAAAGCAGACTTGGAGGTTGATGGCTGGGATTGAAAGCGGATGGATGACATGAAGTTAGGGTCGGAATATATTTGCCTTCATCGGTGAGTATTATTTCTTCGGAGAGTTCCTCATCCGGATCAGTTTGGAAGATGTTGGTGTGAGTGGTGATTGGTGGTTGTTCCAAAGTCAGCTCTCTATCAGCATCATCATCTGTAGGAGGAACATACGAAAGATTGCTTTGAAGAGCTCTATTGTACATCGAAGTAAGAGTGGACTTCACTTGAGCTCTTGTCAGATCAGTACGTCTGGAAACAGCCCTGTTTACATAATCTTCCCATATGGGATCGTTAGCACCTGGTCGTCCTGTACACCTTCCGGGTATCAGACCAGTTGCGGCATCCGAGGTTGGAGGGACTGCTCCAGCTCCAGAATGCTTAGGGTCCGGAACAGGGGTTCCGGAGTGTGTGCTTGTGTGAGAAACAAGAGGGATATCAAATGAGACTCGTGGGTGTGTTCCAGGGGTATGCAAGTGACTATGGTCAACACCGGCATCACCTTTTTGGGAAGGTGAGGGTGGATTATGTGGAGACTCCCCATGAGTGTGTGCATGTGATGTTGAAACATTGAGGGGTACCTCAGATGAGTGGGCTGGTGGGGTGTTCGGACGGCCAGAGTCAGCCTGAGTGTCATGAGCATCTTCCTTTGGAGAGGAAGAGCCGACTTTGATTCTCTTTTGAGGCTTTGGCTTTGTGGGAGAATTCTTCCGTTTGGTAGATTTCTTAATCTTTGATCCAGACACGGAAGGTTTGGCCTTTTCCGAAATAGACTCAACGGAGACTGGGGCAGGTTGTGTTGGGTCAAACACAAACGAAGTCTCCATATGATGTTTCAAATAAATGGAATCAGAAGGTATTGAGGCCAGCATATGGTCCGGAAGTCGTCTAATCGGACCAAAAGAGGATTGGTTCTGAATTGTATAAGCTTTGACAACTTTAAATGAGACACATACCTCCGGAGGAATCAAGGAAACAGGAAGTGGTTTGGAAATCTCCTTGAAGAGTTGTTGAATCGTCAGTGCCCAGAACCTAGGGCTTGAAATTTTGTTATCCTTCCTCTTGATGGCAAACTTGCAGAAGTCTTGCCATAGAACCTCTGGAAGATCAACTGCATTTGTGCGTCCGGAGAAGATGCTATAGACCACATGTAGCCAGTCCTTGCTGAGAGTGTCCGTACCACCGTGCTTGTCGGACAGCCCTATAATGATGAAGTGCATTAGCACTGTCCATAGGCCAGAGACGGATGATTTCTTGAAGTCTTTAGCCCTGTAGTCTTGATTGTAGCTAATGTGATTCAGGAATGTCTGAAACTCTTCAGTGGTAGGCTGTTGAACTCTGAAACCCTGGGGGTTTTCTTTCACACCGATTGCTTTAAGAAAAGTAGACTTGAAGATAGGCACAATCATGTCACCGACGTTCTTTGTCTGCAACACATCATCATCAAGTTTAATGCTTGTGAATGCTCAGTGAAGATGATGAAGTGGAAGAAGTGGTTCAGGAACTTTAGTGAGAAGAACAGAGATTGGATGATTCGCGATAAACTAGATCATAACATGAACATATTTATCATAATATTCAGGATTTCGGGAAAACAGTTGCGTCGTGTCCCTTAGAAACGGTTCAGGGGATGTTGATGATGAAGAACCTTTTGATTGTTTCTTCTTGGAAATGGACTTCTTGGGAGTTGAGGTGGTTGGAGCAGTTTTTGGTGGTGAAGAGTGGGAAGCCATTGTTGCAGAGTGATGAGAGCTTGATGAACACGAAGAACACAGAGCGAATTTAAGGGTTTTGGAAGTATTGGGCGCGTAAAGAGGTAAAAGGGGTAATCAATGGGTATTTATAGGTAAGGGAAGTGGGTCGGGTCAGTGGGGGTAATGATGAGGATCCAAATTCGAAACGGGTTGCATTAAATGAGTAACTGCTTTTGGGGGTTGAGTTAACATGGGAAGAGAAAGGTTAGGTTGTTTGTAGCTTGAAATGGAAAACCGTAAACGGTGATTCGATGGTTGCTTTATGGGGGCGTGCAATCATGGCACGAAATTCGAGGAAGATAGGATAAGGATCTTCTTAAAAAGTAACCGTTGCAAAAAAAACATTTCGCCTTATTAACCTTTGGAATTCCGGATGAGCGGTTCCGGACAATGTATGATCTGGAGGATGAAGGGTTGTGCTCCAGAACATGGTTGTTTTGAAAAGTTGTCCGGAATGAGAAATAATCCGGAGAGAGTTTCGATCCGGAGTCAAAAACTTAGTGCGATTTCGGAAAAGGTTTGTGATTTCGGAGCAAAAATTCTGGAATAATGATTTTCAAGAATTTCCGGAGTGAATTTGAAAAAGTTTACGGAACATGATTTTGAAAGCATTCCGGAGTGAGAGTTGAGAAAACTTCCGGAGTGAAATTTGAGAAAACTTCCAAAGTGAATTTTGAGAAAACTTCCGGAGTGAATTTTGAAATTCCGAAGTGCAGAATGCAATACCTTTCCAGAGTGGAATTCCGGAATGCCATTATGAAGTATATTCCGAGATGAACTGTACAGCTTAAAACTCATGTGATGGTCAGAAATAAAGACAAGTAAAATGATCCTATGTATTCCGAGAGAAAGTAGTTCCGAGATAAAAAAATTTTTGAGACCGGAACTAATTTTCTTTCGAATACGTCTATCAAAGAGAACAAGTCTCTTGAAAGAACTGAGGATCTGGTATTATCATACCCATCTTGTTCAAGAAAACCATTGAATTTGGTTTCGTCTAATGCCTTAGTAAATACATCAGCAATCTCATCGTCAGATGGAACAAAAATTAGTTCAATGTTGCCATTTAGAACATGATCTTTTATGAAATGGTACCTTATATCAATGTGCTTAGTCATTGAGTGCTGAATTGGATTCTGGGAAATCGCAATGGCACTTTGAGAGTCATAATAGATAGGAATGCGTTGAAAGCGGTAACCATTATCCAAGAGTTAAGATTTCATCCACAGAACCTGAGATGTACAGCTGGCAGCAGCGATGTATTCGCCTTCGGCTGTAGAGAGTGCAATACAGTTTTGTTTCTTGGATGACCAACTGACCAAACGACCACCTAAGAATTGACAGCCACCTGAAGTGCTTTTTCTATCAAGTTGAAGACCACCATATTTTGAATCTGAATAGGCTTGAAGTAGGAAGCTCTCGTTTGCTGGGTACCAGATTCTGAGTCTCTTTGTACCTTTGAGGTATCAGAAGATTTGTTTCACAGCCAAGAGATGAGACATCTTTGGGTTGACTTGAAATCAGACACATAAACATGTGGAAAACATGATATCCGGATGACTTGCTGTGAGATAGAGCAGGGATCTAATCATTCCGTGGTACTTCTTTTCATCAACTGAAACACCTGAAGGGTCGGCAAAGATCTTGTATCTGAAGCCCATTGGTACCTTGGCTGATGCAAAGGTGTCCATTGAGTCTTTCTTGAGGATTTCCGAAATATACTTCTCTTGGTGAATGAAATCTCATTTGTTAGTCTGTTTGACTTGGAGGCCAAGAAAGAAGCTTAACTCCCGATTCATGCTCATTTGGAATCGATTGATCATTAGTTTAGCAAAGTCAGCAACCATAGATGAATCCGTAGATCCAAAAATGATGTCATCCACATAAATTTGTACCAGCATGAGATGCTTTCCATTTGATCTTCGGAACAGGGTAGGATCTAGAATTCCTCTTTGGAAACCGGAACGCTTGAGAAAATCAGTGAGTCTCGTACCATGCCCGAGGAGCCTGCTTGAGTCTGTAGACTGCCTTTCGGAGTTTGTAACGGTAGTTCGGAAATGAGAGATTAACAAAATCGGGAGGTTGTTGAAGGTATACTTTAGTCTCGAGTTCACCATTAAGAAAAGCACTCTTAACATCCATTTGGTAAACTTTGAAGCCTTTGTGAGCAGCATAAGCAAGAAAGATTCTGATGGCTTCAAGACGTGCAACATGAGCAAAGGTCTCATCGTAGTCGAGCCTTTCAATCTGTGTAAATCCTTTTGCCACCAATCTTGCTTTATTTCAAATAATAACTCCAGCGTCATCTAGCTTGTTGCGAAATACCCATCTCGTACCGACAATGGGATGATTCGGAGGAGGAGGCACGAGAGTCCAAACTTCATTTCGGTCAAATTCTGCCAGTTCTTCTTGCATGGCTGTAATCCAGTCAGCATGCTCTAATGCTTCGTTGATGGATTTGGGTTCAACCATGGATATGAATGCTGAGAAATGACATTCATTTTGGATACATGTAGCAGAACGAGTCTGTACACCAGCATTGGGGTTTCCGATTACTTGGTTCGGAGGATGATCCCTTGTCCATACGTGTAACCTTGGGAGTTCTTGTGTAGTCATCGATCCGATATCAATAGTTGAATTGATTTGCTCCCCCTGAATGGTTTGAATGTGAGGATGATGCTCCCCCTGAACTTCTGAACCAGAGATTTTGACATCATCATCAGAAGGGAACTCAAAGAAATTTTCATTTTCATCAATGTTGAGAGGATTGGAGTCATCGAAATCAGCAGCTGCATGTTGGAAGCCATCCACATTTGATTCAAGAGAGGGATGGGCATTCTCCCCCTCAACCTGAGAAGGTTGAAATGGTTCGGAATCAAATGGAGGGAGGCTTGGGATCGGACCGGAGACGTTTTGCGAGACAGGGGCTTCCGAAGGAGAGATTGGATTGGGAGTTGGCCTTGTTCGAGATTCCGAATCAAGGGCGGTTTCAGAAGGTCCAAAGAGAGCTTCAAAATAAACTTCAAGAATTGTTTGGGGGTTCGGACATCCTGGCGGAGGAGTATCAGACTCCATAATGTGAGTTGTAATATGGGTTGGGCCAGAATTCCGAACGAAGTTGTCATTGAAAGTAACGTCAAAGCTTTCTTCCAGAACACGAGTTCTCCAGTTAAGAACTCTGCAAGTTTTCGATTTTGAGGAGTACCCAAGGAAGATGGCTTCATCAGCTTTAGGTTGGCACTTGGTAAGCTGATCACGGT
This sequence comes from Lactuca virosa, assembly GCF_052849685.1. Classification (NCBI taxonomy): domain Eukaryota; kingdom Viridiplantae; phylum Streptophyta; class Magnoliopsida; order Asterales; family Asteraceae; genus Lactuca; species Lactuca virosa. The sequence continues at coordinate 305,641,315 of NC_136427.1, read as the reverse complement.
TGTTTTTGATGAAGCATCTGCATCCGAAAACATGAAAAAACGAGATTCTTGGCTTCCGACCATTCATTGCTTCGTACGGTGTCATGTTGAGGTGTCGATTGATGATACTCCGATTTTGAGTGAAACAGGCAGTAGATACGGCTTCAGCCCAAAGGTAGAGTGGTAGATTTGTGAAGTTCAGCATGAATCGAGCAGCTTCAATAAGAGTTATATTGCTTCTTTTGACTACACCATTTTGTTGTGCAGTATAAGGAGTTGAGAAGTTGTGGTCGATTCCTTTCTCAGTGAGAAATTTCTCAATGGTGGAATTAGTGAATTTCGATCTATTGTCACTTTGGATTCTCCTAACTGGGAGTTTGATAAGAACTTCTATTTCTTTGATAAAATTGATGAGCTCTGAGACTGTTTCGGATTTCAGCCTTAGGAAGAAGAACCAAGTGAACCTTGTAAAATCATCAACAATCACAAGAATGTATTTCTTATGATGAAGACTTTATACAGTGGATGGTCCACAAAGATCAATGTGTAGAAGCTCCAATGGTTCCGAAATGGATTTTTCGATGATAACAGGATGACCCTTCTTCGATTGCTTACCACACTCACAAGCAGCACACAAATGATCATTTTCGAATTTGAGAAGAGGTAAACCTCTCACCATTTCGCCGGATACGAGATCATTCATGTACCGAAAGTTTAGATGAGCGAGCCTTCGGTGCCATAACCAACTGACGTCAAGAACAGCTTTGGTGAGAAGGCAGAGTTGCGGTTTGCCAATAATCATGTTGATGTCGAGCGGATACATGTTCTTATTGCGAAGCGACTTGATTAAACACTCTTTCCAGTCTTCAGTCATTACATAGCTGTACTTTTTGCAAAATTCCACACGTGTATTTGAATCAGTGAGCTGAGAAACACTTATCAAATTATGTTTCAGAACAGCTACATAAGCCACATTTGAGATAGAGAAGTTTCCATTGGTGAGAATTCCATAACCACGAATTTGGGAGTTGGAGTTGTTGCCATATGTCACGTAACCAACGTTTGGAGAAAGCTTTAGATCTCGCAGAAAGTCTTTCTGCCCCGTCATGTGCATGGAGCAAGCACTATCAATATACCATATTGTTTCTTTCTCCGAAGCACAAAGTGCCTGCAAAATTAGTGAGTAATGGAGTTTTTAGGCTCCGAATTAGACCTTGGGACGTAGGCATGGGCTTTGGACTTTGATTGTGACATAGGAACAACTTTGTGTTTCTGGGTGGTATTTTTTGAATTCTTTAGAAACAGACAGAAAGCGAATGTCTTTTCATCTATCCAGTAGTCATATTCAATGACTTAGGGGTTCCGAACAGTCTTCTTCGGACCTTTGACTTCCGGAGTGTTGGAAACAGTTGTAACCTTCAGAATTGTTGTTTTATCAATAAGAGATTTGACTTTCAACACAAGATTTTTCTTTGAAGATTTTGAAAATTTTGTTTTCTTTGCATTTGTGGATTTGCTTGATGACACATTGGTTTTTGAATGATTGGGTTTAAAAATTGTGCCATCAGATTTAGCAATAAAAACATATGAAACAGTCCGAGGAGAAGTGTTTTGGACGGTCATGGCATTCACATGAGATTTAGGCTGAGTAGAACTGACTACTTTCTTGGGTTCTACACGACTGAGAGATTCAGAAGGTCTTTTTAGGATCTTAGTGCGAGCAAAGGAGTTTTGACTATGGGTTGATGCATGAGAATTCCGGGATACACTCGGTTTGGAGTTTTCAATGAACCTGGAATTTTGTCTAGTCTTAACTTCCTTTTTATGTGCATTTCGAGCTTCTACTTTGGGATCTACAATATCCTTCCTATTCATCATCGGTTTTCTCGTAGGGTGAGACGAGGATTTTGAAGTTTGTTCTACAGATGGATTACTAAACTCAGGAGTAATGGGAACCAGTTTAATTTTTGAGAAGACTAAGGAATCCGATTCGGAGGAATCAGAGGAGACACAACTTGATTTTTCAACTTTATCATCTAAGGATGCCCATACAAACTTAGAGGTAATAGTTTCAGTTGTCACCGGAATGATTTTTTCAACCACACAGTTGTTTGTATGATTACTTCTAGGAACATAATCTACGCAATTTGAAAGCCTGTGATGAAATTTCGTGGTCCGATTCAGGTCCAGGTTTATCAGAGGCGGAAATGGCGTGGAATCAGGACACTTGACAACAATTGGTTTGAACTCAGGAATTAGGGACTCAAAATGGTCTGTGGTCTCAGGAAGTGGTGACAAGGGAAAAACAGGGGTGTCCGAATGTTTGAAGTTCGGAACCTCTCCCATGAATGTCAAATTTTGCAATTCCTTCAAGGGACTAGCAATTGGTTTCGAAAACTCGCTTTCGAGACCAGGTGCTTTAGACCATGGATGACGAAGATTATGAGTCATCCGAATGTCCGCTTCAAGCATGTCTATGGAATTATGCAACGCATCTATCTTAGCATTAAGACGTTTGTTATCAGAAATCAAAACATTTTGTTCGGACTAGGTGATTTCACATTTGTCTTTTAAAATGATACATTCATCGTTTGACATTACAAGTTCACGCTCTAAAGACTCGATTTTCAATTTTTTATCCTCGAAATGTAACCTAAGACGATTTAACTCACACTCCTTCTCACTCGCGTCTATAGCAGACTCATAGGCTTTATAGATGGTGCTCATATCTGTTTGAATTTGGGTTAGATAAGGTTCACAGAGAGACAAATCAAAATTATTATCAGAGATCATAGATTTTACCAGCTGAATGATGCTTCGACCAGGTGGATCATTGGTGGCCATGTAGCAATAGTGAGGTTCAACAACATCATCTTCATCTTCTGACCCAGAAGACCAATACCCTTCATTATATTCAACAGTTTGTCTTGCCATTAAACACATATTCCTTCCCGTTACCATGTCATCATCATCCCCGGATGACCAATATCCTTCAAAATCTCTTGAAACTGTTGTTACAAAAGCTTTTTCGCTTTCAACCATCTCTTGGGCTTTTCGGACGTAGTAGGCAGAATCCTTGATTTTTTGTTTCTGCGGAGCATCAGCCAGGCAATCTTTAGAAAAATGGTTTGCATGTCCACACTTATGACACACAATTTTTGGTTTGTCCGATTTGGAACTCTGAGAAGGTTCGAGAGCAGAGTTTGGCTTAGTGATGTTCGGTTTGTATGCGGGAGGATTTTCTGAAGTTGGTTTAGGTTCCGGAGCTGAGTATGGCTGAGGATTGTTATGGTGAGGAGCATGTGTCACACCCCCAAACCAGACGGCGGAAACGTCCGGGGGTGGAGGACTTCAATTGTAGTATCACAACACATGCATCATAGTAATCAAACTACAAACAACCATTGTATTTAAAAAGTATAAGTATTTACATGTGATCAATCATTGTATATTGAACCAAAATAGTTATACAAAAGAAGATATGACTCAACATAGCTCCATCTTCTCAAAAAGCCCGGGGAGTACCTGCGTATTATTTCCCTGAGAATACAAGTAATTTGAAAAGAGTGTATCAACATAAAGTTGAGTGAGTGCATAAATGTTTATGTTTGGAAGGGTGTCTCTGTATCTAGCATATGTAAAACTGTTCCAGAAAATCCTATATTTTCTGTTGTATATGAAAAGTAGTTTTATTCCCATAAAATCGTTCTCTTTGTAAATCAATGTTTTGTATTTGTATTCCTTTATGTGAAACTTCTAACTGAGAGTGTGCTTGGCTCCACCAGCTGTTATTGAAAACTGTATTGAACCATTGTAGTTTGTATTCTGTAAATTGGTACTTTGAAGGTGTACTTTCGTTTAGTTGTTTATACATTAACGTATTGTTATTATCTTTTTAATGAGTTATTATAACCATACTATGGCAGGATGCCCTGAAACAAACGCTTTGTGGGCGCTTAAACTGTTGATAACAATTGCCACTCATTGGCGTGTATGCCTGACTGTAGCTAGCAGCCTGAGTGTGGGGTTGTCAATCCCGATATAGATCTACACACAACTTGTTTCGATCCCCTGGCTGGAGATTCTGGTTATAATGTCAGGACTTTACCTTGGTTGTCTAAATGAATTAAACAACCTGAATTGAATGTCTCATAAAAAGCATATAAACGTTACATGTATATTAGTCATGAAAACCCAATCATTCTTTAATAAATGATTGACAGTATGTTCTTGCATTAGTATTCCGAACATGTATTTGACAAGTGTAAACCCTTGATGTGTTCTGAATCAAAACCCTTGTTTCTTGTAAAACAGTGTATTCTAGTATACTTGAATCATGAATTATTGTTCTATGTATCATAAATTATACCTATTATAATTTATATGTACTTTCTGAATCGGTATTTAACTATGTTTGCATGTAATCCCTTTCTCAACATGTTACAAAGGTAGTTAAACTGATGAAATAACTTTTATATTTATATACATATACAATTCTATATATAAGTAAAATTTAAACGACACTCGGACAAATAACCGGTACTATAAGCCCACATCCAAACAAGGAAAAGGACCCAGAATGAGTTATCAGTCCTAAGCCTTTTAAATCTTATGTATATACATATGTATATCTATATATATATATATATATATATATATATATATATATATATATATATATATATATATGTATATATATATATATATATATATATATATATATATATATATATATACAAATATGAATTTTGGGGAAAAATATAAGATTATAAAAGAGTTTAATATTTTGAGTATTTTTTATGATTTAATGTCGTTTTATCATGATTTGAAATCATGATTTTATAACACAAAGTTCTTGTGTTATGCTTGTATTCCCCCCCTTTAAACAGTAGAAATTATGAAAATACGGGGGTATGAACTCACTTGATAGGTGGTGATTCGGACAGCGTTTCGTTTCACGGAAAGGAGTTTATTTGACGAAAAACCGGCTCAAATCGGGCAGAGTTTCGACTGCAGAGAGGTTAACTTCTTGGGAATCCCGGGGCTTCGAGGCTTGCTTAGGGTTTGAAATAGGATATCGGGGCTTTGGGGATTGTAAATATGCTTGTGGGGGTAGAAAGTGTGAAGAAAGATGAATTTTGGGGTGAAAGATGTGAAAAATCCGAGAGATCTCGCACCCTTTATATAGGGTGCGAGGGGCGGTCTGAAGGAAGAGTCAGCAGCAACACGCGTCGGTCATGCGAAGGGTACACTGGGCGAGAATCGGACAGGTGGCTCGGAGGTGTTGGCTTGAACTGGACCGGACTTCGGTCCAATGGGAAGGTGCCACGAGGTCCGAGGGGTGTCCGAGGGGTGTCTCCTGCAATGGTGTCAGAAGGTAAGTGGACCGCGGACTTGGTCGAATCAGAAGGTGCCACGCGAGACTGCGGTCCAATCAGAAGGTGACACGTGGAGGCCTCGCATGCGAGGGTGATGTGGCCGAAGGTCAGCCTTGCGAAATTGCCCGGTTTTCAATATTTATTGATTTTTGTGCCAAAAACTTGCGAAAATCATAACTTTTGCATACAAGCTCCGTTTTTGACGTTCTTTATATGCACACGTAGGTAAAATCATACTCTACAACTTTCGTTTAGACTTCGTCGGCTAATTTTGAATTTATTTTTAATATTATTATTTTTAACAGACCGGGATAGGAAATCCGTTAAAAATTCATAACTTCTTCATCTGACGTCCGTTTTTGTCTCTCTTTTTACCGTTGTACTACTATTGACGAGACCTTCAATTCTCGTTTAGGTTGTGTCGGCTAAAAATGACTCGATCTTTATTTTGAGTTTTTAGTTGTACACTGCTATACTTAAACTTAGAAAAATCGTAACTTCCTCATACGAAGTCAGATTTTGACGTTCTTTTTGATGAAATTTCTCGGTTTATTGAAAATTCAATTTTTACACTGAACAGTGTTTTGCCGGTTTTGTCGCGGATCTTCGATTGGTCATAACTTCTTCGTTATAACTCGGATTTTAGTGTTCTTTATGTTTTTGGAAACCTTGTTACAATATCTATCACTTGGTTCATCCAATCGATATTGCTTAATAATTTATTTTTGAGGGTCAATTATATAAATATACACAGTATGCTAAAATTTCTCTTTATTGTTTTAAAAAGAACTACAAATTGACCTACATTATTACATAGGTTTGAAATAACGGTTTGTTACATTATCCCCCCGTTAGAGAGAATTTCGTCCCAAAATTAGCATTACAGATAGACTAGGGAAAAAGATGTGGATATTTCTGTTGCATTTGATCCTCCCGCTCCCAAGTGAATTCAGGTCCTCGTTTTGCATTCCAGCGAACCTTCACTATCGGGATACGGCTTTGTTTGGTTTTCTTAACTTCCCTGTCTAGAATCTCTACGGGTTCTTCCACAAATTTGAGGCTCTCGTTTAACTCGATTTCCTCGAGTGGGATCACAATAGCCTCGTCGGATAGACACTTTTTCAAGTTCGAAACGTGGAAGGTAGGATGAATGTTATTTAGTTCTTGGGGTAGTCGAAGTTTGTAAGCTACAAGACCGATTCTGGAAAGAATCTCTAATGGTCCTATGTACCTTGGAGTTAATTTGTCACACTTTCCAAAGAGTATCATGCGCTTCCAGGGTGAGACCTTTAACAAGACGCGACCACCAACCTGGAACTCCAAGAGTTTTCTCCTTTTGTCAGCGTAGCTTTTCAGTGTATTTCTGGAAGCTTTAAGTTGCTCCCTAATTTGTACGATTTTCTCGGTGGTTTCTCGGATAATTTCCGGACCAGTGAGAGCACTGTCAGGAGTTTGACCTCTAGCCAGCTGTGTGTCACCCACTTCAGCCCAGCACAGAGGGGATCTGCACTTGCGGCCATAGAGGGCTTCGAATGGAGCAGCCTTTATGCTAGTGTGATAAGTATTGTTATAGGAGAATTCAACAAGGGGTAAATGAATATCCCATGCCTTTCCAAAGTCTATCACGCAAGCTCGCAACATGTCTTCTAATGTTTGAATCGTCCTCTCACTTTGTCTGTCGGTTTGTGGATGGTAGGCTGTACTCATGTCCAGCCTAGTTCCCAGAGAGTTTTGTAAAGACTGCCAGAAACGAGAGGTGAATCTACTATCTCGGTCCGAAATAATAGATATTGGTACACCATGCAGTCTAACAATATCCCTGAGGTAAGTTCTGGTTAGTTTCTCCATCTTTTCAGCTTCTTTTATTGGCAGGAAGTGTGCGGATTTGGTTAATCTGTCGACAATTACCCAAATAGTATCATAACCACCCGAAGTCTTGGGTAATTTGGTTATGAAATCCATTCTAATCCGCTCCCACTTCCATTCAGGGATTTCAGGTTGTTGTAATAAACCTGAAGGTTTTTGGTACTCTACCTTGACTTTGGCACAAGTAAGGCACTTGCCCACAAAGGTAGCGATTTCGGCCTTCATGTTAGGCCACCAGTATAGTTTCTTAAGGTCCAGATACATCTTTTCTGAACCTGGATGAACGGAGTATCGGGTTTTGTGTGCTTCATTCATAACCACGTCTCTGTAACCACCGAACTTTGGTGTCCAGATCCGGTTCATGAAATAATAGACTCCATCATCCTTGATTTCAAAGTTCTTATCCATTCCTCTCAGAGCTTCACCTGCCACGTTTTCGGGTTTCAAGGCTTCAAGTTGAGCTTCTTTGATCTGTGTGGACAGATGTAAATGGATTGTCATGGTCAACGACTTTACTCGGTGTCCCGAGTATTCTTTTCTGCTAAGGGCATCAGCTACTACGTTTGCTTTACCAGGGTGATAAAGAATTTCACATTCGTAGTCGTTCAGTAGCTCCACCCATCGTCGTTGTCTCATGTTCAACTCTTTTTGATCGAAGATATGCTGGAGACTTTTATGGTCCGTGAATATTGTGCATTTCGTGCCATATAAGTAATGTCTCCAGATCTTCAGAGCAAACACCACCGCTCCTAGTTCAAGGTCGTGTGTTGTATAGTTGACTTCATGCGTCTTAAGTTGTCTTGATGCGTAGGAGATAACCTTTCCTCTTTGCATAAGTACACACCCAAGCCCTTGATTTGAAGCATCACAGTACACAACAAAGTCTTCTGTCCCTTCGGGTAGAGACAAGATCGGTGCACTCCACAAGGCTTGTTTGAGCGTTTGGAATGATGTTTCTTGCTTCTCTCCTCAACTAAAAGTTACACCCTTTTGTGTCAGGGTGGTAAGCGGTTTAGCGATTCGGGAGAAATTTTGGATGAATCTGTGATAGTAGCCAGCAAGACCTAAGAATTGTCAGATTTATGTAGGTGTTTTGGGTGCTGGCCAGTTTTCAATTGCTTTGATTTTGGAAGGGTCCATGTGTATTCCTTCGGAACTGACCACGTGACCTAGGAATTCAACCTTTCTAATCCAAAATTCGCACTTTGAAAACTTCGCATAGAGTTTTTCTGTCCTAAGGGTTTGTAATACTTGACGAAGATGTTGGCGATGTTACTCTTTGCTTCTTGAGTATATAAGGATGTCGTCGATGAAGACTATGACGAATTTGTCCAGGAATGGACGACACACTCTATTCATTAGATCCATGAACACAGCAGGTGCATTCGTCAATCCGAATGGCATCACTATAAACTCGTAATGACCATAACGAGTTCTAAACGCGGTCTTGGGAATGTCTTCCTCCAAAATCCGTAACGGGTGATACCCGGATCTTAAGTCTATTTTCGAGAAGTGGTTCGCACTTTCAAGTTAGTCGAACAGATCGTCAATGCGAGGCAGATGATATTGATTTTTGATGGTAAGTTTATTCAGCTCGCGGTAGTCTATGCACATGCAGAGTGATCCATCATTCTTCTTTACGAACAAAATCGGTGCTCCCCAAGGCGAGGCAAAGGATATCTATTCTTGATGGTAAGTTTATTCAGCTCGCGGTAGTCTATGCACATGCGGAATGATCCATCCTTCTTCTTTACGAACAAAATCGGTGCTCCCCATGGTGAGAAGCTTGGTCTTATGAAACCTTTGCTAAGGAGTTCGTTAAGCTGGATGGATAATTCTTGCATTTCAGAAGGTGCAAGACGATAGGGTGATTTGGCTACAGGGGTAGCTCCAGGGATTAAGTCGATTCGGAATTCGACTTGTCGTTCGGGAGGTACTCCTGGAAGATCATCGCGAAAAATATCGAGAAAGTTGCAGACCTCTGGAATGCTCGCGATATCTTTCACTTCTTTCTTTTTGTCTACCACGTGATCTAAGAAAGCACAGTACTCCTTGCGAAGGTATTTATGTGCCTTGATGCAAGAAGTGATCTGAAGGTTCGTTCCGGGTTTGTCGCCATAGATAATAAGAGTTTCACTAGTTGGCAAGTTCAAACGAATAGCTCTTTCATAACATAGGATGTCGGCATGGTTGGAGCACAACCACTCCATACCTATTATGATGTCAAAACTTTTTATAGAGACCGGCATAAGGCTATTGGAAAAGACAAGTCATTCAAGGTAAGGGTACATCCTATGTATAAATCATTAGTGGATTCGGATTTCCCGTTAGCCATTTCTACTATGAAAGTTTCATTTAGTGGTTGGGAGTTTTGATTTAGTAGATGTTTAAAATTATGGCTCACGAAGCTCCTCTCAGCACCACACTCAAATAGAATGCATGCATAAGTATTGTTGAGAAGAAACGTACCCGTGACCACTGCAGGGTCTGCCACCGCTTCTTCATGACCCAGGGCTAGAATCCTCTCAACTCCACCGGCATTTCCAGCTTTTGGACAATCTTTCTTGAAATGCCCCACATCACCGCATTGGTAGCATGCTCGGCCTACTCTAGCGGCAGGTACTTGGTTAAGTGGTTGGGGTGGTATTCTACAGAATCGGGCAGTATGCCCTTTCCTGTTGCAGTTACGGCACTGCATTACTTGGCAATTTCCGTTGTGGTGAAAATTGCACTTGTTGCATTTAGGGAGGGTACCAGCATAGGGCTTAGTTGGTGCAAGGTTATTAGGGACAGCAGCAGGCACAGTAGCAGGTATGGTAGCAGGTACAGTAGTAGCATGGACTGCCACTACTTATTGCTTCTTTGCATGTTCCAGAGGAGATTTGCCCTTCCTTTTGTTCCAAACCTTCTTCTTAATGTTGTTGTTGTTCTCCTTAGGTTGTTCTGGAGCAGTAACCACAGAATTTTGACGATTTCCGTGGTCAATAAGTGACTGTGCCAATTCTTTGGCACTGTCAAAGGGAACAGTCCTAGAGGCAATGACACTTGCCTATATCTGGGGCGACAGTCCCCAAATATACCTTTCGATATTTTTGCTCTCCAGAGCAACCATTTCAGGACACAGAATCGCCAAGTCACAGAATCGATTCGTGTAAGTTGTTATGTCTGCTCCAGCCATGATAAGATCCCAGAACTCCTGGTCAAGTTTTTGAATTTCACCGCGCGGACAATATTCCCGCATTAGCATGGCTTTTAAGTTCTCCCAGCTCATCGTATTAGCTACTACTAAAGTTAGTGACTTAACATGGCCATTCCACCAAGTTATGGCCCTATCTGAAAAAGTACAAGCAGCAAATTTAACTTTGCTACCCTCCGAACAGGAGCAAATTTCAAAGATTGCTTCTGTCTTCTCAATCCATTGCCTTAAAACCATCACACCTCCAGTTCCATTAAAGGTCTTGGGTTTGGCGTTCGAGAAGTCTTTATAAGTGCACTCTCGCGAGTGCTCATGACCCTCGCCATGGTTAGAAGGACGTGCACCAGCTCCCGACCCACTAGCACCAGGAGCATTGATATGATACATGGCAGCCGCTACAGCCGTCGTGACCGCCGCTTTGAACATAGCGGGGTCGAATTGAGGAGGTGGTGGTGGGGGTGGCGTCGGTACTTCATTATCACGTCTTGGATTTCTACGAGGAGGCATCTTTTCTATATAAGTTAAAAGATAAAAGATGGTAAGATATCAAGAATGAATATGAATTTGATATCTTTGAACGAAACACTTAACTCAACGTGAAACTTGTAAAGGATTGGAAAGAGAAATCTACTGCAAGTACAACTTGCAACAGGATAATATGAAATTGAAGTTTTATTTTTCAAAGAGTATGAATGTACATGTCGACTGTATTGGTATATTAAGTATATGTAATCTGGAACACTTGACCTTTAAGCAGGTCTATAATATACCACAATACTGAGGAAGTGTCGACATCAAACCAACCTACCGAAAATAAAATTTCCGCGGTCGTATTGAAAGCATGAAAAATAACACTAGAACATTTTTGTGATCCAAAAATTTGGAATAGGATGTTTATGAGAATTGTACTAACTCTTGTTGAAGTAAAGTGCTTATTGTTTTATTGATAATCGGTTTTGTACATATCGTGAAAAGTAATATATACATTCGATATAGAAAGTAGAAAGTAGAAGTAGCGCGAACACTACTTGCGGCGGTTGCTATGACGGTTACTGGGTTCCGCTTCGTCTTGTGCTTTCCAGCGCCTTTCTTGGGCAGCTTGATGCTCTCTCAATTCTCTTATCTCTGATTGAGTAACATTGAGTTGCCTTTGAAGGGCTTCAGTATGGTGTTGGGTGTCATCCTGCATTTCGTCAAGACGAAGGATATCTGCAGTGTTAGCCTGCGCAACGGTATTCACTTGAAGGATTCGATTAATCGAAATCCTTGATTGATCGAATTGCCTGGCTATTTGGTTTACTATAACTGGAAGAGCTCTATCAGCTGTTCCTCCTCAAGATACGTTATAGAAACCTCATGCCATTCCGTAAGGAGGGCGTTGGCCGTCTTGTCGACTCCAATGGTTTATGTATTGGCCCCACTCAGGTATGGGTTCGGCTTCATCTTGTCTCAATGGACGCTCCCCAGGGTTGCAGACTTGTGGCTCTGTATCCGTACCACTTGATTCGCTGTCCTCATAGGGTTCTTCATCTGAGCCTGAGATCCAGCCTGCATTTTATGGATTGTAGGGGTCCCCCGGTAAATTGTGTTCAGCCATAGGTTTTGTATTAGAAGTAAGGTTAGTAAAATACTCTCCGTAGTATTTTAATCTTTGTGTTCTGTTCTATAGTTCTTCTGAATATGTATGGTAAGTTTTAGATATGTCGCAACACCACTATCACTCCCAAACACATGTTGGTCATATCTCAAATCAATATAGTTGATCAGGCTATATTAATTCCAGATATGATTACATAACTGCCCAAGTTTGACTATAGTGTTCAACATCCAAATACTTTTAAGTTCTTATGACTGTGATACTGTACTTGTAGGTATGAGTGTTAGTATACTTCTTCTAAAAATACTTAAATCTTTAAAAGTATACTTGTAGTCAGAGCTCCTAGCCCCGATGTATTTATAGTTTGTATATCTTTTATGGATTGATATACTGAGTTCACTATAAACAATGCTCTGATACCAATCTGTCACACCCCCAAACCAGACGGCGGAAACGTCCGGGGCTAGAGGACTTCAATTGTAGTATCACAACACATGCATCATAGTAATCAAACTACAAACAACCATTGTATTTAAAAAGTATAAGTATTTACATGTGTTCAATCATTGTATATTGAACCAAAATAGTTATACAAAAGAAGATATGACTCAACATAGCTCCATCTTCTCAAAAAGCTCGGGGAGTAACTGTGTATTATTTCCCTGAGAATACAAGTAATTTGAAAAGAGAGTATCAATATAAAGTTGAGTGAGTGCATAAATGTTTATATTTGAAAGGGTGTCTCTGTATCTAGCATATGTAAAACTGTTCCAGAAAATCCTATATTTTCTGTTGTATATGAAACGTAGTTTTATTCGCATAAAACCGTTCTCTTTGTAAATCAATGTTTTGTATTTGTATTCCTTTATGTGAAACTTGTAACTGAGAGTGTGTCTGGCTCCACCAGCTGTTATTGAAAACTGTATTGAACCATTGTAGTTTGTATTCTGTAAACTGGTACTTTGAAGGTGTACTTTCGTTTAATTGTTTATACATTAATGTATTGTTAATATCTTTTTAATGAGTTATTATAACCATACTATGACAGGATGGCCTGAAACAAACGCTTTGTGGGCGTTTAAACGGTTGATAACAATTGCCACTCATTGGCGTGTATGCCTGACTGTAGCTAGCAGCCTGAGTGCGGGGTTGTCAATCCCGATATAGATCTACACACAACTTGTTTCGATCCCCTGGCTGGAGATTCTGGTTATAATGTCAGGACTTTACCTTGGTTGTCTAAATGAATTAAACAACCTGAATTGAATGACTCATAAAAAGCATATAAATGTTACATGTATATTAGTAATGAAAACCCAATCATTCTGAAATAAATGATTGACAGTATGTTCTTGAATTAGTATTCCGAACATGTATTTGACAAGCGTAAACCCTTGATTTGTTCTGAATCAAAACCCTTGTTTCTTGTAAAACAGTGTATTCTAGTATACTTGAATCATGAATTATTGTTCTATGTATCATAAATTATACCTATTATAATTTATATGTACTTTCTGAATCGGTATTTAACTATGTTTGCATGTAATCCCATGCTCAACATGTTACAAAGGTAGTTAAAGTGATGAAATAACTTTTATATTTATATACATATACAATTCTATATATAAGTAAAATTTAAACGACACTCGGACAAATAACCGGTGCTATAAGCCCACATCCAAACAAGGAAAAAGACCCAGAATGAGTTATCAGTCCTAAGCCTTTTAAATCTTATGTATATATATATATATATATATATATATATATATATATATATATATATATATATATATATATATATATATACAAATATGAATTTTGGGGAAAAATATAAGATTATAAAAGAGTTTAATATTTTGAGTATTTTTGATGATTTAATGTCGTTTTTATCATGATTTGAAATCATGATTTTATAACACAAAGTTTTTGTGTTATGCTTGTATTCCCCCCCTTAAAACAGTAGAAATTATGAAAATACGGGGGTATGAACTCACTTGATAGGTGGTGATTCGGACAGCGTTTCGTTTCACGGAAAGGAGTTTATTTGACGAAAAATCGGCTCAAATCGGGCAGAGTTTCGACTGGAGAGAGGTTAACTTCTCGGGAATCTCGAGGCTTCGAGGCTTGCTTAGGGTTTGAAATAGGATACCGGGCTTTGGGGATTGTAAATATGCTTGTGGGGGTAGAAAGTGTGAAGAAAGGTGAATTTTGGGGTGAAAGATGTGAAAAATCCGAGAGATCTTGCACCCTTTATATAGGGTGCGAGGGGCGGTCCGAAGGAAGAGTCAGCAGCAACACGCGTCGGTCACGCGAAGGGTACACGGGGCGAGAATCGGACAGGTGGCTCGGAGGTGTTGGCTTGGACTGGACCGGACTTCGGTCCAATGGGAAGGTGCCACAAGGTCCGAGGGGTGTCCAAGGGGTGTCTCCTGCAAGGGTGTCGGAAGGTAAGTGGACCGCGGACTTGGTCGAATCAGAAGGCGCCGCGCGAGACTGCGGTCCAATCAGAAGGTGACACGTGGAGGCCTCGCATGCGAGGGTGACGAGGCCGAAGGTCAGCCTTGCGAAATTGCCCGGTTTTCAATATTTCTTGATTTTTGTGCCAAAAACTTGCGAAAATTATAACTTTCGCATACGAGCTCCGTTTTTGATGTTCTTTATATGCACGCGTAGGTAAAATCAGACTCTACGAATTTTTGAATTTATTTTTAATATTATTATTTTTAACAGACTGGGACAGGAAATCCGTTAAAAATTCATAACTTCTTCATCCGACGTCCGTTTTTGTCTGTCTTTTTACTGTTGTACTACTATTGATGATACCTTCAATTCTCGTTTAGGTTGTGTCGGCTAAAAATCACTCGATCTTTATTTCGAGTTTTTAGCTGTACATTGCTATACTGAAACTTAGAAAAATCGTAACTTCCTCATACAAAGTCAGATTTTGATGTTCTTTTTATGAAAGTTCTCGGTTTAACATAAACTACAACTTTCATTTAGATTGTTATGGCTAAAAAGCCTTTTATCGAAAATTCAGTTTTTACACTGAACAGTGTTTTGCCGGTTTTGTCGCGGATCTTCGATTGGTCATAACTTCTTCGTTATAACTCAGATTTTAGTGTTCTTTATGTTTTTGGAAACCTTGTTACAATCTCTATCACTTGGTTCATCCCAATCGAGATTGTTTAATAATTTATTTTTGAGGGTCAAGTATGTAAATATACACAGTATGCTAAAATTTCTCTTTATTGTTTTAAAAAGAACTACAAATTGACCTACATTATTACATAGGTTTGAAATAACGGTTTGTTACAGCATGGGATCGGTTTTGGTATGGTTTGTAAGAGGGATTGAACGGACGTTTGTATTTCATTGAGAGTAGAGCAAACTCCTATTGGAAACGGAGTTCAGAGTCCATGGCTTCAAAATCATCAACAGAATAGATTTGTGTGGGTAAGATGGGTGCAGATGATTGAACAGATGGAACAATGGGTTTAAAAGGATCCGAAGTAGACAAGTTCGGAATGGTTGATTCGAAAGAACTGACAAGGGCAAGAGGACCTCCGGAGAGTTCCCTTATGGTTTTAGCAACATTAGACTCGTGTTCTTGAAGTTCATCAAAAAGTTGATAGAGCTTTAACTTTTTCAAGGAACCATTGCTTTGGAGATAAGATTTCACATTTCCCCATCCTTTGCCGAGACTGTTTATGAATTTGAGATTGTACTAAAAAGGAGTTCGGACAATCCCATGAGCAGTCATGTTGTTGACCATGATTCGGTAACGGTTGGAGGCTGAGGCCACTGATTCACCAGGAGTGGTAGTGAAGGTATCGAAGTCGTTGACAACTGAGGTGAGGCGCTTATATTTCATATTTTCTGAACCTTCAATCAGGTCCCGAAGAGTGTCCTAAATCTCTTTGGCCGATTTGCACAACTTGATGCGCTCGAAGAGTGAAGGAGGAACACCAAACACCATTTCTGAGAAAGCAACTTGATCAACATGCAGCTTCTCAATATCATCTACAGTTAGAGGAGTTGGACGAGTATCATCTTGACCCATAAGCTGAGCAACAACATCTCTCACAACGATTCTCACAGGAACATGAGGACCTTCTTTGACGGATCTCCAGATTTCTTCACCTTTATCTTTGGCCAGTAAAAATCTTTCCATTCTAACTTTCCAGTGATCATATTCTTCCATAACTAGTAATGGGGTACGTGTAGGGCCACCCACACTATTTGCGATTTGCATTGAAATCATTTGCTGAGGATTAGAAGCAGCCATTGAAGTTAAGATATCTTCAAGCTAAAGTAGTATATAGAAGAACTTTTATCCTTATCACAGAAATGGTTGAAATACCAAGGTAATTTCAAACCAACTATAATCCGATCTTATGGATTCAAAGGACAACCACTCATGCTCTGATACCAATTGAGAGAACAAAATAGATCTGATGCGCATGGACAAGGTTTGAGAACTCAAACCTTAAGTGAATGCTTAAGATCAATGTCTGCTTGCTAATAAATGTTCAAGTCAAGCCTGGAAAGACCAGTCAAGTATTAGATAATATATTCAACAAATGATCAAGTCATAAATGAAGAATGAGAATAAATGATCAAGGTAAAGCTAATAAATGAAGAACAAGAAGAATGTTTGAAAGAAGTTTGAAATAACTTAGTAAATGCCAAAAGTTGAGTGAATCATCCATGGTTGACTTTGCATTGAAAGCTCCTACAAATAGGAGTGAAGGTTACAACGAATGAACTAAAAAACTTACAAAGGATCGCACAATAGAAATGTTTCTGACATTCTGATTGTCTAATATTACAAAAGACTAAGTCCTATGAAATGTCACATCAATACAAAGACAAACTTAATAAATGCATAAAGACAAAATATAGTGACTCCGGATTAGCATCCATTCCGGACATGAGAATCATTCCGGAATGCCTTCAGCTTCTCATCTTCTTCTCTTCTGGTCCGGACAGATTCCAGACCACTCTTCACATTTGACTCCAGACCATTAGTTTCGGAACACATATACTTCGGAATTCAGACTTAGGATTGCTAGAGGTTCACTTTCAGGTTCCAACAGGAACCCAACATCCTCAACCTATCGATGTGTGATTTCATCTCTAGGACGTGAGCACACACGAGCTTACCATCTTCATGTTTCATTGCTAACAGGGCTTCAGTGATCTTGAACCTTTCAAGTTTTTCGATCTTATGGGTTGGGGAGAACAATTAGAGGAGGTGGATGAAGTACGGTCCTACTAGTCCACAACGAAGGGATTGATCTTTCATCTTGATTGTTGAGTAGACCTTCATTTGGATCAGGAAATCCTTTTCCTTGGGAGTTGGGAAGACCATTGTTAGAATCAGACATCAACAAAAAGGGAGAAATTCAAGTTAGTTGATTGGAATCCTTAATATAACACCCAAATGAAATATCAAGGCTAGGATCCAACACAACTTCCTACAATATGGAAGAGGGATGTCGTAATCCAAATTGTAGAACATTTGAAGGTAGGTACATGACGATTTACCAATTTCCACCATGAAAAACAAAAAATAATTTAAGTTTTAAATGAATTGAAACTCTAGATCGTTTGAGATTCATTGAACTTTTCAATGGCATTTTTAAAACTCGATTGTGCCCTTCGTTTGTGATTAGGATGTCGAGGATCACAAACAAGTTGTGGATAACCATGCAAATATACATGGTGCCCTCAATGTTACAGTCACCTAATCGACGTGCCGGTTAACCACATATGCTCCATCGATCTATGACAAACATCGAGTTACCCTTTGCCACCTTTGCTTAGAGCCCAATTAGTGTGCCGGTTAACCACACACGCTCCACTAACGTCTTAGCAAGGGTACAAAGTGTTATTTCATGGAATAGAACCAACTCCACATTTTTCCTAAAGTAACTAAGATTTGGGAATTTATAAAAGTGTGTAGTTACTTCATTAATTCACTATACTTTTAATGAGGAAATGGTTGCCCTATCCTACTCGTTCGGCTAATGACCCTCCACCAATTAAGGAAGCGGTGGGTGAGAGTGGACACCTATTAAACAGCCATTTTATAGGCCATAACCTTATACCCCCCTTATAGATCGGCTTCGTGAATGAGGCCTACTAACGGTAAGACTAGCATTTAAGTTATATATATATATATATATATATATATATATATATATATATATATATATATATATACATTAATCTTATAATAAATATAGTATAAGGTTGAATTTTAAACTTCTAAAATTCTAGGGTTTGAAATTTAAATAGTTCAAATTAAACTTTAAAAAAAAAGGGACAAGTTTTTGAACTTTTCAAAACACATAGGATCAAATAGCAAATAATTTAAAATTAAACATTTAATTTAATGATTATCTAAATTTGACCTATTTTTATTCACAAGATAATTAAATAAATCAAATAATCAAATTTTATCATATAAGGAATTTATTATTTAATCAAATGGTAATTATCTTTTGTTTTGGTAAGGATAATCATATATTAACAATAAAATTCGGATTTTATTAGTCAAAAATGATTTTGGTAATTATCCTTCAGCAAAACAGCAAGAAATCCCGAAAATCCCTCTGTCTGACGACCCGACTCGCCGAGTCCCCTTATGGACTCATCGAGTTCATCCTACTCGTCGAGTCCACATTGGGACTCGCCGATTCTGTCAGGCAGAAGACCCAAAAACTCGATTTTTAAGTAAGAATTAAACACAAAGCATCAATACAATAGAAACCAAACAAAGCTCTGATACCAATGGTGGGTTATGAGCCAAAAGAACATCCTATGTGCTCATGCAAACCCTAATGCTTGGATCTAGGTTTCTCTATTGTACATGCAATTCATCCAAGACTTATAAACCCTAGATCTAGCATACATGATTCGAAATTGACATAAGAACACAGATCTAGATGATTACCTCTTGAACAATAAGTTGAATCTTCTTGTTTTGGAGCTTAGAGTCACAAATGTCATTCCTCTAATGGCTTACAAACACCACAAAAGCAAGAGGATGATAATGGAGAGAGAGGAGAGGCATAATTTCGGCTATGATCTTTCTCAGGGTTCAAGTGTGCGAAAATTGGATGCCTTGGGGTCTTATTTATACTAGTGCTGCTAGGGTGTCAGCTTAAACCCTAATGGACAACTTAGGCCTTAAGCAATCCAAGGAAGCTTCTGGAATAGGACCCTTATGTCCGAAATTATGGATGGACACATCCTAATTTCGTCCATCCCTAGTCCAAGAGGCTCCTCAGCCCAATACTCAACTATCACACATTTGACAGTTTAAGTCCCTGATATTAAATCAATGCCTTTTAGACACAGAATTAATTTCTTAATTAATTCTTGTCTAATATTAATTTAATTATATGATTTCTATTTTAATATATTATTCATATAATATATTAATAAACCATATCAACCTCTCTATTCATAAATCACCCTGTCAAGTTGCTTTGGTGAAGGCAACCCAAAAGGACCATGCACAACCGGGTCAAGTACTTACCAAATATAGTTACTGGATTAGACACTAATCCAACACATCTGCCCGGCCCTGGCGGCCGTCGGTAGTCCTCAATGTAGCAGGAGTGGGTGCCACCACTCGTCCTACTGATGCTGCTAAACTTGAACATTAGGCCTTCTTGTGGCCCCTCTGATTGCACTTAAAGCAAATCAGATCAGACACTGCAGTGGTGGTGGTGGTAGCAGTACAATCCCTGCTAACGTGTCCAGTTCGGTCGTACTTAAAGCAGCCTGAACTACCCTCCCTGCATGCTCCATCGTGCGTCCCTCCACACCAAATGCATCATCTGTTTTTCTCTTCCTCTCCATCTCTAAATCAATCTCCCTCTCCCTAGCCCTAGCTGTCATATCCTCCGGCGTCTTGCAGCTGGATCGGCTCACAAACTAGCGGATATCACTCTGCAACATCTCATGATATCGGGCCTTTTTCATCTCCTCGTTCGTCACGTACTGCGAAACGAGAAGGTCCCTCTCCCTGAACATAGTGGTGATCTCAGTCACCATCTCAGTCGTCTGCTAGAGATCCTGGAACTACCTAGCAAGCTGCTGCACCTCAATCATAGGTGCAAACTTGGACCTGAACCTGGCCGAAAAGTTACTCCAAGTTATCGCATCTAGAGCTGCATCATCACCAATGGCAAGTTCGGCCTCCTCCCACCAGTCATGTGCCTTGTCCTTCAGAAGACAGGAGGCAATTCGGACCTTGTCCCAGAGCCCGAGCCTGATCCATCTCTAGAGCCCGAGCTTGATCCCTCTCCAGCTCCCGAAGTGCAGACTGGTCTAGTGAGTAGCGTCACCATACTGAAAATACACCATAACAAACATCAGTATAGACATCATAACTCGAGGGATCTCACATACTACAAGTTTCTAGGGTTCATCTCAACCTTTCTTTATTCGAGTACGGATCATCTGCTTTCAGTAGTACGTGCCCATACTACTTTCCACATCTATCTATACTTTCCTCAAGAACTGCATTGACTCCACCAAGTCCCTTCTACTGCTATTGCTGTTCTCACACTAATCTCATCATAGGCTTACCATAGGGTAATCACCATCCCACTCTCCGCCATCAGCTGTAGAAGAAGTCCCTGCTATCTCCCCCTAACTAGCTCGCGAATACCATTACATATCACTAAGACTAGATAATTCTTCGAATGAGAGGTCCTACCCTACAACGGTTGGAATCAAACAAGAGCTGCGAAATAGACCTAAACCTAACCTTCTAAAATTATTTAGTCCTCGTAATATGTAACTTAACATATTCGTTTACTAGTTAGTTAAAGATAACTAGAACTCCTAAAAGCACAAAGCAAGCAGCATTCGAGCAATGAGTAAACATAATCAAGCATGTCCTAATCAGGCCATCATATCACTGACTAATATGTACTAGCATGCAATTCATAAAGCTGATACACACATAACAGGAACATAAGGCATCCTTCCTAGATCCTTAGCCCTAATCTAGCATGCAGTTCTCATAAACATATCATAACATGAACTTGTATGTGTAATTTGGGAGTACTTACTTGAGCTCAGCTGATTGTATGCACCACACCCTTTTCTCTTTTCAAAGTTGTTTTTCTCTTTTCAAAATTCTTTTTATAAAAATGATTTTCTTTTGAAAATTTTCATACCAAGTCCTCAGTTTGAGTCCAGACACACCCAAGAGTGTGCCCGAATCCCTCAAACCAAGGCTCTGATACCAACTTGAAACATCCCAAAAATACAGTTCAAAAATTTTGTTTTTTATTTACAATAAAAACCATAGTAATCCAATCATCCCATAAAAACATAAGTGGTAATATATCAAAACATCATGTCAAATACTGTATCAAAATCACATATCAAAATATCAGAGCAAATCCTCTTAGGCTAAACACTGTGGTGTGTGCAATGCAGTCATCCCGAGCTCTTCCCTTTGCTACCGGAAGTACCTGAAACCAAAACTAAAAATTGTAAGCACGAAACTTAGTGAGTCTCCCTAAACTACCACAGACCATACACATAACATATAACATGTAACTAGGAGATACGGGCCTCGCCCACACTCAATGAGATACGGGCCCCCGCCCACACTCGGCTAACTTATGAGATACGAACCTCTCCCACACTCAGCTCTGTATAAGATACGAGCCTCACCCACACTCAGTTGGCTAGGAGGTACGGGCCTCGCCCACGCTCCTCTATCGGAAGGATACGGGACCCCGCCCACACCCCGCTATCTAAACATACATACAAGTATCACGCAGACAACAAGTATACCATAATATACCAATCCATAATCATATTCAGATAATACTAAGATACGGGCCATGCCCACACTTAGCTACTAGTCGTAAACAAGTCTAAGATACATTTAATGCCCACACTTAGCTACTAATCATAAACAATTCTAACATGCAGGCCCTGCCCACACCTAGCTACTAATCATCATACGTACTCTACACGGGCCGACATTAGTGCCTTCGACCCATTCCTACTGAAGAAAACTCACCTCGCAAAGCGGAATGTGAAATCTCGCGGTGAGGAATCTCTAACGGCTGCTCCAACGACTCCTCGGCTATCATTAACACATTAACTCTTAGTCAAAATCCAATAATCCTTCTTAGGTTAAAATGACCATTTTACCCCTAGTCAAAGTCAATAGTCTGGTCAAAGTCAACATTCTGGGTTGACTCAACTCGCCGAGTTGACCCATCAACTCGTCGAGTTCCATAAATCAAAAACCCTGAAATCACGATCCAACTCGTCGAGTCATCCCCCCTGACTCGTCGAGTTCCCTAGTTACTCATAGTCATGATTAGGCAAGTTAACTCGTCGAGTCATCCTTAAACTTGTCGAGTTCTACCATGTTCAGAATCGGGGCAAGTCGACTCAACTTGTCGCGTTCCTCTATGCACTCGACGAGTTCCTTTGTCTGTTTTGGCCATTTTAGCGGATTAAGCCCCTACACTTCAGATCTAAGCTTCTTGGTTCTCATACACACTGAAAACGTCCTTTTAAGGGTAAAGTTTCCAACTTTACCTGTTAATACCCTCATTTGATGGGTTTGGCTCAAACCCTAACTCTTTAGAGCTTGGATCTTGGTCCACAAGTCATCCATACTCCAAAATAAAGCATACAAATAGAGAACTAGGCCTTACACATTATTTGAACACGTAAAGTTTCCACCTTTCACTTCATGCATGGCCTTTTGGAGCTTAAAAGGCCCACAATAACATCCTATGGCTTGCATGGGGCTTCAATGGCCATAAAGTTTGCACCTTTATTCCATGAAAGCCCTTAATGATTCCAGATTTGATGGTTCACTCACTTAGGACGTCCATATCCCAAAGATCAAGCATCTTGGACCAAAAACTCAATAAAAATATCTAAGAAGCTACTAAGCAAGTTTGAGACTTGTTTACCAGAAAATGATGAGGAAGAGACGAAGTTGCTGGATCTAGTATCTCCTTCTTGAGTCCTCAAGCTTCTCCTTCCTTCATAAGCTTCAAAACACACAAGGTTTCACTAAAAAATGGCTCACATGCTCACAATGGCTTTAGGGTTTCTGGATCTAGGGTTTGGGACTTGGAGGCTGGAAATGAGGCCAGCAAGTGGGGATTAGGATGCTTAAATAGGGTGCAAAACCCTGAAATTAGGGTTTCATCTTGGCAGCCTTACTCGTCGAGTAGGTGACTTAAAACCCCGCGTCAAATCTGGTTTCTACTCGACGAGTTTGGGGCTAGCAACTCGACTACAAAAGTGAATAAATTATAGTTATGTTGGAGCATGGAAATTCTCTACAAATAATGAGTGATAGTTACATTATTTATTTCCCTTTATTGTATTGTTGGTGTATTTTTCTCTCCCTCCTATATAAATGGAGAGGTGGTCATTTTTCTTAGTGTTCACCTTTCTAAAATGTTATCTCTAGAGAGAGAGAGAAAGTGGTGGGATCTCTCCCACCAAGGGAGAGTCTTCTCTCCCACCCATGTTCTTTATGCATTCTCTCTTTCTTTTCATCTTTTCTTATCTATCTATGAATTCATCATATGTTCTTCATGCTTATGTTTTTATACACGACAAATCTCGAGATACTATTCTTCCGCATCCACCGTTCGTATAAAATTGGGTCTCTACAATTGGTATCAGAGTCGTACCTTGAAGGTTTAATCGACTAGTTCAAGGGAACGACTCCCGTTCGGTGATTATCTTGAAGTTTTTCGTGTTTTTGCAAGAATTTTCGGGTCCAAACCGGAAATTTTTAGATGAGTTCTTTCTATTTTCTGGGTTGATTCTTACTTAGAAGAATAATTTTGTTGTTGCTGCTCATTCAAATTTTCTGCTGGAAATTATGTTCTTGATGTTCTTATTTTTTTGCTGTTGAAGAAATGAAGAAAATGGGAGAAAAAAATTGATTTTTGTGGTCACTAAAATGTTGAAGAATTTTCTCCAGGGATTTCTTATTCTTGGAAATAAAGACACAAAATTAATGGGCTTATTATTCTTGAAGAAAGTGTAGAAAAGCATTTCTTTATTGAAGATTTTTTCTTCCAGCAACTCTTATCATCATAAGGTATGAAGCACTTATTCTTCACACTTTAGTTGTTGTGAATCTTTAATTTGAAGTGTTTGGACGTAATATTGTGTTATCATAAAGCATATTGTCCTTGTTACTCTTTTAGGAAAAGAGTACTCCACTATTTACTCCCTCAAAAAGACAAAACCATGTGACTTTGACCCTTCTCATCACCTTTTGTCCTTTAAAACCTCCTGCATACTCCTCATCTTTGCCTTCCCAAGACCCTTTTTGACTTAAAATGCGTTATAAAAGATTCCCTTATTAAAATATGAATAAATGGCCTTTGCGGTACCATTTTTCATGGAAAAATAGCATTTTTCGTCATCTGTTTAGTCCTTCTCGGACCCCCGATCCGCAGCCAAAAACTGCCTACCGGAGCCTCCTAAGAAGCCTCCCCCCAACCCTTCTTAGCCTTGATCTGCAGCCCCTCTTAGGCTTGGTCCGCAGCCCTCCTTACTTCAGACCGCAGCCTCGGTCAGCAGTCCTCAATTCACATACTGCAGTCATTAGCTCTTTCTGCCTTCGGATTTGCCTTCTGACAAAAGTTTCGGACCGCTTCGCATCATCCGCAACCTTCTTTCTCCGTTTCGGACAGCACCTGCTTCTCGAAACGCTGTCATCCATCGGCCAGCAATTGCAATCCGCACTTCGGTACTACCACAGTCCGACCTGCAACTATCAATCTTCACCTGCTGACTTCGGTACCCAACCCTCATCCGCAGCCACACCGCCGCACCCACCATCTGCACCCTCCTCTCGTCCGCAGCCATCTCCCCTCCACCAGCAACCTCCCCCTTTCGGACCTTCCCCTCCTTTCTTCCTCTTTCCTTCCCTCCTCCTCTCATCAGCCCCTTTAAAAAAAAAAAAAAAAAAAAAAAAAAAAAAAAAAAAAAAACTCTTTTTTTTTACTCCTTTTTTTTCTGTTCACCCTTTTTTTTATTTATATATTTTTTTAATTATTTTTTTAACAACAATTATTTTTATTTTGATAATTATTTTTTTTTCACACCAATTCTTTTTTATTTAGACAATTATTTTTTTAACACCATTTTTTTTTTATTTTAGCCATTTTTTTAAACCAATTTTTTTTTTTCAAAACCAATTATTTTTTTTAACACCAATTTTTGCCACAACCCAATCTTGGTTAGTCACATTGGTTCATTTCATGCCAATTATTTTGGAAGATTACTCAATACCGCAGTCGGACTTCATATTCTTCTTTATGATGTTTGCACTGCAACGGCGATTGATCAACAAAGTTGTTTCGCATTCTTCACTTTATGGGATATTATGACCTGACGCTCTTGATCTTCGGTTGACGAATCATGTATCTTGAACATGTGGACTTTATTTTCTATTGAAGACCACTTCGAGAGTTCTTGCAGTTTGGTATTTTTGGGTATTTTCGGCACAACAGAGATTATTTTCATGCAGTGATTCTTCTTTCTATGGTATCTGTTCGTGCAGCTTCAACAACCGAATCACCGATCTTCTCATGACCGCAGAGTATCTCTTTTACTCTATTTCTCGTGTCTTATCGAGACCCTTCATACATCTAGGGAGAGCTCTCTTAGCTCTTAGTATCCGACACTCTCAATCCGATGATTTGTTGATTTTTGATACCCGGTCATTGGTTATCAAAAATAGGGAGAGAATATCATCTGGATTTGGTTATTATGATTGTTTGAGTTTGGATTTTGGATCTTCTGAAGACGATGATTTATTTAGTGATGCGATGTGGAACTTATTTTTGGTCTTCCCGGATCAAATTTTTGGCATTACTAGATGTTTACCGGTTCCAGATTATTTATTATTCGGACTCCACCACATGATGATTTTGTGTTTGCATCCGGTTCAGATACTATGATTTCTCGAGTTTGGATTTGTGATATTTTGAAGACGAATATTATTTTGGCGATGAGACGTGGCACTTATTTTTGATCTTTTGATCAAATTTTTGGTATTGCTGGACCATGTCTTTGGACTCACATTATTTATTATCCAGACTTCATTTTTTGGATGCTTCACATTTTTAGCAGGTTACTCTTTGAAGAATTTTGGTGTATAATGATTCGAGAACTAGTGATGTTTTTCAGACTTCTTGAAGTCGAAGTGTTTCTTTTATTGGATCTTCTACTTGCTCATGGTGTTCTTCTTGTTCATGGAGCTTATGACTAGTTTGAAGATTTGGATCTTACTTTTATGCTTCATTGGTGGTGCTTTGAAGCCGGAGACCTTCATTGTTTAGATATTCATGGCAAGTTTCAGACTTCACGGACACTTCATAGTTTCAGAGACATTTCATCATTTGGTTCTCATTATGTTTCATTTTATTACCACACTTGCTAGTCGGATTACTGTATTATAGCCTTGTATCACTTGTTGTATCTCTCATAATTTGTAAGCATTTAGGGAGAGAATGTTGGAGCATGGAAATGCTCTACAAATAATGAGTGATAGTTAGGTTATTTATATCCCTTTATTGTATTGTTGGTGTACTTTTCTCTCCCTCCTATATAAAGGGAGAGGTGGTCATTTTTCTTAGTGTGCACCTTTCTAAAATGTAATCTCTAGAGATAGAGAAAGTAGTGGGATCTCTCCCACCAAGGGAGAGTCTTCTCTCCCACCCATGTTATTTATGCATTCTCTCTTTCTTTTCATCTTTTCTTATCTATCTATGAATTCATCATATGTTCTTCATGCTTATGTTTTTATACATGACAAATCTCGAGATACTATTCTTCCGCATCCACTGTTCGTATAAAATTGGGTCTTTACAAGTTAAATGCGTACCAGGAACCAGGCGTTACATATAACAAGTCACTTCTCCGTCACATCTCCCACAATGCTTCTTCTTGCACTTTTCACACCACTTGGATCCATACTGTTGGTCATCCAGGTTAGACTTCGATAAATTTCCTTTCTTACTGGATCCCTCAAGCTTCCTCTTTTCTCCTGCCTTATCTTTCTCCAGACACTTTTCCCTAATTTGGGTTTCCATATTCTTGGCTGCTCTAACGGCTGTGTTCAAAGTAGTTGCCATTTTTACCATTGCACCAAAGTCCGTTGGCAATCCATTAGCAAACCTATCTGTGACATCCCCAATTTCACGACTAGAAAAGACAGATTTGTTTATTCTTTATTTAAAAATCAGGGTATCGTTTTGAAGAATAATGTTGCGGAATTTGTTCCCAAAAATATGATAAAGATATTATCAAAACATTTCCAAAGAAATGTATTTGAATTATATTAAAAACATTGGGATGTCATTGTCAATACAGTACATAAGCATAAACAGAAACAGTACAGGCCTTACAAATATGTAATATTCTAATGGACTATAATCCATAGATCTCTCATCAGATCATCACTACTATGTTCTTTTGCCACTACATGTAATACAAGAAACTAAGTGGTTCAGGCTTGGGAGCCTGGTGAGCACATAAGGTTTTCAATCCACAATAATTAAGTTCTTTAATTTCATCAAAATCATTCAACCCGATTACCCATTCCCATTATCCTCACTTCTTGTCCCTAAAGTATCTTATTTAAGGGACCTATCCTAAAGATCATCATCGGGATAGACAATACTGCTTAGGGGATTCCTTAGCAATATATGTCAGTAAGGTAACCATGAGGGGATGGAGTACACTTGGTGAACACATCGTTCACAAACACCTACAGGTTGCGAGCCTGCTAGCGTTCCACTAGACAATCTGGAATAGTCTGTGGTCATCATCTATACTCTGCTAGATGACTGGGTCAGCTTTCAACATTTAGGCCTCTCATCATTTTATTTCATCTTTCATCATCTATTTCATCTACCCATCTTTACCCAACATAATTATAGGTATAAAATACATATATAGTTTAAATTGAATAAACCACATATATTTTGTTCATCCAGCATAGATATCAAGAACACAGATAATATGCACACGTAGCATGTAATTTATACAAAATACTTCATATATATGTGTAAGATGAAAGTAACTATGCACTCACTTGATAAAGTGATGACTCAAAATCCGGGCAGCGCTTCGCTTCTAACAATTTTATTTTTCTTCGACGAAACCTAGTATAATTATTACTAGATTTTAGTCTAATATTTAATGCGTCTAATTATTAGTATAGATTCATCATTAAGTCAAAGTCTACTTTCATGATCTATCAAGTAAGGAACAAACATGTAGGATCCTATCGGAGGTAGGGTCCGTTTTGTATATGAAGTATACTGTTTGGAAAGCCCACTTTAAACACCTCACTAAATCACAGCCAATACATCATCCCCGTATGTAGATCAATCAATATGATGACTTTGAATCATTGATAAATCTTGTTTATAGGTTTATAATAATGATAATGAACTTTAATATAAGTTATACTTAAATTAGGGTAAGCATAACTCACTTAAAAGGAGGTTTAGCGAGGAACCGGGCTCTATGCGTTAAACGTTTTGAGCCGAAAGTTCTTCTTCTCGGGGCCTTCTAGCGCTCCGGGAATCGCTTCTAACACCTAGGAGGTGCTAGTGGAAAGAATAGAGGGTTTGGGAGTGTTTGGGAGAGAAGTGGTGAGAATGGTGTGAAGAAATGAAGTGATTACGTTGGGCGTACTCCAGCATTACATTGAGCGTAATGCTGCCACATGTCACCATCTGGTGGCTAGGTGTGGGGAGGAAGCAATGGCTCAGATCGCGCCATGTGTCACTCGTTGGTTACTCCAAAAACTAATTATCTTTTAAAATCCGTAACTTTCACATACGAGCTCCGTTTTTGACGTTATTTATATCTACGCGTAGGTATCAACGGGATCTACAACTTTCGTTTAGACTCTGTTGGCTAATTTTGAAGTTGTTTTTAAATTTATATTTTAACAAACTTAAACAGTTAAAATCCGTTAAAAATTCATAACTTTATCATTCGACGACCGATTTCGACTGTCTTTATATTGTTGAGCTCCTAATAATGAGATCTTCAATTCTCATTTAGGTTGTGTCGGCTAAAAATCGATCGATCCAAAACTCGATTTCCGGGTTGTCCACTTGTCACAACTAGCCTTTTTGGCTAGGAAATTTCGTCCTCAAGTAAGCAAGTAGTATTGTGAGACTTGTGCTAACACTTCTAAGTGTACAATATGAGTTCCTAATGAGCCATGAAGTGTTAGAATGAAAACTCTCTAAGTATGTGAAATCTCTCCCAATTCGCTCCAAGTATGTGAAATCTCTCCTAATTCTCTCTACGTATGTGAAATCTCTCCCATTTCTCTTCAAGTATGTGAAATCTCTCCTAATTCTCTCCAAGTATGTGAAATCTCTCCCAAATCTCTCCAAGAATAGTGAATCTCTCCCATATCTCTCTAAATATGCAAAATCTCTCCAAGAATAGTGAATCTCTCCCAAATCTCTCCAAGTATGCTAAATCTCTCCAAGAATAGTGAATCTCTCCCAAATCTCTCCAAGTATGCGAAATCTCTCCAAGTATAGTGAATCTCTCTCAAATCTCTCCAACATGTGAAATCTCTCCCAAATCTCTCCAAGTATGTGAAATCTCTCCCAAATCTCTCCACGTATCTCAAATCTCTCTCAAATCTCCCTAAGTACCTTCCTCAATCGAAAACAGCTCAAAACCGGAAGAGGAAACCCCAAAAGGACCCTCTTGGTCCGGAACCTCTTGGTCCGGAACCCTCTTGGTCCGGAACCCTCTTGGTCCTGAACCCTCTTGGTCCGGACTCCTCTTGGTCCGGAACCCTCTTGGCCGGAACCCTCTTGGTCCGGAACCTCTTAGTCCGGAATGTCTTCTAAGGAGCCAAGAGGAATTTCATCTCGGAACCTTCTCATCTTCGGACCTCCTCGCATGCGCCGGAAGGCTAGCCTGACTTCGGAATCCGAGAATGCACTCTGGAATGCGACCATTAACTCCGGAACTTGAGAACCTCCTGCGGAACTCGTCCAGCGCCTCCGGAACCTCCCTGCCAACCACTTCGGAACCTCGCAGACCCTCCTCTCCCCTCCGGAATTTAACTTAGAGCTTCGGAATTCGCATAAGGGCTCCGGATTTCACCTTTTAGCTCCGGATTTTGGACTATTCCGGACCTTTTCTTCATTTTGGGGTATTTTAAGGTCGGGAATCCCACCAAACTCGTGTTTTTCTTAACTAAGACCCCTAAAACCTTTATTTTATGCCAAATTTAATTATTTAAATTATATTTACATAAAATGAAAGTTTAGGATTTAGGAAGATCCAATCCTAAATCAAGATAAAGACAAAGAGGTTGACTTTGTGATTTGACGAAACTCCTATTCCCCATGCAAATCACAGTATTACATGCTTTACCCACCAAATATCCATGCATGGACCACCAGATCCCCATGCACCAAAGATTCCTCCATTTTTCTTATACTCCTCAATACAACGACAGTAAAGGGGTTAGACTTCACCTTCTCCCACACTCTTCCCATTTTCTCTCAAAAACTCATCTTCAAGCAAGAACAGGGGATCTTGCTGAAAATAAATTTCTCAACTTCTTCCTGGGAAATTTTAAGGTAAATTCCTCCACTCATCTAATATTTTATAATATTTCAAGATGAACCCATATTATTTTATTCATAATAATATGTGAAAAATCACCTTTAGGATAACTTTCTCCCAAGGAAGTTCCTCATCTCAGCCAAAGTTTAAGCTTGAGATCTTCACTCCATAACTCCAAACAGCTCCTCAACCATCTCAAGGTGAGCTTCATACCCCACCTTTTTCAATGTTTTAATGTTTTGGGGGAGAGTACAAGTCAAATCTTGCCTAAATTCTTAAATGATTGCATATATACGTATGTTTGTATGGGTGTCTGAAATATTATTAAATTAATATTTCAGTGATATACTCATGAACGTAAGAATTCTCAATTTCATAAAGAACAGAGGATACTTTGTACAAAAGAGCCTCCCAACTATTGGGTGTGTCCAACTTAACCCCTTTATCTATGCTCTCATGTCTAGAGATATAAGTTATAAAAAGGGATCTTGATAAGTGGACACCAGTTCTAGTAATTTTCGAAAAAGGAAACTTTGTGACTATTTTGCAAACTGTCAGGGGGTATTTTATAAATATTCAATATAAATGTTTGCTTCAAGAAAATACACAAATAGCGCCTTTATGACAGAAATATTTGCATGCCATAAACTGCTGTCGTAAAACCTCCAACAACATAAGTAATGTTCTATATGTCATAAAACAGAAAATGTGTGTCATAACCGGCAGTTATAAATTTATACAAATTATAACTTGACACTTTGCTCTTGACTAAAATGACTTATTTTTCAATAAATTAAAAGGAACGAACACGAGCACAATCAACGATATGGAACGAGAACGATATTCTTATTCAACAAGTACAACTTTCATTATTTATCTAACAAATAATGGATCTTTGACGATTGCTCAAAAGGTTGTTAATATTCTAGTCAGACAAATCTCAAAAGTACCTAAATATAATAATATTAGTGTACGTCTAAGTCCTGTAAGGAGTTATAGCCAGAGTCTCCTGGAGGGAGAGCGGTAATTTGTGTATAGATCTATACGGGGTTGACACCCCGCACCTTCGCTGTTCGCTACAGCTAGACAGGCTAGTCTAGGGTGACAAATGTCTTTTCCAAACCGAGGGCGCCTGAGAAACGCCAAAACAGGCACTTCGTCAGATTAGTATGGTTATAACGACTCACTAGAATATGTAATGTCATCTAGAAATTTATGTAAGGAAAATCCTCATAAATAAATTTTTGGCACGTTGTGTTGACCGTCCTATACATGATAAGTGATGGTCCGCATTTGTTGCGTTGACTGTCCTTTTTCATCGCGTAGAATGTCCACAATTGCCATGTTGATTCTTTCTCCTAACAAGTATAGAGTCGTAATACTGCTATTTTTTTTACAAATTAAAAAGCGTAGGACTCTATGGAAAACGTTTGTAAACGATTTTGAAAACGATAAATTAACCCACACATATACGTAGTTGGAACTAGAACTTACGAATATTTGTAGCAGAAAATATAGGATTTTCTGGAGAAAACGATTTTCTACGATTTCGATAACGATAAACTAGAACGCATACTCAATTTTACTCGATAAGAGGAACAAGATTTTCAACCATATTCTCTTTTTGAAAATAAGGGATTTTTCTGGAAACGGTTGACTATTACTATTCAAAAGAACTATTCTCGTACACAGCTAGCTTTTACAAATCACACTATTTTTCAAAATCACTCCTTATAAGGATGAATAAAAGTAATGACATGCACACACATATTCATGATTTTCAAGGCAAGACTTCAAACGATTTCATAGAAAATATCGGATTTTATGAAAGTACGATAAGAACGATTCTAAACAAGTGTAAACGATTTTGTACAAAAATGCTTATGAACTCACCAACTTTTTAGTTGACGCTTTTCAAAACGTCTTGTATTCTCAGGGATCTAGTAAGCAGGTAACAAGGGACGCGGATGCAAGACTTTTAGCTATAGCTTGGATTTTTCTGCTTATGTCTCTTTTGTGTAATTC
Source organism: Lactuca virosa (assembly GCF_052849685.1). Taxonomy (NCBI): domain Eukaryota; kingdom Viridiplantae; phylum Streptophyta; class Magnoliopsida; order Asterales; family Asteraceae; genus Lactuca; species Lactuca virosa. The sequence continues at coordinate 305,608,617 of NC_136427.1, read as the reverse complement.
GAAGAACAAATACAATATGTTAACAATGTAAGTTTGTTATCTCAATGTATGATGTTTGGATTGCTCTGTTTCATTTATATTCAATTGTTATGATACTGCACAATGAAGTCACCCGCCTCCGGACGTTTCTGCCGTCTGGTCCGGGGGTGTGATAGATTGGTATCAGAGCATTGTTTATAGTGAACTGGTATATCTAGCCATACAAGATATACAACTATAAATACAATGGGACTAAAACAAACACTGCCTGAAAGTATACTTTAAAAAGACAAGTATTCTATAAAGGTATACGTAACTACTAACATAGTATCATAACGAGAAGAAAACAAAAGTAATTAAAGGTTGAACACTACAGTCAAACCTAGGCAGTTATGTAATCATATCTGGGATAAATATATCCTGATCAACTACATTTATTTGAGATCTGACCAACATGTGCTTGGGAGTGATGGTGGTGTTGCAACAAACCTAAAACCTACCAACTATGAGTACAAGAGAATACTAGAATCGAACATCAAGTTTAAAATACTATAGGAGTATTTTAGGATACTATAAACCCCTCCCACACCTAAACTTTCCCCGTATATCTCGTACCTCGATTCTCGCACAAACAAGTAGTTGAAATTCCTCGCCAAGACTTCTACTACCCTGTCACGGTAAATTACCGATGGGGCAAGGAGAGACCAGCGGAAGTCCATGAGGAAAAACCTAGAAGTGGATCCTAAGGAATACCTAGAGATGAATCGTGAAAGGGAGAATTTCGACTAAGGGCCAGACAAGGATGAAAGCGCCAAGGGAACTCATAGCAAGCTTATTCCTATTGGCAGAAGACCCTTTCACCTTTCTCTTCCCAGATACATAAACATCCCATATAGGCACTTCTGGAATGGACATACCTAGAAAACAAAACGATACCCATGCAAAAAGAAGTTGAGAAATTGGCTCCTATCCAATTTAGGGCGCACCTTCACGAAAGACACCAAATCCACAATCGATGTGAACCGAACTCAGATAGCCAACACCCTCACGAATTGGACATCACCTCTGTTTAGACCACAAGTAACCCAAAGTGACTCCCGGTTTCCAACCCTCTGTCATGAAGTAATGGAGACCATAAACAAAGGCCGATTTATGGGAATGTAAATCCAATCCCCCACAAGTAACAAGAACACCATTTCAATCGCCTACGAAACCCGCAAGTAAGACCAGAAAACTAGGCAGTGGTCATTTGGAGACCACAACTCATAGCAATCAAGGCTAGGACAGCCTTAGCAGAATACGGAACACAAAAAGGACACTCATAGTATAAGTAAAATGGCCAAGCACTTTGTGCGCCAAAAGAGGATCACCACACTACTCGCCATAGTTTCATAATGCCCTTAATCGCAGCCAGTAGTAGTAAACCAAGAGGAGTACATCCTCCAAGAATCCATACAACCAAATCCGTTAACGATAGTGCTAGCTATGTGCTATTTTGACGGACTTTACGCCAGACAATACATGTTCCCACTCAATACCATAACTGCATCATGGGGATGTAGGTTGACACAATTAGCACCAGTACGTTAAGATTATAGGAGTAAACCCACTTGAAACTAGTTACAAATACTTACGAGCTCACTTTTCGTGTGCAACAGGGTCATGTCTTACCATGGAGATAACCAGTACCCTGAAGATGCACCGGTCCTACAAATAAACTCCACCACATTCCAAGCCACTGTAACAGCTGCCATAGCAGCCGCCATGACATACTTCAATGCCAACAACACGAACGAGAACGAAAGCAGTATCGATAAATTCAATCGTAACAACAACCAGGGAAACCAACGAAAAGCAACTCGCCAATGCACCCTAAAACCTAAACCTAAGCTTAAGAAACGAAAGTTTGGAAATGAAAAAGGAGGCAGTTCGACTCAGAGGCCTACTAAAAGACAACAAGTGGAATCAGTTCCTACCCCCACTAACCCTACACCTCCCCCATCGAGACCATCATACCTTGGGGACAATCCACCATGCAACAAGTGCAAATACCATCATTGGGGAGACTGCCAGACATTTCGTTGCAAAAGGTGCAATAAGATGGGGCACACCTCCCACTACTGTAGGGCCCCAGCCCCATACGTTACTCCAACCCGCAACCCAGAAGTAAGTTCAGTTTGCCACAAGTGCAGTGCAACAGGACATCTCAAGAGGGATTGTCCAACGAAGATGACTAATGAAGGAATCGACGACTAGACAAGAGTTGACGACAAGGAACCCTACCGCAGCTTTTGGTACGTTCCACGATAAACTTAAGCATCAATCTATCACAAAAGTTTTTGTCAATTAAAAAAAAACATGATGCAAAAACTATTGTCTCGTTAGAGCAAATCCTGTATATTACGGGAAGCTAGGGATCCTTACGAATGGACAATGATGGTCCCATATGAACGTTAGTATCACCTATGATTAGGATTCCGCAAACTAAGAATGTGCGATTCCGCCTTACTCTCTGCCCCTGGGCTGAATAGCGATTAGGACAGAACCCCAGTCAACCATCTCTAAAGATCCTAATATCTTAAGTATGTACGGTTAGGTCACATCCATCTATAGCGGAAGGACCTGGCAGAATCCGAATTACAAATTCCCTTGCCTTATAGCAACACCCTCGTGTCGCCAGAACGCCTAACAAGCGGAAACAAGATAGACCCAATGGTAACAACGAAAACGAAACTAGCAACAATAAGAACACAAACACTAGAACACCTAACAAGCAGAAACGATATAGACCTAATGGTAACAACGAAAATGAAACTAGCAACGATAAGAACACAAACACTAGAACTCCTAACAAGCAGAAACGAGATAGACCCAATGGTAGCAATGAAAACGAAACTAGCAACGATAAGAACACAACACTAGAACACCTAACTGTTGGGTTATAAGCATTCTAACACTCCTAAGTGTACATGCAACCCTAAATACCTTGGATCTATGTTTTCTCTATTATACATACAATTATGAACATCCAAGGTATTATCCTAATCTAGCATACAAAATAATAAATATAACAAGATAGAATACATACCTCTTTGATGTAGAATGTCTTCATGAAGCTTGAGTGCCTAGTGCCCCAAGTGTGACACCTCAAATGGTTCACACAACACCAAATACACTTGGAATAACTTGAGAGAAACTTGAACACTCCTTGAAATCGTCTAGCCCTCACACTCACACATTAGTGCACGATTTCTTGAGCCATGGGATTCTTTTATATGGTGGCTATTAGGGTTACACCATGTAACTCATAACTTTACCCATTCCTTATGCTCCATGGATTTTAACCTCCATGGAGTATCCATGGGTCACCCCATGGACTTACTCCAACATAAGGAATCTTGGATCACAAGCCCACATATATAAGAATGAATGATTTACACAATCAACCCATATATTTAATTAGTCTCCTTTTGATCACTTAATTAATTCCAAATTAATTCTTGATCAATACTAATTAAATAACCTTATTAATATATTAGAACTTATAATATATTAACCAACCTTAAGTGTTATTTCTCTCATTATAGTCTATCCAAATGCATGATGCCATGCAACCCACATGGACCATGCCGGGTCGGGTCAAGTCTTACAAATTATAGTTATGGACTTAGACATTAATCCAACAGTCTCCCACTTGGATAAGTCTAAAACTATTATTGCGGATGACTTCAGGAACCGATCAGCAATCGTAGCTCTCAAAAGCTTCTGTCGAACTCTGACCTTGTCGATGAACTCTGACCTTTATCAATGACTTGTCCATTAGATAAGGGATCATATATTCCTCCATTCTAGATATCATATGGACTGAGACATGGATTATCAATCATTCTCTCTGTCCATTTGTTGTTTCCCGATTTCCGATTCATGATGACTGACTGATTGAACAAATCAAATCAGTCTTGGCTTGGCCAAGCACTCACATGTATCATCTTTAAATCATCGAGGGGCCCAAAGATATCGCTTTTATCCCGAAGGTAAAAGGAATGGATAAACTTCGACTCATATGGCTTGTTCTACTACTTGTTGAATCATACACAAAGGCACGTTTTATAACATCGAGTTACCAATGCGTTTTCGTGCAATCAATGTATAACCAACTCATAGTAAAAACTCATATCTCTAGGTTTGAAGAATATAAGATATTATCGTCTCATGATCACTCGTGATAAAATCCATGAAGTGATTCAAATGAGCGCGGGTTGAATCCAATACTCAGAACTTATGAGCACTCATGAGTGTTGTAGCACCACTTTGTCCACCAACTTGGACCTCTACAAACCAACCCATGCCAGTCTTGATTCATATCTACTTCCAACATATGACCGACTGTGGATGGTTTGAATAACTTAATCATTCAGGAAGAGCGACTTAGTTATTCTGGAAGTCAAAACATGCAAAGTGAAACATAAGAATAAATGAATCAAATATGGTATCAAACCCTATGAATATAAATAAACACTTTTATTTATCACCATACTGATTACTCATTATTCATTGTTTTGGTTTTATCAACTTTATACTTGAATTTAAAACAATAGTTGTCCCATGCTCCAAGCATGTACACTATGTTTTCTAAACACTAGTCATGCCATACACCAAGTATGCATACTATGTTTGTCTATGATCTTTACTTTGTAAAATAGATCAATTGAACATCACACCAATGATCCTCTTTTCACAGTCCCAAATCCTTACTGCAAATGCAAGAATTCCAAATTCATGCCATTTACTGAAATCTGTTAGATTCTAAACTTATATGCATTGATCCTCTTAATGATTATGCATGAAGTCAGAAAGACTTGACAACAATCATTACAGAGCATTCCAAAGGAGATCAGCTCCTTGGAAACATCCTTCTTTCATTAAGTTTCCTAATCTTACACAGATTGAATAATTTCTAACTTTGAAACATTTCCATATTCCATTTTGACTATCACTTCTGAACAAGAGTTGCCTCCTTACAGATTATGTCAATATGGTCCTTCCAGAATTAACATTATACTTCCAACTGTCCTTGAGCAACCAATCTTTGGTAAACCTTAGATTGTCCTCGACAATTGCTTAATCATTTTAGTCATATCCAATTCTAGACCTTTTCCCTTCATAATGCCCCAGGCATTTGGAAAATTTTAGAAATGATGAATATAGCACATGTAATCGATCCTATATCCGAAGCATATGGGACACGATTCATGATGTCTCACATAAAGACTAAACCAGTCTTTTGCTATAATATTTCCATTTCAATTTGCCAAGTTCTCAAAATTCAGATTATGAAAAGGGATGCCGTAATCATAATCGAATTTTAGAACGCAAATAATGGACCCATATATAGAATTTCCTTATGTTGAGCCATTCCAACATGAAATTCATATATATATATATATATATATATATATATATATATATATATATATATATATATATATATATATATATATATATCCTTGATTAAATACGATTAAAATCTCAATATAAGCTTTTAGAATTGAAATGAAGTATAATTTCCTCTCCCTTAATTATAGCAAAACAACTTTTTCAACCCCTGCAACCTCACGAATTGAAACTTTTGTTTTCTATAATTAACATTGCTAACTTGCAACCTTTGTCATAATTATCATGCTCCCACTAACATGATGATTATTAGCATAACACTTATGCTCCCACTAGCTTTGACGTGTACTCAGAAATCAGCTGACTTTCTTACCAAAGTTCAGATTTCTGATACGAGGTGCTTTGATAAAACTTTATCAAAATCATACACCTTTCCTTAGATAGCATGCATGTGTGTCTAAACAATTTCAGAACTATGAAAAGGGATGCCGTAATCATAGTCTCAATTGTTTAGACCTTTTGCCATCTGCTTCAAATCTACTTGGTGGAAGTGTTTCCTCACCATCATTTTCATGAATCGGAGAGAAACCTTATGACCCTTAGATTTTATGGTGTATGTGTTCTTATCCATGTGAATCGTCAAAACCATAGTCACAAGACAAGAATAATGACAAATCCAAACTCATATGGACTGAACTTATGCAATCTTAACTACTTGCCACCTGGCAGTACAGGGCCTGCCATTGCTTCCAAGTTGTTATGCAACCAATTGAGAACTTTCAGAACTCCTATGCAAAGCCAAATTTAACTGGAATGGGCACAGAATATGTCAACATGATAGGTTATAAACCTCAAGTTGTGTGCTAGTGAAGAACCTCAGGTTTTATTCTTGATTAGTTCTTGAAATTCTTTCATGATCTTTTAGACTCCCACTGTCTCCTTGACCTATAAGACTTTCTTGCCAAATATTCAAGAGATAGTGTGGATTCTAATCAAGACAGACACTTAACACAATTGGCCTTAGTTGATCTTTGTTTTATCCAAAACATCACAAATTACCAATTTCAAATGTACAAGAGTAGAAAACTTTTACTCTTACATTTGACAAGTGTTTTTAAACATCTTTTAAGACATGTCACTCAAGTTACAATCTTAGAGTATAACTCTAAGAATTGTTTTTGGAACGACGTATGAATCATCTTATTGATTTAACCACTTCAACAATTCATAACTCCTCTTCTTAACTATCAGAATGCACTTAGAGGATGAATTGTGATAAGGTCTCAAAATCATTAAGATGATCTTAAAACATGATACTAAAGTACTCTCCCATCTTTTCAGATTTGAGAAACTTTTATCCTTCTGCCTAATTTGATTCTTCTCATTCGTTCTGTCATACATTGAAACTTTTCCAATGTCTCAAAATTATACTTAAGCTTGTAAGTATAATCATATTTACTAAGCCTTAGTAAATCATGACGAATAGTCTTATCGATCTTTTATGGTGGACTTGATCAGTGCACAAGAATGTGTACTTGATCCCTTAGTCCTTCACTTGACTCACATGTACATGTGAACAAGGAACTAGTCTTAATTTTCCAAAGTTGAAAATTCTCATTCATCATACTATACAACTTGCATGATTCCAAGTTTCTATCCAACTGAAACTTGGGTGATGAGAATCTTTCCTTATTTGCTAAATTTGGACACTACCACAAATGAAAGAATCAAATTCATATTTTCACTCTTGCTCTTAATGGAATCTTATAAGCAACAAAGATTTTCACAAATGCCATTGTAAGGATATTTTAAAATAAATAAAATAAAAAATTTTCCTTTTATTTTAAAAACTTTGCGGAAAAAACTATCCTTACAGTGCAAAAGCACATGAAAACTTTGTTGTTATCTATTCCTAAGCAATATATCATAACTCCTAAGAAGTAGCTCAAGAATCCGATCTTCAAACTATGCGATAGAAATCCATCTACGCGATCAAATTCAGCATATTCTTTCTTTAAGTTTCTTCACTTTTCTTTGATTCTTCAAACATCAACATGTGACCCAGTCACATCATGTAATAAGAATCTCCAAGTAGGAACTTAATAGAGTTAGACAATGGACTTTACCTGAAGTAGATTCAAACTTATTGACTTTAACATCCTTAGGTAAATTTGGCAGCTTCGCAACCAATGCCCCTTCCTTTGGCAATGGACCCTTGATAATGGGACTATCTAAGACTTAGCCTCTCTCTTTACCATTTGGTCAACTGAGTTGACTATGGCCGATCCCTTTCCATTGGGAAGAGAGAGCTTTACTGGATATCCAATGTCATCATTGTCAATGTCCATAAAGTTTTAGGAAGTTGATCTTAGCAAATAGATAAGATCATTAAGGGTCTTGTCATAGTCTGTTTCATAGGAGTCCCAAAGGAACTCACTATGTGACTTAGAAAGTAGTTGAGCCACCAACTTTCTCAAGACTTTGACACCCAACTCTCCCGGCTTGTCAATATGTGACTACATCTCCAAGATGTGATCACACATAGACCTTTGCTTGCCAATAGGGCTTGAGTGACCTTAAACTTTTCAAGAACTTGTGGGTTAGGGAGAATAATTGGAGGAGGTGGAGGAAGTATGATATCCATGGGGCATCATCTTCATTTAGGAAAGCTTGTTTCAAGAGATTTGGGAAGATCATAAATGTCTAGACCAGACATCTTTTTGGGAGATATTCAAGATAGTTGATTTAAAGTCCTTAATATGACACCCAATATGAAATATTAAGGCTAGGACCCAACAAACTATTTTATAACTTAGAAGAGGGATGCCGTAATCCAAGCTATAAAATATTTGAAGGTAGGTGAATGACGATTTACCAATTTCCACCATGAAAAACGAAATAATTTATTAGGTTTTAATTGGATTTGAAAGTCCTAGATCTTTGAGATTCATTGAACTGTTCAAAGGCATGTTTCAATCTCGAGTGTGCCCTTCAGGTTTTGTGACTGGGATGCCGAGGATCACAAAACAAGGTGTGAATAACCATGCAAATATACTTGGTACCCTTAATATTTACCCCTTAATCAGTGTGCCGGTTAACCACACACGCTCCACCGATACTATGATAAATATTAAGTTACCCTTTTCCTACCTTGTTAAGTCCATGTTAGTGTGCCGGTTAACCACACACGCTCCACTAACGACTTAAGCAAAGTGCAAAGTGTAATTTCATGGGTTAGCACCAAATTCACATTTTCCTAAGTAACTAAGATTCGGTATTAATAAGAGTTTAGTTACTTAGTATTTATCATTAATACTTTTAATGAAAGGAGAATTATAGTCCTTGTCCTACCCGTTCGGCTAACGACCCTCCACCAGTCAAGGAAGCGGTGGGTGAGAGTGGACACCCATTAAACTGTCATTTTATAGGCAGTAACCTTATACCCCCCTTATAGACCGGCTTCGTGAATGAGGCCTACTAACGGTAAGACTGACTTTACTCTTATACATATATATAAATATTATTAACTTATAATATTATAAAGTATAAGGGTTGAATTTTAACTTTTAAAATTCTAAGAGCTAACTTGGAATTAAAGTATTCGTAAGTGAAAACTTTTCAAATTTCAAAACTTGAGGGCAAGTTTTGAAACTATTCAAAACTAATTAATTCCATAACTTATGAGTTTAAAGTAGTTTTAATTAAAAAAAAAAATTAAAACTCTTCAAGTTCCATAACTTGAGGACAAGTTATGGAAGACTTTAAACTAATTAATAAAAAAAAATAACTTTTTTTTATTGTAACTTATGGAACTAATTAAGGTTACACTTTTTTTTAAATTTAATGAAGAGACTCTTGAACCTCCATAACTTGAGGACAAGTTATGGAGTCATAAAACCATTTAATTAGAACTAGACTCTTCATTTTGTAACCTTTGCCAACTTTTATGAGTTTTATGATTCTTAAATGTGACTTTTCATATAACTTGAGCACAAGTTACAAAAACACATTTTGGAATCAACTCTTAGATTAAAATGGATTGAAAACAACTATTTCACACAACTTTTCTATTAATCTAAGAACCTCATAAGAACAAGATAATTCAAATCATCAATCTTCAAGAAATTAGCATGAACATACAAACTAATACAAATCTTGAAATTATGACAATTATCTTAGAAATTGGATTAGCATGAACATTACCACATCAAAAACAAGTTTATAAGTCCAAAAACATCTTAGGGTAATGTTCCTAGTCCAATTCCAGCCAAAACAATCGAATATACGCATCCAACTCGATTTTTCAGCTACTTTTGCAAGTATAACAAGAAAACAAGCCTAGGCTCTGATACCACTGTTAGGTTATGAGCATTCTAACACTCCTAAGTGTACATGCAACCCTAAATACCTTGGATCTATGTTTTCTCTATTATACATACAATTATGAACATCCAAGGTATTATCCTAATCTAGCATACAAAATAATAAATATAACAAGATAGAATACATACCTCTTTGATGTAGAATGTCTTCATGAAGCTTGAGTGCCTAGTGCCCCAAGTGTGACACCTCAAATGGTTCACACAACACCAAATACACTTGGAATAACTTGAGAGAAACTTGAACACTCCTTGAAATCGTCTAGCCCTCACACTCACACATTAGTGCATGATTTCTTGAGCCATGGGATTCTTTTATATGGTGGCTATTAGGGTTACACCATGTAACTCATAACTTTACCCATTCCTTATGCTCCATGGATTTTAACCTCCATGGAGTATCCATGGGTCACCTCATGGACTTAGTCCAACATAAGGAATCTTGGATCACAAGCCCACATATATAAGAATGAATGATTTACACAATCAACCCATATATTTAATTAGTCTCCTTTTGATCACTTAATTAATTCCAAATTAATTCTTGATCAATACTAATTAAATAACCTTATTAATATATTAGAACTTATAATATATTAACCAACCTTAAGTGTTATTTCTCTCATTATAGTCTATCCAAATGCATGATGCCATGCAACCCAAATGGACCATGCCGGGTCGGGTCAAGTCTTACCAATTATAGTTATGGACTTCGACATTAATCCAACACTAACAAGCAAAAACGAGATAGACCCAATGGTAGCAACGAAAACAAAACTAGCAACGATATGAACATGAACATAGAACACCCTATCATTACTAGCAACCAATACACCTCAAATCAACGTAACAACAAGAAGTCCAATGTCATCAATCGGCACGGACAGGCTTGATCCTCACCTTACAAACCTCGAGCTCTGCCAATAGACTTTCATTCTACTCAACCGAATAACAAAACTCTTCCAACCAGTAACGACAAATCCCTAGCAACCAGACACCTAAGTTCTGGTGTAAGAAATACCATGCCCCTCCCTAGCCCAATGAAGATTGAAAATCAAGAAGCAAAGGGAATCAAGGGAATTCGAAAGGCTTCCAACCTCCTCCAGAGGTTCCTATAATCCCTTTGGAAATCTCACCCATGTGCTAAGCGGAGATAGAATCACCCCGACTCCTAGAACCACCCCAATAACCAAACACCCGATACCACTTAGCACAGTCACAAGAACAGATAGTGTCTGATCGCAAGATCGACATAATAGATAAAGTAAACATCAGACCCAGCCCCTAACCACAGGAAACACTTGTCTAACTCATAAGGGAGAAAGACGAAAATTACCATAAGCACCACTGACTACGAGTAAGCCAAACAAACACATCATCAAGGATCGATACTCCCTACCCCGAATCGGAGGTTCGCTCAACCACCAGCAAAGAACTGGCAGAGACCGACCTACCTTTAGGTTGGAAAAACCCTAGGAAGAAAACTCCCAAGATAATCTAAGGCTCATAAGGTCAACTATATCACGCAAACTCAACCTTGGTGACCATAGTACCAACTCCTAAGACCTAGAAAACTCTACTTCTAGGACACCAGGATCCCGATCCCTAGAAGACCATTCAAAAGGCCTCGCCAAGAAAGGGCCCGATAACTCATAGTCTCCGATTAACCAAAGGACCCAGGTTAGGACATTTCTCCTTCCATGTGGTCAGCACTCACAAGTGTCAGACCACCGAAACTCTAGAAATTCCACATGGCAAGGTCAAGGTAAACAAGAACCCACATCCCGAAGAGAATCATGTGTGATGGACATTGACAAGGTTTGGGATACCCACTTGCTTTTAAACGAGTAATCATATAACAACAACTACCACTCGAACATAGGAGTTGCACCCCTAGAGGCCCTGTGTGGCCAGATGTGCAGATCATCCTCTGTTAGGCTAAGATCGGAGATACCCAGCCGACAAGATGACAAACGCCCAATAGCACACCCACTAGACCCGAGATTATTCGATAAACCATGGAAAGGATAGTTCAAACCCAAACACGACCCCAACTATAGTTACGCCGACGAAAGAGCTATGCTGATAACATCTTAAAACCTTGAAGTCCCAAGTAGGGAATCGGGGTATTAATTTAACAACTTCCCTCGGGGAAGAGTGACTCGAGTCAAAAAGGAAAAGTAAACTAAATCCCCGATGCACCAGACCCTTCGAGATCCTCGCACGGATCGGCCCGGTAGCCTACAAACTCCAATTACCCTCCGAGTTTAGTAACGCACACCCTGTATTCCATGTATCGAACCTAGAAAGTGTCTATCGGACAACCCTCCCAGTCCCACTAGAAAAGACTAATGTGAACTAGAACTTCCAAATCATTGATCAGCTTATCAAGACAATGAACAGGAAAATTAAGAACACAAAACAAAGCCGCATCCCTCTTGTGAAGGTTCGAGAGAACGCTAGGCGTGAACCGGTATTCACTTGGGAACGTAAGGACCAAATAAATCAAAAGTACCCTCGCCTATTTTCGCATTCATAACCCTATCTTTCGAAAGAATTTCGGGACGAAATTCCCTCTAACGGGGGATGATGTCACAACTAGCCTTTTTGGCTAGGAAATTCCGTCTTCAAGTAAGCAAGTAGTATTGTGAGACTTGTGCTAACACTTCTAAGTGTACAATATGAGTTCCTAATGAGCCATGAAGTGTTAGAATGAAAGCTCTCCAAGTATGTGAAATCTCTCCCAATTCGCTCCAAGTATGTGAAATCTCTCCCAATTCTCTCCAAGTATGTGAAATCTCTCCCATTTCTCTTCAAGTATGTGAAATCTCTCCCAATTCTCTCCAAGTATGTGAAATCTCTCCTAAATCTCTCCAAGAATAGTGAATCTCTCCCAAATCTCTCTAAGTATGCGAAATCTCTCCAAGAATAGTGAATCTCTCCCAAATCTCTCCAAGTATGCTAAATCTCTCCAAGAATAGTGAATCTCTCCCAAATCTCTCCAAGTATGCGAAATCTCTCCAAGTATAGTGAATCTCTCTCAAATCTTTCCAAGCATGTGAAATCTCTCCCAAATATCTCCAAGTATGTGAAATCTCTCCCAAATCTCTCCACGTATCTCAAATCTCTTTCAAATCTCCCTAAGTACATTCCTCAGTCGAAAACAGCTCAAAACCGGAAGAGGAAACCCCAAAAGGACCCTCTTGGTCCGGAACCTCTTGGTCCGGAACCCTCTTGGTCCGGACTCCTCTTGGTCCTGAACCCTCTTGGTCCGGACTCCTCTTGGTCCGGAACTCTCTTGGCCGGAACCCTCTTGGTCCGGAACCTCTTAGTCCGGAATGTCTTTTAAGGAGCCAAGAGGAATTTCATCTCGGAACCTTCTCATCTTCGGACCTCCTCGCATGCGCCGGAAGGCTAGCCTGACTTCGGAATCCGAGAATGCACTCCGGAATGCGACCATTGACTCCGGAACTTGAGAACCTCCTTTGGAACTCGTCCAGCGCCTCCGGAACCTCCCTGCCAACCACTTCGGAACCTCGCAGACCCTCCTCTCCCCTCCGGAATTTAACTTAGAGCTTCGGAATTCGCATAAGGGCTCCAGATTTCACCTTTTAGCTCCGGATTTTGGACTATTCCGGACCTTTTCTTCATTTTGGGGTATTTTGAGGTCGGGAATCCCACCAAACTCGTGTTTTTCTTAACTAAGACCCCTAAAACCTTTATTTTATGCCAAATTTAATTATTTAAATTATATTTACATAAAATGAAAGTTTAGGATTTAGGAATATCCTATCCTAAATCAAGATAAAGACAAAAAGGTTGACTTTGTGATTTGACGAAACTCCTATTCCCCATGCAAATCACAGTATTCCATGCTTTACCCACCAAATATCCATGCATGGACCACCAGATCCCCATGCACCAAAGATTCCTCCCTTTTTCTTATACTCCTCAATACAACGACAGTAAAGGGGTTAGACTTCACCTTCTCCCACACTCTTCCCATTTTCTCTCAAAAACTCATATTCAAGCAAGAACGGGGGATCTTGCTGAAAAGAAATTTCTCAACTTCTTCCTGGGAAATTTTAAGGTAAATTCCTCCACTCATCAAATATTTTATAATATTTCAAGATGAACCCATATTATTTTATTCATAATAATATGTGAAAAATCACCTTTAGGATAACTTTCTCCCAAGGAAGTTCCTCATCTCAGCCAAAGTTTAAGCTTGAGATCTTCACTCCATAACTCCAAACAGCTCCTCAACCATCTCAAGGTGAGCTTCATACCCCACCTTTTTCAATGTTTTAATGTTTTGGGGGAGAGTACAAGTCAAATCTTGCCTAAATTCTTAAATGATTGCATATATACGTATGTTTGTATGGGTGTGTGAAATATTATTAAATTAATATTTCAGTAATATACTCATGAACGTAAGAATTCTCAATTTCATAAAGAACAGAGGATACTTTGTACAAAAGAGCCTCCCAACTATTGGGTGTGTCCAACTTAACCCCTTTATCTATGCTCTCATGTCTAGAGATATAAGTTATAAAAAGGGATCTTGATAAGTGGACACCATTTCTAGTAATTTTCGAAAAAGGAAACTTTGTGACTATTTTGCAAACTGTCAGGGGGTATTTTATAAATATTCAATATAAATGTTTGCTTCAAGAAAATACACAAATAGAGCCTTTATGACAGAAATATTTGCATGCCATAAACTGCTGTCGTAAAACCTCTAACTACATAAGTAATGTTCTATATGTCATAAAACAGAAAATGCGTGTCATAACCAGCAGTTATAAATTTATACAAATTATAACTTGACACTTTTTCTCTTCACTAAAATGACTTATTTTTCAATAAACGAAAAGGAGCGAACACGAGCACCTAGTTAACGAGCACAATCAACGATATGGAACGAGAACGATATTCTTATTCAACAAGTACAAATTTCATTATTTATCTAACAAATAATGGATCTCTGACGATTGCTCAAAAGGTTGTTAATATTCTAGTCAGACAAATCTCAAAACTACATAAATATAAAAATATTAGTGTATGTCTAAGTCCTGTAAGGAGTTATAGCCAGAGTCTCCTGGAGGGAGAGCGGTAATTTGTGTATAGATCTATACGGGGTTGACACCCCGCACCTTCGCTGTTCGCTACAGCTAGACAGGCCAGTCTAGGGTGACAAATGTCTTTTCCAAACCGAGGGCGCCTAAGAAACGCCAAAACAGGCACTTCGTCAGATTAGTATGGTTATAACGACTCACTAGAATATGTTATGTCATCTAGAAATTTATGTAAGGAAAAACCTCATAAATAAATTTTTGGCACGTTGTGTTGACTGTCCTATACATGATAAGTGATGGTCCGCATTTGTTGCGTTGACTGTCCTTTTTCATCGCGTAGAATGTCCACAATTGCCATGTTGATTCTTTCTCCTAACAAGTATAGAGTCGTAATAATGCTATTTTTACAAATTAAATAACGTAGGACTCTATGGAAAACGTTTGTAAACGATTTTGAAAACGATAAATTAACCCACACATATACATAGTTGGAACTAGAACTTACGAATATTTTATAGCAGAAAATATAGGATTTTCTGGAGAAAACGATTTTCTACGATTTCGATAACGATAAACTAGAACGCACACTTAATTTTACTCGATAAGAGGAACAAGATTTTCAACCATATTCTCTTTTTGAAAATAAGGGATTTTTCTGGAAACGGTTGACTATTACTATTCAAAAGAACTATTCTCGTACACAGCTCGCTTTTACAAATCACACTACTTTTCAAAATCACTCCTTATAAGGATGAATAAAAGTAATGACATGCACACACATATTCATGATTTTCAAGGCAAGACTTCAAACGATTTCATAGAAAATATTGGATTTTCTAAAAGTACGATAAGAACGATTCTAAACAAGTGTAAAGATTTTGTACAAAAATGCTTATGAACTCAACAACTTTTTAGTTGACGCTTTTCAAAACGACTTGTATTCTCAGGGATCTAGTAAGCAGGTAACAAGGGACGCGGATGCAAGAGTTTTAGCTGTAGCTTGGATTTTTCTGCTTATGTCTCTTTTGTGTAATTCGAAGAACAAATACAATATGTAAATAATGTACGTTTGTTATCTCAATTTATGATGTTTTGATTGCTCTGTTTCATTTATATTCAGTTGTTATGATACTGCACAATGAAGTCACCCGCCTCCGGACGTTTCCGCCGTCTAGTCGGGGGGTGTCACAGCACTCCTATGCTAAATCTTAGAAAAATCATAACTTCGTCAAACGAAGTCAGATTTGGACATTCTTTTTATGTGCATTCTTGGTTTAACATATACTACGACTTTCGTTTAGATTGCTAAGGCTAAAAAGTATTTTATCAAAAATTTACTTTTTACGATACGCGACGCTGTGCCGGTTTAGTCGCAAAACTTCGACGAGTCATAACTTCTTCGTTATAAGTCGGATTTCAGCGTTTCTTTTATCGAATAAATCATTGTTACGACTATTTCAACTTTATTCATAGATATGGGGCCTATCAATTATTTTATTTTTGATGCATATTTTTTTTATTATTTTATTATATCGTTATAAGCACATATGTTGCACATAAATCATATAAATCACATAGTACTCAAATAATTTTTATTCATTACTTCAAAATAGGTTACAATTGTTGACCCTAACTATTACTTCATTATAATAATGCTTAGCCAGAAACGCGGGCATTAATATTCTCTCCTCCTTAGGATGATTCTGTCCCGGAAACATGCATCAGCAAACAGATGTGGATAGCGACTCATCATGTCATTCTTTGTTTCCCAGGTGAGGTTCGGCCCATTCGAATATTTCCATTGCACAAGCACTAATTCTACCATCTTGCGTTGCAACTTCTTTGTCTTACGGTCAACAATTGCTTCAGGCTCTTCGACTAACCTCTTATCTTCGTCCATCCTTAATTCTGAAAGTGGAATTATATCGGAAACTTCTCCCGTAAACTTCCTCAAATAACACACATGGAAAGTGTTATGAATACCATCTAGATCTACCAAAATAGCATATCAAAACTAGCATGCATATCTATTCCGTACTCAACATATCAAAAAATATCTGCTTATCAAACCAATGGGCTGGCCGTGGTGCCTTCGACCCGAAAGTACAGTGAGGAAAACTCACCTCACAGGTAGCTGAACTGATAAGATGCAACTCCGAATCTCAGCTCCCGAATCAAATGCCTACAACCTCCATGTGACCAATTCCATTAAAACCCCGAAATACCCAAAATACCCTCAAAGGTCAGCTTGGTCAACCATGGTCAAAGTCAAAGTCAAAGGTCAAGGTCAACATTCCATGTTGACCCAACTCATCGAGTACACCCACAAACTCGTCGAGTTTCCACGGTACTTAGAAGGTCGGGAAAACCCTAGCCAACTCACCGAGTTGGCTGGAAAACTCGCCGAGTTTTCCCATCTTAACACATTCAGTCCTTTTTATTGAATCTAATGCTTCAAGATGTAGATCTGATACTCTGAGGCTGGAAAACCATGTAAAGTTTCCAGCTTTACTTTCATGCATGCCAAAAGAAGCTCTAGAACTCATGAAAGGCTTAATAAAGAACTTAATGCATAAATGAGGCCTAGAACCTAATAAAGCTTGCAACTTTATGCCAAAGGAGGCCACAAAATGGCCAGATCTAAGGTGACAACCCATCAAATGCTCAACCCCATGAACAATCCAACAATGACCCAAAAATCCCAATAGACTTTCAAAGAAGAGATCTAAGAAAAAAGGAAGCAAGGTGTCGAATTTATACCTCAAAATGACTGCAACAAATGAGGAGGTTCTGAATCAATAGCCTTCCTTTCAATCTAGACACCTCAAACTTCAAGCTCCTACAAAAGAACACCAAAAATCAAGTCTTCAAGCTCACACACTCAACTTTGGAAGATGATGCATGAAAATTAGGTTTTCTGGACAGAGGAGGTTGGTAAGGAGGCCAGACAAGGGACTTAAGGACTTTAAATAGGGTGCAACACCCTAAAAATAGGGTTTCACATTCAGCTGCCAACTCGGCGAGTTGAGGTGCGTCAACTCGTCGAGTTGGTCCAGTAATATTTGCGGCCAACGTCACATCTACACGTCGAGTTGATGCTTTCCAACTCGCCGAGTTGGTCCAAGAAAATGTGCTAATGGAATCGAAATTCATACCTGAGGATTGGGATGTTACAACTCTCCCCCACTTACACTAGGCTTCGTCCTCGAAGCCTGTTGCGGAGAACAAATCCGGATAATGCTCCTGCATCTCAGCCTCCGGCTCCCAAGTCCACTCAGAGCCCCTCCGGTGCTGTCATCGTATCCCTTTACCAAAGGTATTTACTTGTTACGCAAAATCTTCACCTTCCTCTCTAGAATAGCTACCGGCCTCTCGACATAGTTCAGGTGCCCATCAACTTGAATATCATACAATGATACCACTGCATCCTCGTCCAATACGCAGTTCCAAAGTTGCGAAACGTGGAAAGTGCTATGAATCTGACTGAGCTCATCTGGAAGATCCAATCTATAAGCAAACTTGCCAACCTTGGCAACAATCCAGAATGGTCAGATATATCGGGGGCCCAATTTCCCCCTTTTCCCGAAGCGAATCACACCTTTCCAAGGTGAGACCTTCAGCAACACCATGTCACCGACCTGAAACTCCAACTCAGATTGGCGCTGGTCGGTATAGCTCTTCTGTCGACTCTGAGCAATCTACAATCTCTGCCTCATCTGCTGAATCATCTCTGTAGTTTGCAGAACCACCTCGGTCCGACCCATGACTGTCACACCCGCAAATCGGTAAAACGGCGGAAACGTTTAGGGGCGGATGACATCATGTACAATATCATAACAATTACAAAATAGAGATCAAAGCATTACAAACATTGTATTGATAATTTAAAATTTACATTAAGTTCGAATCATTGTTTGTTTGACTCCAAAAACATATAGCAAAATATAAGACATAACATTGCTATGCTCCGTCTTCACAAAACCTGTGTGGGTACCTGTCTACTAATTTCCTGAGAATATAAGTGGTTTTGAAAAAGTTTCAACATTTAAGTTGGTGAGTTCATATGTATTTTGTATGAGAAAGGTATGTCTTTGTTCTTTGAAAATGTTAGTATGTCCTTCCAGAAAACTCAATATTTTATTTTAGATGTAATGTAGTCTTAAATGTTCCAAGACCAAAGTGTATAAGTATTGTTGTAATTTGTAGTAGTATAGTGTAGTAAAGTGTATAAGTATTGTTGTACTTTGTGGTAGTATAGTGTCCATTTGAATGTATGTTTCCAGAAATGTAAGTTGTATTGTATTAGAAAATAATGTATTGTAATCGCATCTGTGTAAAACCCTTTGAATGTATGTTTCTAGAAATATAAAGTGTATTGTACTGGAAAATAGTGTAACGTAGTTTTATATAAATAAAACCATTTGAAGACATGTATGTATTCGTAAACCAAACGTATTGTTAATACCCCTTGTGAGTTATTATAACCATACTAATGCGACTAGTTGGACTGAACGACGATATTCAGGCGTCGGAACTGTAACGACATTTGTCACCCCAGACCTGCCGGTCCAACTGCAGCTAATAGTTTAGATGCGGGATTGTCAGTCCCGTATAGATCTATATACAATTGTATCGCTCTCTTACAGGAGATTCTGGTTATAATTCAGGACTTTTGTTGGTACTTAGATAAGTACTTGAAGGCGTGTCTCACAAAGCCATATTGACTGTTTACGTGTAGTATGATGAAAACTCTTTTTCTTGTAATTGTATGCATCATCTGTTAACATGGTATAAAATAATTATTCTTTTAAATAATCATTTTTGAAATTGTATTTTGAAACGGTAAATTAGTATGTATGTCTCATAAACTATACCTATTATAGTTTATAAAAATGTTTTTTTGAAATGATGAATCTCTATATGTACATTATCATTTGTACTATGATAATAAAGTAAATGGAAATAATTATAAATCTTATATAAATTCGTTCTTGAATTTGGAGATAACGATATCTCATGTATTTTAGCATTTTCGCATAAAATATAGAAAGCATATAAATAACGATTTGTATTTTTACACAAGTTTTTCTTGTGTTTTAACTTGTATCCCCCCCCCCCTCTAAAACATATAAAAATCGTGAAAATTGTAGGGGTATGAACTCACTCCGGGTGTGTTCTTGGCTTGGATAACGAAGTGGTAAGGATGTTCGTCAAACTTGAACACGTGAAAATAGTTGTAATCCT
The DNA here is from genome assembly GCF_052849685.1 of Lactuca virosa. Taxonomy (NCBI): domain Eukaryota; kingdom Viridiplantae; phylum Streptophyta; class Magnoliopsida; order Asterales; family Asteraceae; genus Lactuca; species Lactuca virosa. The sequence goes on along the minus strand of NC_136427.1, from coordinate 305,588,543 downwards.
AATAGTTTTTAACATATAATAAAATATGTAAATTTTATGAACTAATAATTAATGTGTTGCATAACACTATATTATGTAAGGATACTTACAATATATCCTATGAATTAACTTGAAGGATAATTGTTTTTGGGCAAATACTGAAGGTGTTATTGGGAAACTTTTGACGATATGAAGCTGTTCTTGACAAAGATATGAAGATTTGAAGATTGCTTTATGATATTTGAGAGCAAATGATAAGGGTTTCAATGTTGGAATGTGAATTGTGAGGATTAGTTTCAGTTTAACATATAAATAGGGATGAAAAATGATGTTACATATGTGTTGGAATGTGTATTTTATCCCCTAGAACAGTGTGCCACCGATTAATAATTGTGTTTTCGGCTTGTCTTCCAAACCGAGAACCATGATTTCGGTCAAAAGGTCCAACCGAGAACCTAGGGTCTTCGGTCTAGAGGTTCTCGGTCCAAAGGAGTTCTCGGTCACAAGTGGGATTTCGGTCTAAGGGGTTTTTCGGTGGGGTGGTTCTCGGTCCTAATTGTTCCACAAAAAGGGGATTTCGGTTTTGGTGGTTTTTTATTCCAAAAATCGAAAACCCTTAAAGAAATATTAATTTTTCCTTATCAACTTAAACTATTTAATTATTTGACTTATGTTTAACTCGTTTGACCTTGGTTTGACTTTCTTTGACTTTTTATTGACACTAAATAACCGGTTGTTACAATGACCCTGTGACCAACCTCGCCCCAACAGACCGGTGTGCGACATCTCCGTCTATACAAAAGCTCAAAAGGCAGAGCACCAATGCTGGAGTGAAAATTGTTGTAGTAGGAGAACTCTGCAAGAGGTAGGTTGGAGTCCCAGCTCCCACCAAAATCAATAACGCATGCTCGCAACATATCCTTGAGAGTCTGAATGGTCCGCTCACTCTGCTCGTCGGTTTGCGGATGATAAGTTATGATAAATTGTAGCCTCGTTCCCAGTTCCTCATGGAACGTCTGCCAAAATCGGGAGGTGAACTGAACATCACGGTATGAAACAATAGAGACTGGAACCCCATGGTGAGCAATGATCTCGCGAATATACACATCGGCCAACTTCTCGGCCGACGAGCTCTCCCAAATTGCTAGACAGTGGGCCCTCTTGGTCAATCGATCCACGATGACCCAAATAGCATAAAAACCCTTTGCTGTCTTCGGAAACTTGGTGATGAAGTCCATCGAAATTTGCTCCCATTTCCACATGGGAACCTCCAGAGGCTGCAGCTTGTCTTGCGGCCTCTGATGCTCGACCTTGACTATCCTACAGGTTAAGCACCTCTCGACGTACCAAGCGCTCTCCCTCTTCATGCACGGCCACCAATAACTCAAACTCTTGTGATCCGAGTAGATGGTACAACGGACCCCATAAAGGTAAACACCCCCAACTCAAGATCATGCGTGGGATATCTCATCTCATGCGGCTTCAGCTGCCGCGAAGCATAAGCTATCACTCACCTCTCTACTTAAGAACCGCCCCTAACCTGGTGATGGACGCATCATAGAAAACCACAAAATCCTCGATTCCCTTAGGGAGGGCTAAAACTGGGGCCTCGCAAAGCCTCTGCCGAAGGGTCTCAAATGCTGACTGCTACTCTTGGCCCCACCGGAAATCTACCCTCTTCCTCATTAGACGAGTGAGGGGTACTACAATATTGGAGAAATCATGAATAAATCTCTGGTAGTACCCTGCCAAACCCAAAAAAACTCCTGATATCTGAGGGAGATTTCGGAACCTCCCAATGCATCCCCGCCTCGATTTTGGCCGGATCGACCAAAATCTCATCCTGGTTAACGATGTGTCCAAGGAACTGAACCTCTCGCAACCAAGACTCGCATTTTGAGAACTTAGCATAAAGTCGTTCTCGCCTCAAAACTTCTAGAAGCTCACGAAGATGCTCCTCATGCAGCCCTCTGGTCTTGGAATACACCAAGATATTGTCAATAAACACGATGACCGAACGATCGAGCATCCGCCTGCATACCCGATTCATCAAATCCATGAATACCGTAGGCGCATTGGTGAACTCGAATTGCATCACCACGAACTCGTAATGCCCATAACGAGTTCGGAACGCAGTATTCTCCACGTCCTCCTCTCTTACCCTGACCTGATGGTACCCAGACCTCAGATCAATCTTGGAGAACCAATATTCTCCCTGCAACTGATCAAAGAGATCATCAATCTGCGGAAGGGGATAAAGGGTCTTCACCGTTAGCTTGTTCAACTCCCGATAATCGATGAACATCCGTTGTAAACCATCCTTCTGTTGGATTAGGTGTCTAAGCCCATAACTATAATTGGTATGTACTTGAATTGATAGCAGCACAGTCCTTTTGTGTTGCCCTCAACCTAGCAACTGGACAAGGAAATTATGAAAGGAGAGATATTCATTTATAAGATTAATAAATTAATATAAATGATTTATTAATATGTTAAAAGATTAATATATTAATTACAAATCATTATGTTTAATTAATAGTTAGCCAGAAATTAATCAGAATTAAGTTTGGGGTTAAAAGTATTAATTATAAAGTGCAGGGACTAGTTTGCAATTATCTAATAGTTGAGTGGAAGGCTCAAGAACCTCCTTGGAAGGAGGTGGACGAAATCTATAGGGGAAACCCTAAGGATTTCGTCCAAGGGGCTTTGGATAAGGCCTTTGGGTTAGCTTAGGCCCTAAGCAAAGGAGTATTAGGGTTTTCCCTAAACCCTAGATCCCTCAGCTATATAAGGAGCCTCCCAGCTCCTAAAATCGGCCACTCCTACCATGGAAGAAACTCTAGGCCGATTTTTGCATACCCTACCCTCTCTCCTTCAAGTTTCCTTCTTGCTAGTTCTTGGGTGTGATTCCATTAGAGGCATTACATTTGTGGTGCTAGGCTTCCAAGAAGATCAAGTTCAAGAGGATTAACAATTGTTTGCTATAACAATTGAAAGGTATGTAATTCTAAAACCCTAGTTTGTTAATTTCGAAATTAGCCTCTCTCCTCTAGGGTTCTTGTTTGCAATTCAAAGTTATATGTTCAATAGTTAAAACATAGATCCAAAGTAGGTTGCATGTGAACTTAGGAATTGTTTTTCTAGTTTATTTGTTTTACCTAAAACCCATCAGTGGTATCAGAGCCATTGTTTGTTTTAAATTGAATTGCTATAATAGTAGAATTGCAAATTAGGGTTTATAGCCATTAAACCCTAAAGGCCAAAATTTTCGTTTTTTAGGGTTTTTGGTTCAAAGGGTTTTTCGAAAAACCCTAGCCTCCATGAACCCTAATCGAAATTAGGGTTAGGGTTTTGGAAAACCCTAGCCTCCTCCCTTGAATTTCGAAATTTGCTTGTTATTTTAGGGTTTTTTCTTATTTTGGATAATTATTACTTGATTGGATAATTATTGCCTAATTGGATAATTGAGAAAAATAAGGAAATTATCCTTTACCCTAATTTTCGAAATCTAGAGGGATAAGGATTAGGATTAAATTAATTGTTTAATTTGATTAGATAATCCTTACAAGATTTAATAAATTAATTAAAAGTTAATTAATAGATAATTATTAAATCTAGTTATTTGGGTTATTTTAAATTTAAATTAATAGTTTAATTTTTCGAAATTTATATAAACCTTAAAGTTTTAAAAGGTTTAAAACACACCTTATATATGTATTATAATTAAAAGTTTAATATTATATATGTATAAGAATATGGTCAGTCAAATCGCTAGTATGCCTCATTCACGAAACTAGTCTATAAGGGGGGTACAAGGAAACTGCCTATAAAATGGTAGTTGAATGGGTGTCCACTCTCACCCACCGCTTCCTTGATTAGTGGAGGGTCGTTAGCAGAACGGGTTTGATAGGACAACTACATCTCATTAAAAGTATAATGTTATTAAAGAAAGTACTAGAACATTATTTTACAAAATCCCAACTCTAGTTACTTTAGGAAAAATGTGAAAAGTATGATAATCCATGAAATTGAACATTATGCTTTATTGGTCGTTAGTGGAGCGTGTGTGGTTAACCAGCACACTAAAAGGCACTAATAAAGAGTAGTAATGGGTATCTCATAATTGTCATTTTGATGGAGCGTGTGTGGTTTACCAGCACATCAATAGTTAATGATAAAGACAATGAGGTTACCAAGCACATTTGCATGGTTATTCACATCTTGTTTGTGATCCTCGGCATCCCAGTCACAAATAGAAGAGCATAATCTGAGATTAAAACATGCCATTGAATAGTTTCAATGTATCTCAAAAGAATTAGGAATTTCACTTCGTTTATTTCGTCTAATGGTGGAATTGGTGAATTGTCATTCACCTACCTTTATGAAATTTACACTTGGATCTCGGCATCCCATTTCTAAGTTGTGAATCTTCATAGTTGGATCCTAACCTTAATATTATATCTTTGGGTTATTATATTGATGTATCTTGAAATCTAACTAAAACTTTCTTTCCTTTCAGATGTCTACTCCTGGAAACACTTCTGCTTCATCATCCTCCAACCACAACTTCTCTTTGCTCAACATTTGCTCCAAAGTCGTTATGGATGGCTCTAACTATAACGATTGGATGCATAACATCAAGATGGCGCTTCGATTTGAGGACAAAGAATATATCCTTGAAAAGGAACTCAAAGAGCTTGATGAGTCTAAAGCTACTCCTGAAGAATATGCTGCCTACAAGAAACATTATGATGATGCTACCAAAGTGGCATGCATCATGGTCGCAACCATGTCCCCAGAATTGCAGAGGTACTATGAGGACTACTGGCCCTTTGAGATGAACAAGGACCTTATGGAGAAGTACCATAAGCGAGCTCGTCAAGAAAAGTTTGAAGTAGTCAAGTCACTCATGGCTTGCAAGATGAAAGAAGTGGAGTCGGTTGTGTCTCATGTGCAAAGAATGCAACGCTACATAGAGCGTTTGCTCAAGCTCAACATTCACTTTGATGAGGAATTGGCCATTGACATGGTCTTGAACTCATTACCTGATTGTTATGGTCAGTTTATTCTAACTTACCATTTGAACAACACTGAGCAGACACTGGCCCAATTGCACAACTTGTTGCAGACAGCTGAAGCAGGGATGAAGGGTAAAAGTATAGCCTCCACTCCTGCAAGTGCCCCTGTCTTGGCTATTGGACAGGGAAAGGGGAAAAAGAGGAAAGGTCCTCCTAAGCAAAACTGGAAGAACAAGGCTCAAGCTGGGTCATCTAGTAATGGCCCAAAGGCTAAGCCCAATGCTACCATTCCCCATGTTTCTGATCCAAAAGATGCAGATTGCTTTTATATTAATGACAAAGGGCACTGGAAGAGAAGCTGCTCAAAATATCTGCAGGATATCAAAGATGGCAAAGTGAAGCCATCTTCAGCAGGTATTTACACTATTTCTTCTAATAACTCATTATCTTCTCGTTCATGGGTCCTTGATACAGGATGTGGTTTTCACATCTGTTTTGATTTACAGGGGCTAAAAGAAAGTGAGGAGATAGAGCGAGGAAGGATAAACTTGATCATGGGAAACAAGAAGTCTTCACCAGTGACCAAGATCGGAGTTTATCAACTTTTGCTTAGTAATGATGTTAGATTAGATTTATTAAATTGTTGCTATTCGTCTGAGATGACGAGAAACATTATTTCATTTCATGCATTGTTCAGACAAGGTTTTAAATATTCTTTTAATGATTTGAATGGTTCAATTTCTGTTTATAAGAATGGTATTTTTGTATTTGAAGGTTTGCCTTGTGATGGTGTGTATGAAACAGTGACTTGTGTTGATAGCTTAGGAAATAGTGTATTTAATATTGACTTGTCTAATAGTGTAGACAAGGCATGCGTGTGGCATTGTCGTCTTGGACACATTAACAAGAAACGCATAGCCCAACTCCAAAAGGATGGAGTGTTGGAATCATTTGACCTAAAATCAGATGATATGTGTGAATCTTGTCTTTTGGGAAAGATGACAAAATCACCATTCACAGGGTCTTGTGAAAGAGGTGAAGGTCTGTTGGATCTCATACACACAGATGTGTGTGGTCCCTTCAGATCAACTACAAGGGATGCCAATCGATTCTATGTGACTTTCACTGATGATTATAGCAGATATGGCTATATCTACTTAATCAAACATAAGTCAGAAACCTTTGAAAAGTTCAAAGAGTTTAAGCATGAGGTCGAAAATCAATTGGGCAGGAAGATGAAGGTACTTAGATCCGATAGAGGCGGGGAGTATCTTAGTATCGAGTTCAACGACTATCTGAAAGAATGTGGGATAGTCTCACAATTAACTCCTCCTAGGACACCACAGTTAAATGGTGTAGCTGAGAGGCGTAATCGAACCTTGTTAGACATGGTTCATTCTATGATGAGTCGTGCTTCGCTTCCTATTCACTTCTGGGGGTATGCCTTAGAGACAGCCGCCCACATCCTCAATCTTGTCCCTACAAAGAAGGTTGCCAAAACAACTCACGAAATGTGGACGGGAAAAGTTCCCTCGTTAGCACATATTAAAGTCTAGGGTTGTGAAGCTTTCGTAAGACGGGAGACTCACGACAAGCTAGCAGCTAGAAGTGAGAAATGTGTTTTCATTGGTTACCCAAAACAGTCTTTTGGATATTTGTTCTACAGACCTAGTGAAAACGTGGTCTTTGTAGCACGAAGAGGAGTCTTTCTAGAAAGAGAGCTCATATTCAAAGAGGACAGTGGGAGCACCATTGACCTTGAAGAAATTCAAGAGTTAGCCAATGAAGGAACCTTAGATGACACTAGCACTCAACCAGAGGAAACAGTTTCTGTTGAACCAGTTGATAACTCATTACCTCTTCGAAGATCCACTAGGGTGAGTGTGACACCTGAGTTGTATGGTTTTCATATTACTTCAGACGGTGACACATTCATCAGTGATAGGACACTGGTAAATTTAGATGAACCAGTCACTTATATGGAAGCAATGGCAGGCCCAGAGGCTTCCAAGTGGAAAGAGGCAATGGACAGCGAGATTAAGTCCATGTATGACAACCAAGTTTGGAATTTGGTTGATAGTGCACCACGTCGTAAGACAGTTGGGTGCAAATGGATCTTCAAGAAGAAGACATACATGGATGGAAATGTGCACACATTCAAGGCTCGACTGGTTGCAAAAGGTTTCACTCAAACCCCAGGGGTTGACTATGATGAGACCTTTTCGCCAGTAGCTAAGATTAAATCTATTAGGATATTGCTCGCCATAGCTTCCTTTCATGACTATGAAATCTGGCAGATGGATGTCAAGACTGCTTTCCTTAACGGGAAGTTGGCTGAGGATGTTTACATGAATCAGCCAGAGGGTTTTGTTGATGCAAAGTTTCCCAATAGAGTGTGCAAGCTTGAGAAATCCATTTATGGATTGAAACAAGCATCTCGCAGCTGGAATCTTTGCTTCCATGAGAAAGTCAAAGAGTTTGGTTTCTCTAGAAGTGAAGATGAGTTTTGTGTGTATATCAAGGCTAGTGGGAGTATAGTAACTTTTCTGGTGTTATATGTCGATGACATATTACTCATTGGTAACGACGTTCCAACCTTGAAAGATGTTAAGTCTTGGCTTGGAAAGTGTTTTGCCATGAAAGACCTTGGATAAGCTGCCTATATTCTTGGGATTAGAATATTGAGAGATAGAAAGAAGAGACTAATTGGACTTAGTCAGAGCACATACTTGGATAAGGTACTAAAGAGGTTTAGTATGGAAAATTCCAAGAAGGGAGAGCTATCTATCCAAAGCAATACCAAATTGAGTAAGACTCAATGCCCGAGTACAGATGAGGAAATAGCAGACATGAGTCGTGTACCTTATGCTTCCGCTGTCGGATCGATCATGTACGCTATGACATGTACTCGCCCTGATGTGGCATTTGCTTTGAGCATGGTCAGTCGCTAACAGGGAAACCCGGGTAGAGCTCATTGGATAGCGGTTAAGAATATACTCAAGTATTTGCGAAGGACAAAGGACTGGGTCCTTGTGCTTGGTGGCAATGATACTTTGAGAGTAGATGGTTACAGTGATGCCAGTTTTCAAACGGATAGAGATAACTTCCGTTCTCAATCTGGCTGGGTATTTTTACTGAATGGAGGAGCGGTTACTTGGAAAAGTTCCAAGCAAGATACAGTGGCTGATTCTACTTGTGAATCAGAGTACATAGCAGCAAGTGAAGCGTCGAAAGAAGCAGCTTGGTTAAGGAACTTCATCGGAGATCTCGGAGTTGTTCCAACCATCCAGGAGCCTATGGAACTATTCTGCAATAATGAGGGAGCGGTTGCCTTAACAAAGGAACCGAGAGATCATGGTAAAACCAGACATATCGACAGAAAGTACCATTTTATCAGACATAGAGTAGAAGAAGGCCATCTTATAGTAAAGAGGGTGTCATCTGAAGATAACCCAGCAGACCCCCTCACAAAGGGTCTGAGTAGGGCTAAGCATATTCAGCATGCTCGGAGCATAGGACTGAAAGATGATATTAGTTTTAGTAGTTAGATTAGTTCTGAAACTTGTAACAAAGTAAATATAATTGACTTTTGGTGATTAAATAATAAAGTATTATTTATGAGTTTGTTTGCTACCTTTTGTCAATTGTTTATTGTGTTTCATTTTTGCATGTTTTACTTCCCGAATAATAAGATTATTCAAACTCCACAGTCGCTCGTACTTTTGGAAGTAAGTAGTGAATTAAGACTGTCATGAATTGGATTGCAGATTGTCTGAGGATAGACATGGCAATAGAATTGCTGCAATGTTCATGAGTACTCAGAAATTGAGATTTGAGTATTGGATAAACCCTCGCTCAGAGTATCACTTCATGGAATTCATCACGAGTAATACTGAGACGAAAATATTTTATAATCTTGAAACGAAGATATATGAGTTGTAATTTACAAAGTCGGTTATACATTGGTGATACGAAAACGCATCAGTAACTTGGTGTTATAAAATGTATTGTCATGTATAATTTGATGAGTAAAAGATACAAGCATATGAGTCAACGTTTATTCGTTCCTTTTGCCCTAACCGGAAAAGCGATATCTGTGGGCCCCTCGATGATTTGGTGTTGACTTATGTGCTGGGCCCAGCCAGGACTAAATTGATGTGTTCAATTAGAAGTCCTACATCATCACAAATCAGAAATCGGGAAACATAGATTCTGGACAAAGAGATTGATTACATTCCATGTCTTATGTCTGGGGATATCTTGCAGAACGAAGGATTATATGATCACTTATCTAAGGACACGTAACTGACTGGGTCAGAGTTCAGCAGCAGCTTTTGGAAGCTACAATTTGCTGGTCAAATTTAGAAGTCATACTAGCAATTATAGTTACAGACTTATCCAAGTGGGAGACTGTTGGATTGGGTGTCTAAGCCCATAACTATAATTGGTATGTACTTGAATTGATAGCAGCACAGTCCTTTTGGGTTGCCCTCAACCTAGCAACTAGACAAGGAAATTATGAAAGGAGAGATATTCATTTATAAGATTAATAAATTAATATAAATGATTTATTAATATGTTTAAAGATTAATATATTAATTAGAAATCATTATGTTTAATTAATAGTTAGCCAGAAATTAATCAGAATTAATTTTGGGGTTAAAAGTATTAATTATAAAGTGCAGGGACTAGTTTGCAATTATCTAATAGTTGAGTGGAAGGCTCCAGAACCTCCTTGGAAGGAGGTGGACGAAATCTATAGGGGAAACCCTAAGGATTTCGTCCAAGGGGCTTTGGATAAGGCCTTTGGGTTAGCTTAGGCCCTAAGCAAAGGAGTATTAGGGTTTTCCCTAAACCCTAGATCCCTCAGCTATATAAGGAGCCTCCCAGCTCCTAAAATCGGCCACTCCTACCTTGGAAGAAACTCTAGGCCGATTTTTGCATACCCTACCCTCTCTCATTCAAGTTTCCTTCTTGCTAGTTCTTGGGTGTGATTCCATTAGAGGCATTACATTTGTGGTGCTAGGCTTCCAAGAATATCAAGTTCAAGAGGATTAACAATTGTTTGCTATAACAATTGAAAGGTATGTAATTCTAAAACCCTAGTTTGTTAATTTCGAAATTAGCCTCTCTCCTCTATGGTTCTTGTTTGCAATTCAAAGTTATATGTTCAATAGTTAAAACATAGATCCAAAGTAGGTTGCATGTGAACTTAGGAATTGTTTTTCTAGTTTATTTATTTTACCTAAAACCCATCAGTGGTATCAGAGCCATTGTTTGTTTTAAATTGAATTGCTATAATAGTATAATTGCAAATTAGGGTTTATAGCCATTAAACCCTAAAGGCCAAAATTTTCGTTTTTTAGGGTTTTTGGTTCAAAGGGTTTTTCGAAAAACCCTAGCCTCCATGAACCCTAATCGAAATTAGGGTTAGGGTTTTGGAAAACCCTAGCCTCTTCCCTTGAATTTTGAAATTTGCTTGTTATTTTAGGGTTTTATCTTATTTTGGATAATTATTACTTGATTGGATAATTATTGCCTAATTGGATAATTGAGAAAAATAAGGAAATTATCATTTACCCTAATTTTCGAAATCTAGAGGGATAAGGATTAGGATTAAATTAATTGTTTAATTTGATTAGATAATCCTTACAAGATTTAATAAATTAATTAAAAGTTAATTAATAGATAATTGTTAAATCTAGTTATTTGGTTTATTTTAAATTTAAATTAATAGTTTAATTTTTCGAAATTTATATAACCTTAAAGTTTTAAAAGGTTTAAAACACACCTTATATATGTATTATAATTAAAAGTTTAATATTATATATGTATAAGAATATGGTCAGTCAAATCGCTAGTATGCCTCATTCACGAAGCTAGTCTATAAGGGGGGTATAAGGAAACTGCCTATAAAATGGTAGTTGAATGGGTGTCCACTCTCACCCACCGCTTCCTTGATTAGTGGAGGGTCGTTAGCAGAACGGGTTTGATAGGACAACTACATCTCATTAAAAGTATAATGTTATTAAAGAAAGTACTAGAACATTATTTTACAAAATCCCAACTCTAGTTACTTTAGGAAAAATGTGAAAAGTATGATAATCCATGAAATTGAACATTATGCTTTATTGGTCGTTAGTGGAGCGTGTGTGGTTAACCAGCACACTAAAAGGCACTAATAAAGAGTAGTAATGGGTATCTCATAATTGTCATTTTGATGGAGCGTGTGTGGTTTACCAGCTCATCAATAGTTAATGATAAAGACAATGAGGTTACCAAGCACATTTGCATGGTTATTCACATCTTGTTTGTGATCCTCGGCATCCCATTCACAAATAGAAGAGCATAATATGAGATTAAAACATGCCATTGAATAGTTTCAATGTATCTCAAAAGAATTAGGAATTTCACTTTGTTTATTTCGTCTAATGGTGGAATTGGTGAATCGTCATTCACCTACCTTTATGAAATTTACACTTGGATCTCGGCATCCCATTTCTAAGTTGTGAATCTTCATAGTTGGATCCTAACCTTAATATTATATCTTTGGGTTATTATATTGATGTATCTTGAAATCTAACTAAAACTTTCTTTCCTTTCAGATGTCTACTCCTGGAAACACTTCTGCTTCATCATCCTCCAACCACAACTTCTCTTTGCTCAACATTTGCTCCAAAGTTGTTATGGATGGCTCTAACTATAACGATTGGATGCGTAACATCAAGATGGCGCTTCGATTTGAGGACAAAGAATATATCCTTGAAAAGGATCTCAAAGAGCTTGATGAGTCTAAAGCTACTCCTGAAGAATATGCTGCCTACAAGAAACATTATGATGATGCTACCAAAGTGGCATGCATCATGGTCGCAACCATGTCCCCAGAATTACAGAGGTACTATGAGGACTACTGGCCCTTTGAGATGAACAAGGACCTTATGGAGAAGTACCATAAGCGAGCTCGTCAAGAAAAGTTTGAAGTAGTCAAGTCACTCATGGCTTGCAAAATGAAAGAAGGGGAGTCGGTTGTGTCTCATGTGCAAAGAATGCAACGCTACATAGAGCGTTTGGTCAAGCTCAACATTCGCTTTGATGAGGAATTGGCCATTGACATGGTCTTGAACTCATTACCTGATTGTTATGGTCAGTTTATTCTAACTTACCATTTGAACAACACTGAGCAGACACTGGCCCAATTGCACAACTTGTTGCAGACAGCTGAAGCAGGGATGAAGGGTAAAAGTATAGCCTCCACTCCTGCAAGTGCCCCGGTCTTGGCTATTAGACAGGGAAAGGGGAAAAAGAGGAAAGGTCCTCCTAAGCAAAACTGGAAGAACAAGGCTCAAGCTGGGTCATCTAGTAATGGCCCAAAGGCTAAGCCCAATGCTACCATTCCCCATGTTTCTGATCCAAAAGATGCAGATTGCTTTTATTGCAATGACAAAGGGCACTGGAAGAGAAGCTGCCCAAAATATCTGCAGGATATCAAAGATGGCAAAGTGAAGCCATCTTCAGCAGGTATTTACACTATTTCTTCTAATAACTCATTATCTTCTCGTTCATGGGTCCTTGATACAAGATGTGGTTTTCACATCTGTTTTGATTTACAGGGGCTAAAAGAAAGTGAGGAGATAGAGCGAGGAAGGATAAACTTGATCATGGGAAACAAGAAGTCTTCACCAGTGACCAAGATCGGAGTTTATCAACTTTTGCTTAGTAATGATGTTAGATTAGATTTATTAAATTGTTGCTATTCGTCTGAGATGACGAGAAACATTATTTCATTTCATGCATTGTTCAGACAAGGTTTTAAATATTCTTTTAATGATTTGAATGGTTCAATTTCTGTTTATAAGAATGATGTTTTTGTATTTGAAGCTTTGCCTTGTGATGGTGTGTATGAAACAGTGACTTGTGTTGATAGCTTAGGAAATAGTGTATTTAATATTGACTTGTCTAATAGTGTAGACAAGGCATGCGTGTGGCATTGTCGTCTTGGACACATTAACAAGAAACGCATAGCCCAACTCCAAAAGGATGGAGTGTTGGAATCATTTGACCTAAAATCAGATGATATGTGTGAATCTTGTCTTTTGGGAAAGATGACAAAATCACCATTCACAGGGTCTTGTGAAAGAGGTGAAGGTCTGTTGGATCTCATACACACAGATGTGTGTGGTCCCTTCAGATCAACTACAAGGGATGCTAATCGATTCTATGTGACTTTCACTGATGATTATAGCAGATATGGCTATATCTACTTAATCAAACATAAGTCAGAAACCTTTGAAAAGTTCAAAGAGTTTAAGCATGAGGTCGAAAATCAATTGGGCAGGAAGATAAAGGTACTTAGATCCGATAGAGGCGGGGAGTATCTTAGTATCGAGTTCAACGACTATCTGAAAGAATGTGGGATAGTCTCACAATTAACTCCTCCTAGGACACCACAGTTAAATGGTGTAGCTGAGAGGCATAATCGAACCTTGTTAGACATGGTTCATTCTATGATTAGTCGTGCTTCGCTTCCTATTCACTTCTGGGGGTATGCCTTAGAGACAGCCGCCCACATCCTCAATCTTGTCCCTACAAAGAAGGTTGCCAAAACAACTCACGAAATGTGGACGGGAAAAGTTCCCTCGTTAGCACATATTAAAGTCTAGGGTTGTGAAGCTTTCGTAAGACGGGAGACTCACGACAAGCTAGCAGCTAGAAGTGAGAAATGTGTTTTCATTGGTTACCCAAAACAGTCTTTTGGATATTTGTTCTACAGACCTAGTGAAAACGTGGTCTTTGTAGCACGAAGAGGAGTCTTTCTAGAAAGAGAGCTCATATTCAAAGAGGACAGTGGGAGCACCATTGACCTTGAAGAAATTCAAGAGTTAGCCAATGAAGGAACCTTAGATGACACTAGCACTCAACCAGAGGAAACAGTTTCTGTTGAACCAGTTGATAACTCATTACCTCTTCGAAGATCCACTAGGGTGAGTGTGACACCTGAGTTGTATGGTTTTCATATTACTTCAGACGGTGACACATTCATCAGTGATAGGACACTGGTAAATTTAGATGAACCAGTCACTTATATGGAAGCAATGGCAGGCCCAGAGGCTTCCAAGTGGAAAGAGGCAATGGACAGCGAGATTAAGTCCATGTATGACAACCAAGTTTGGAATTTGGTTGATAGTGCACCACGTCGTAAGACAGTTGGGTGCAAATGGATCTTCAAGAAGAAGACATACATGGATGGAAATGTGCACACATTCAAGGCTCGACTGGTTGCAAAAGGTTTCACTCAAACCCCAGGGGTTGACTATGATGAGACCTTTTCGCCAGTAGCTAAGATTAAATCTATTAGGATATTGCTCGCCATAGCTTCCTTTCATGACTATGAAATCTGGCAGATGGATGTCAAGACTGCTTTCCTTAACGGGAAGTTGGCTGAGGATGTTTACATGAATCAGCCAGAGGGTTTTGTTGATGCAAAGTTTCCCAATAGAGTGTGCAAGCTTGAGAAATCCATTTATGGATTGAAACAAGCATCTCGCAGCTGGAATCTTTGCTTCCATGAGAAAGTCAAAGAGTTTGGTTTCTCTAGAAGTGAAGATGAGTTTTGTGTGTATATCAAGGCTAGTGGGAGTATAGTAACTTTTCTGGTGTTATATGTCGATGACATATTACTCATTGGTAACGACGTTCCAACCTTGAAAGATGTTAAGTCTTGGCTTGGAAAGTGTTTTGCCATGAAAGACCTTGGAGAAGCTGCCTATATTCTTGGGATTAGAATATTGAGAGATAGAAAGAAGAGACTAATTGGACTTAGTCAGAGCACATACTTGGATAAGGTACTAAAGAGGTTTAGTATGGAAAATTCCAAGAAGGGAGAGCTATCTATCCAAAGCAATACCAAATTGAGTAAGACTCAATGCCCGAGTACAGATGAGGAAATAGCAGACATGAGTCGTGTACCGTATGCTTCCGCTGTCGGATCGATCATGTACGCTATGACATGTACTCGCCCTGATGTGGCATTTGCTTTGAGCATGGTCAGTCGCTAACAGGGAAACCCGGGTAGAGCTCATTGGATAGCGGTTAAGAATATACTCAAGTATTTGCGAAGGACAAAGGACTGGGTCCTTGTGCTTGGTGGCAATGATACTTTGAGAGTAGATGGTTACAGTGATGCCAGTTTTCAAACGGATAGAGATAACTTCCGTTCTCAATCTTGCTGGGTATTTTTACTGAATGGAGGAGCGGTTACTTGGAAAAGTTCCAAGCAAGATACAGTGGCTGATTCTACTTGTGAATCAGAGTACATAGCAGCAAGTGAAGCGTCGAAAGAAGCAGCTTGGTTAAGGAACTTCATCGGAGATCTCGGAGTTGTTCCAACCATCCAGGAGCCTATGGAACTGTTCTGCAATAATGAGGGAGCGGTTGCCTTAACAAAGGAACCGAGAGATCATGGTAAAACCAGACATATCGACAGAAAGTACCATTTTATCAGACATAGAGTAGAAGAAGGCCATCTTATAGTAAAGAGGGTGTCATCTGAAGATAACCCAGCAGACCCCCTCACAAAGGGTCTGAGTAGGGCTAAGCATATTCAGCATGCTCGGAGCATAGGACTGAAAGATGATATTAGTTTTAGTAGTTAGATTAGTTCTGAAACTTGTAACAAAGTAAATATAATTGACTTTTGGTGATTAAATAATAAAGTATTATTTATGAGTTTGTTTGCTACCTTTTGTCAATTGTTTATTGTGTTTCATTTTTGCATGTTTTACTTCCCGAATAATAAGATTATTCAAACTCTACAGTCGCTCGTACTTTTGGAAGTAAGTAGTGAATTAAGACTGTCATGAATTGGATTGCAGATTGTCTGAGGATAGACATGGCAATAGAATTGCTGCAATGTTCATGAGTACTCAGAAATTGAGATTTGAGTATTGGATAAACCCTCGCTCAGAGTATCACTTCATGGAATTCATCACGAGTAATACTGAGACGAAAATATTTTATAATCTTGAAACGAAGATATATGAGTTGTAATTTACAAAGTCGGTTATACATTGGTGATACGAAAACGCATCAGTAACTTGGTGTTATAAAATGTATTGTCATGTATAATTTGATGAGTAAAAGATACAAGCATATGAGTCAACGTTTATTCGTTCCTTTTGCCCTAACCGGAAAAGCGATATCTGTGGGCCCCTCGATGATTTGGTGTTGACTTATGTGCTGGGCCCAGCCAGGACTAAATTGATGTGTTCAATTAGAAGTCCTACATCATCACAAATCAGAAATCGGGAAACATAGATTCTGGACAAAGAGATTGATTACATTCCATGTCTTATGTCTGGGGATATCTTGCAGAACGAAGGATTATATGATCACTTATCTAAGGACACGTAACTGACTGGGTCAGAGTTCAGCAGCAGCTTTTGGAAGCTACAATTTGCTGGTCAAATTTAGAAGTCATACTAGCAATTATAGTTACAGACTTATCCAAGTGGGAGACTGTTGGATTGGGTGTCTAAGCCCATAACTATAATTGGTATGTACTTGAATTGATAGCAGCACAGTCCTTTTGGGTTGCCCTCAACCTAGCAACTAGACAAGGAAATTATGAAAGGAGAGATATTCATTTATAAGATTAATAAATTAATATAAATGATTTATTAATATGTTTAAAGATTAATATATTAATTAGAAATCATTATGTTTAATTAATAGTTAGCCAGAAATTAATCAGAATTAATTTTGGGGTTAAAAGTATTAATTATAAAGTGCAGGGACTAGTTTGCAATTATCTAATAGTTGAGTGGAAGGCTCCAGAACCTCCTTGGAAGGAGGTGGACGAAATCTATAGGGGAAACCCTAAGGATTTCGTCCAAGGGGCTTTGGATAAGGCCTTTGGGTTAGCTTAGGCCCTAAGCAAAGGAGTATTAGGGTTTTCCCTAAACCCTAGATCCCTCAGCTATATAAGGAGCCTCCCAGCTCCTAAAATCGGCCACTCCTACCTTGGAAGAAACTCTAGGCCGATTTTTGCATACCCTACCCTCTCTCATTCAAGTTTCCTTCTTGCTAGTTCTTGGGTGTGATTCCATTAGAGGCATTACATTTGTGGTGCTAGGCTTCCAAGAATATCAAGTTCAAGAGGATTAACAATTGTTTGCTATAACAATTGAAAGGTATGTAATTCTAAAACCCTAGTTTGTTAATTTCGAAATTAGCCTCTCTCCTCTATGGTTCTTGTTTGCAATTCAAAGTTATATGTTCAATAGTTAAAACATAGATCCAAAGTAGGTTGCATGTGAACTTAGGAATTGTTTTTCTAGTTTATTTATTTTACCTAAAACCCATCAGTGGTATCAGAGCCATTGTTTGTTTTAAATTGAATTGCTATAATAGTAGAATTGCAAATTAGGGTTTATAGCCATTAAACCCTAAAGGCCAAAATTTTCGTTTTTTAGGGTTTTTGGTTCAAAGGGTTTTTCGAAAAACCCTAGCCTCCATGAACCCTAATCGAAATTAGAGTTAGGGTTTTGGAAAACCCTAGCCTCCTCCTTTGAATTTTGAAATTTGCTTGTTATTTTAGGGTTTTATCTTATTTTGGATAATTATTACTTGATTGGATAATTATTGCCTAATTGGATAATTGAGAAAAATAAGGAAATTATCCTTTACCCTAATTTTCGAAATCTAGAGGGATAAGGATTAGGATTAAATTAATTGTTTAATTTGATTAGATAATCCTTACAAGATTTAATAAATTAATTAAAAGTTAATTAATAGATAATTATTAAATCTAGTTATTTGGTTTATTTTAAATTTAAATTAATAGTTTAATTTTTCGAAATTTATATAAACCTTAAAGTTTTAAAAGGTTTAAAACACACCTTATATATGTATTATAATTAAAAGTTTAATATTATATATGTATAAGAATATGGTCAGTCAAATCGCTAGTATGCCTCATTCACGAAGCTAGTCTATAAGGGGGGTATAAGGAAACTGCCTATAAAATGGTAGTTGAATGGGTGTCCACTCTCACCCACCGCTTCCTTGATTAGTGGAGGGTCGTTAGCAGAACGGGTTTGATAGGACAACTACATCTCATTAAAAGTATAATGTTATTAAAGAAAGTACTAGAACATTATTTTACAAAATCCCAACTCTAGTTACTTTAGGAAAAATGTGAAAAGTATGATAATCCATGAAATTGAACATTATGCTTTATTGGTCGTTAGTGGAGCGTGTGTGGTTAACCAGCACACTAAAAGGCACTAATAAAGAGTAGTAATGGGTATCTCATAATTGTCATTTTGATGGAGCGTGTGTGGTTTACCAGCTCATCAATAGTTAATGATAAAGACAATGAGGTTACCAAGCACATTTGCATGGTTATTCACATCTTGTTTGTGATCCTCGGCATCCCAGTCACAAATAGAAGAGCATAATCTGAGATTAAAACATGCCATTGAATAGTTTCAATGTATCTCAAAAGAATTAGGAATTTCACTTTGTTTATTTCGTCTAATGGTGGAATTGGTGAATCGTCATTCACCTACCTTTATGAAATTTACACTTGGATCTCGGCATCCCATTTCTAAGTTGTGAATCTTCATAGTTGGATCCTAACCTTAATATTATATCTTTGGGTTATTATATTGATGTATCTTGAAATCTAACTAAAACTTTCTTTCCTTTCAGATGTCTACTCCTGGAAACACTTCTGCTTCATCATCCTCCAACCACAACTTCTCTTTGCTCAACATTTGCTCCAAAGTTGTTATGGATGGCTCTAACTATAACGATTGGATGCGTAACATCAAGATGGCGCTTCGATTTGAGGACAAAGAATATATCCTTGAAAAGGATCTCAAAGAGCTTGATGAGTCTAAAGCTACTCCTGAAGAATATGCTGCCTACAAGAAACATTATGATGATGCTACCAAAGTGGCATGCATCATGGTCGCAACCATGTCCCCAGAATTACAGAGGTACTATGAGGACTACTGGCCCTTTGAGATGAACAAGGACCTTATGGAGAAGTACCATAAGCGAGCTCGTCAAGAAAAGTTTGAAGTAGTCAAGTCACTCATGGCTTGCAAAATGAAAGAAGGGGAGTCGGTTGTGTCTCATGTGCAAAGAATGCAACGCTACATAGAGCGTTTGGTCAAGCTCAACATTCGCTTTGATGAGGAATTGGCCATTGACATGGTCTTGAACTCATTACCTGATTGTTATGGTCAGTTTATTCTAACTTACCATTTGAACAACACTGAGCAGACACTGGCCCAATTGCACAACTTGTTGCAGACAGCTGAAGCAGGGATGAAGGGTAAAAGTATAGCCTCCACTCCTGCAAGTGCCCCGGTCTTGGCTATTAGACAGGGAAAGGGGAAAAAGAGGAAAGGTCCTCCTAAGCAAAACTGGAAGAACAAGGCTCAAGCTGGGTCATCTAGTAATGGCCCAAAGGCTAAGCCCAATGCTACCATTCCCCATGTTTCTGATCCAAAAGATGCAGATTGCTTTTATTGCAATGACAAAGGGCACTGGAAGAGAAGCTGCCCAAAATATCTGCAGGATATCAAAGATGGCAAAGTGAAGCCATCTTCAGCAGGTATTTACACTATTTCTTCTAATAACTCATTATCTTCTCGTTCATGGGTCCTTGATACAAGATGTGGTTTTCACATCTGTTTTGATTTACAGGGGCTAAAAGAAAGTGAGGAGATAGAGCGAGGAAGGATAAACTTGATCATGGGAAACAAGAAGTCTTCACCAGTGACCAAGATCGGAGTTTATCAACTTTTGCTTAGTAATGATGTTAGATTAGATTTATTAAATTGTTGCTATTCGTCTGAGATGACGAGAAACATTATTTCATTTCATGCATTGTTCAGACAAGGTTTTAAATATTCTTTTAATGATTTGAATGGTTCAATTTCTGTTTATAAGAATGATGTTTTTGTATTTGAAGCTTTGCCTTGTGATGGTGTGTATGAAACAGTGACTTGTGTTGATAGCTTAGGAAATAGTGTATTTAATATTGACTTGTCTAATAGTGTAGACAAGGCATGCGTGTGGCATTGTCGTCTTGGACACATTAACAAGAAACGCATAGCCCAACTCCAAAAGGATGGAGTGTTGGAATCATTTGACCTAAAATCAGATGATATGTGTGAATCTTGTCTTTTGGGAAAGATGACAAAATCACCATTCACAGGGTCTTGTGAAAGAGGTGAAGGTCTGTTGGATCTCATACACACAGATGTGTGTGGTCCCTTCAGATCAACTACAAGGGATGCTAATCGATTCTATGTGACTTTCACTGATGATTATAGCAGATATGGCTATATCTACTTAATCAAACATAAGTCAGAAACCTTTGAAAAGTTCAAAGAGTTTAAGCATGAGGTCGAAAATCAATTGGGCAGGAAGATAAAGGTACTTAGATCCGATAGAGGCGGGGAGTATCTTAGTATCGAGTTCAACGACTATCTGAAAGAATGTGGGATAGTCTCACAATTAACTCCTCCTAGGACACCACAGTTAAATGGTGTAGCTGAGAGGCATAATCGAACCTTGTTAGACATGGTTCATTCTATGATTAGTCGTGCTTCGCTTCCTATTCACTTCTGGGGGTATGCCTTAGAGACAGCCGCCCACATCCTCAATCTTGTCCCTACAAAGAAGGTTGCCAAAATACCTCACGAAATGTGGACGGGAAAAGTTCCCTCGTTAGCACATATTAAAGTCTAGGGTTGTGAAGCTTTCGTAAGACGGGAGACTCACGACAAGCTAGCAGCTAGAAGTGAGAAATGTGTTTTCATTGGTTACCCAAAACAGTCTTTTGGATATTTGTTCTACAGACCTAGTGAAGACGTGGTCTTTGTAGCACGAAGAGGAGTCTTTCTAGAAAGAGAGCTCATATTCAAAGAGGACAGTGGGAGCACCATTGACCTTGAAGAAATTCAAGAGTTAGCCAATGAAGGAACCTTAGATGACACTAGCACTCAACCAGAGGAAACAGTTTCTGTTGAACCAGTTGATAACTCATTACCTCTTCGAAGATCCACTAGGGTGAGTGTGACACCTGAGTTGTATGGTTTTCATATTACTTCAGACGGTGACACATTCATCAGTGATAGGACACTGGTAAATTTAGATGAACCAGTCACTTATATGGAAGCAATGGCAGGCCCAAAGGCTTCCAAGTGGAAAGAGGCAATGGACAGCGAGATTAAGTCCATGTATGACAACCAAGTTTGGAATTTGGTTGATAGTGCACCACGTCGTAAGACAGTTGGGTGCAAATGGATCTTCAAGAAGAAGACATACATGGATGGAAATGTGCACACATTCAAGGCTCGACTGGTTGCAAAAGGTTTCACTCAAACCCCAGGGGTTGACTATGATGAGACCTTTTCGCCAGTAGCTAAGATTAAATCTATTAGGATATTGCTCGCCATAGCTTCCTTTCATGACTATGAAATCTGGCAGATGGATGTCAAGACTGCTTTCCTTAACGGGAAGTTGGCTGAGGATGTTTACATGAATCAGCCAGAGGGTTTTGTTGATGCAAAGTTTCCCAATAGAGTGTGCAAGCTTGAGAAATCCATTTATGGATTGAAACAAGCATCTCGCAGCTGGAATCTTTGCTTCCATGAGAAAGTCAAAGAGTTTGGTTTCTCTAGAAGTGAAGATGAGTTTTGTGTGTATATCAAGGCTAGTGGGAGTATAGTAACTTTTCTGGTGTTATATGTCGATGACATATTACTCATTGGTAACGACGTTCCAACCTTGAAAGATGTTAAGTCTTGGCTTGGAAAGTGTTTTGCCATGAAAGACCTTGGAGAAGCTGCCTATATTCTTGGGATTAGAATATTGAGAGATAGAAAGAAGAGACTAATTGGACTTAGTCAGAGCACATACTTGGATAAGGTACTAAAGAGGTTTAGTATGGAAAATTCCAAGAAGGGAGAGCTATCTATCCAAAGCAATACCAAATTGAGTAAGACTCAATGCCCGAGTACAGATGAGGAAATAGCAGACATGAGTCGTGTACCTTATGCTTCCGCTGTCGGATCGATCATGTACGCTATGACTTGTACTCGCCCTGATGTGGCATTTGCTTTGAGCATGGTCAGTCGCTAACAGGGAAACCCGGGTAGAGCTCATTGGATAGCGGTTAAGAATATACTCAAGTATTTGCGAAGGACAAAGGACTGGGTCCTTGTGCTTGGTGGCAATGATACTTTGAGAGTAGATGGTTACAGTGATGCCAGTTTTCAAACGGATAGAGATAACTTCCGTTCTCAATCTGGCTGGGTATTTTTACTGAATGGAGGAGCGGTTACTTGGAAAAGTTCCAAGCAAGATACAGTGGCTGATTCTACTTGTGAATCAGAGTACATAGCAGCAAGTGAAGCGTCGAAAGAAGCAGCTTGGTTAAGGAACTTCATCGGAGATCTCGGAGTTGTTCCAACCATCCAGGAGCCTATGGAACTGTTCTGCAATAATGAGGGAGCGGTTGCCTTAACAAAGGAACCGAGAGATCATGGTAAAACCAGACATATCGACAGAAAGTACCATTTTATCAGACATAGAGTAGAAGAAGGCCATCTTATAGTAAAGAGGGTGTCATCTGAAGATAACCCAGCAGACCCCCTCACAAAGGGTCTGAGTAGGGCTAAGCATATTCAGCATGCTCGGAGCATAGGACTGAAAGATGATATTAGTTTTAGTAGTTAGATTAGTTCTGAAACTTGTAACAAAGTAAATATAATTGACTTTTGGTGATTAAATAATAAAGTATTATTTATGAGTTTGTTTGCTACCTTTTGTCAATTGTTTATTGTGTTTCATTTTTGCATGTTTTACTTCCCGAATAATAAGATTATTCAAACTCCACAGTCGCTCGTACTTTTGGAAGTAAGTAGTGAATTAAGACTGTCATGAATTGGATTGCAGATTGTCTGAGGATAGACATGGCAATAGAATTGCTGCAATGTTCATGAGTACTCAGAAATTGAGATTTGAGTATTGGATAAACCCTCGCTCAGAGTATCACTTCATGGAATTCATCACGAGTAATACTGAGACGAAAATATTTTATAATCTTGAAACGAAGATATATGAGTTGTAATTTACAAAGTCGGTTATACATTGGTGATACGAAAACGCATCAGTAACTTGGTGTTATAAAATGTATTGTCATGTATAATTTGATGAGTAAAAGATACAAGCATATGAGTCAACGTTTATTCGTTCCTTTTGCCCTAACCGGAAAAGCGATATCTGTGGGCCCCTCGATGATTTGGTGTTGACTTATGTGCTGGGCCCAGCCAGGACTAAATTGATGTGTTCAATTAGAAGTCCTACATCATCACAAATCAGAAATCGGGAAACATAGATTCTGGACAAAGAGATTGATTACATTCCATGTCTTATGTCTGGGGATATCTTGCAGAACGAAGGATTATATGATCACTTATCTAAGGACACGTAACTGACTGGGTCAGAGTTCAGCAGCAGCTTTTGGAAGCTACAATTTGCTGGTCAAATTTAGAAGTCATACTAGCAATTATAGTTACAGACTTATCCAAGTGGGAGACTGTTGGATTGGGTGTCTAAGCCCATAACTATAATTGGTATGTACTTGAATTGATAGCAGCACAGTCCTTTTGGGTTGCCCTCAACCTAGCAACTAGACAAGGAAATTATGAAAGGAGAGATATTCATTTATAAGATTAATAAATTAATATAAATGATTTATTAATATGTTTAAAGATTAATATATTAATTAGAAATCATTATGTTTAATTAATAGTTAGCCAGAAATTAATCAGAATTAATTTTGGGGTTAAAAGTATTAATTATAAAGTGCAGGGACTAGTTTGCAATTATCTAATAGTTGAGTGGAAGGCTCCAGAACCTCCTTGGAAGGAGGTGGACGAAATCTATAGGGGAAACCCTAAGGATTTCGTCCAAGGGGCTTTGGATAAGGCCTTTGGGTTAGCTTAGGCCCTAAGCAAAGGAGTATTAGGGTTTTCCCTAAACCCTAGATCCCTCAGCTATATAAGGAGCCTCCCAGCTCCTAAAATCGGCCACTCCTACCTTGGAAGAAACTCTAGGCCGATTTTTGCATACCCTACCCTCTCTCATTCAAGTTTCCTTCTTGCTAGTTCTTGGGTGTGATTCCATTAGAGGCATTACATTTGTGGTGCTAGGCTTCCAAGAAGATCAAGTTCAAGAGGATTAACAATTGTTTGCTATAACAATTGAAAGGTATGTAATTCTAAAACCCTAGTTTGTTAATTTCGAAATTAGCCTCTCTCCTCTATGGTTCTTGTTTGCAATTCAAAGTTATATGTTCAATAGTTAAAACATAGATCCAAAGTAGGTTGCATGTGAACTTAGGAATTGTTTTTCTAGTTTATTTATTTTACCTAAAACCCATCAGTGGTATCAGAGCCATTGTTTGTTTTAAATTGAATTGCTATAATAGTATAATTGCAAATTAGGGTTTATAGCCATTAAACCCTAAAGGCCAAAATTTTCGTTTTTTAGGGTTTTTGGTTCAAAGGGTTTTTCGAAAAACCCTAGCCTCCATGAACCCTAATCGAAATTAGGGTTAGGGTTTTGGAAAACCCTAGCCTCTTCCCTTGAATTTTGAAATTTGCTTGTTATTTTAGGGTTTTATCTTATTTTGGATAATTATTACTTGATTGGATAATTATTGCCTAATTGGATAATTGAGAAAAATAAGGAAATTATCATTTACCCTAATTTTCGAAATCTAGAGGGATAAGGATTAGGATTAAATTAATTGTTTAATTTGATTAGATAATCCTTACAAGATTTAATAAATTAATTAAAAGTTAATTAATAGATAATTGTTAAATCTAGTTATTTGGTTTATTTTAAATTTAAATTAATAGTTTAATTTTTCGAAATTTATATAAACCTTAAAGTTTTAAAAGGTTTAAAACACACCTTATATATGTATTATAATTAAAAGTTTAATATTATATATGTATAAGAATATGGTCAGTCAAATCGCTAGTATGCCTCATTCACGAAGCTAGTCTATAAGGGGGGTATAAGGAAACTGCCTATAAAATGGTAGTTGAATGGGTGTCCACTCTCACCCACCGCTTCCTTGATTAGTGGAGGGTCGTTAGCAGAACGGGTTTGATAGGACAACTACATCTCATTAAAAGTATAATGTTATTAAAGAAAGTACTAGAACATTATTTTACAAAATCCCAACTCTAGTTACTTTAGGAAAAATGTGAAAAGTATGATAATCCATGAAATTGAACATTATGCTTTATTGGTCGTTAGTGGAGCGTGTGTGGTTAACCAGCACACTAAAAGGCACTAATAAAGAGTAGTAATGGGTATCTCATAATTGTCATTTTGATGGAGCGTGTGTGGTTTACCAGCACATCAATAGTTAATGATAAAGACAATGAGGTTACCAAGCACATTTGCATGGTTATTCACATCTTGTTTGTGATCCTCGGCATCCCAGTCACAAATAGAAGAGCATAATCTGAGATTAAAACATGCCATTGAATAGTTTCAATGTATCTCAAAAGAATTAGGAATTTCACTTCGTTTATTTCGTCTAATGGTGGAATTGGTGAATCGTCATTCACCTACCTTTATGAAATTTACACTTGGATCTCGGCATCCCATTTCTAAGTTGTGAATGTTCATAGTTGGATCCTAACCTTAATATTATATCTTTGGGTTATTATATTGATGTATCTTGAAATCTAACTAAAACTTTCTTTCCTTTTAGATGTCTACTCCTGGAAACACTTCTGCTTCATCATCCTCCAACCACAACTTCTCTTTGCTCAACATTTGCTCCAAAGTTGTTATGGATGGATCTAACTATAACGATTGGATGCGTAACATCAAGATGGCGCTTCGATTTGAGGACAAAGAATATATCCTTGAAAAGGAGCTTAAAGAGCTTGATGAGTCTAAAGCTACTCCTGAAGAATATGCTGCCTACAAGAAACATTATGATGATGCTACCAAAGTGGTATGCATCATGGTCGCAACCATGTCCCCAGAATTACAGAGGTACTATGAGGACTACTGGCCCTTTGAGATGAACAAGGACCTTATGAAGAAGTACCATAAGCGAGCTCGTCAAGAAAAGTTTGAAGTAGTCAAGTCACTCATGGCTTGCAAAATGAAAGAAGGGGAGTCGGTTGTGTCTCATGTGCAAAGAATGCAACGCTACATAGAGCGTTTGGTCAAGCTCAACATTCGCTTTGATGAGGAATTGGCCATTGACATGGTCTTGAACTCATTACCTGATTGTTATGGTCAGTTTATTCTAACTTACCATTTGAACAACACTGAGCAGACACTGGCCCAATTGCACAACTTGTTGCAGACAGCTGAAGCAGGGATGAAGGGTAAAAGTATAGCCTCCACTCCTGCAAGTGCCCCTGTCTTGGCTATTAGACCGGGAAAGGGGAAAAAGAGGAAAGGTCCTCCTAAGCAAAACTGGAAGAACAAGGCTCAAGCTGGGTCATCTAGTAATGGCCCAAAGGCTAAGCCCAATGCTACCATTCCCCATGTTTCTGATCCAAAAGATGCAGATTGCTTTTATTGCAATGACAAAGGGCACTGGAAGAGAAGCTGCCCAAAATATCTGCAGGATATCAAAGATGGCAAAGTGAAGCCATCTTCAGCAGGTATTTACATTATTTCTTCTAATAACTCATTATCTTCTCGTTCATGGGTCCTTGATACAAGATGTGGTTTTCACATCTGTTTTGATTTACAGGGGCTAAAAGAAAGTGAGGAGATAGAGCGAGGAAGGATAAACTTGATCATGGGAAACAAGAAGTCTTCACCAGTGACCAAGATCGGAGTTTATCAACTTTTGCTTAGTAATGATGTTAGATTAGATTTATTAAATTGTTGCTATTCGTCTGAGATGACGAGAAACATTATTTCATTTCATGCATTGTTCAGACAAGGTTTTAAATATTCTTTTAAGGATTTGAATGGTTCAATTTCTGTTTATAAGAATGATGTTTTTGTATTTGAAGCTTTGCCTTGTGATGGTGTGTATGAAACAGTGACTTGTGTTGATAGCTTAGGAAATAGTGTATTTAATATTGACTTGTCTAATAGTGTAGACAAGGCATGCGTGTGGCATTGTCGTCTTGGACACATTAACAAGAAACGCATAGCCCAACTCCAAAAGGATGGAGTGTTGGAATCATTTGACCTAAAATCAGATGATATGTGTGAATCTTGTCTTTTGGGAAAGATGACAAAATCACCATTCACAGGGTCTTGTGAAAGAGGTGAAGGTCTGTTGGATCTCATACACACAGATGTGTGTGGTCCCTTCAGATCAACTACAAGGGATGCTAATCGATTCTATGTGACTTTCACTGATGATTATAGCAGATATGGCTATATCTACTTAATCAAACATAAGTCAGAAACCTTTGAAAAGTTCAAAGAGTTTAAGCATGAGGTCGAAAATCAATTGGGCAGGAAGATAAAGGTACTTAGATCCGATAGAGGCGGGGAGTATCTTAGTATCGAGTTCAACGACTATCTGAAAGAATGTGGGATAGTCTCACAATTAACTCCTCCTAGGACACCACAGTTAAATGGTGTAGCTGAGAGGCATAATCGAACCTTGTTAGACATGGTTCATTCTATGATTAGTCGTGCTTCGCTTCCTATTCACTTCTGGGGGTATGCCTTAGAGACAGCCGCCCACATCCTCAATCTTGTCCCTACAAAGAAGGTTGCCAAAATACCTCACGAAATGTGGACGGGAAAAGTTCCCTCGTTAGCACATATTAAAGTCTAGGGTTGTGAAGCTTTCGTAAGACGGGAGATTCACGACAAGCTAGCAGCTAGAAGTGAGAAATGTGTTTTCATTGGTTACCCAAAACAGTCTTTTGGATATTTGTTCTACAGACCTAGTGAAAACGTGGTCTTTGTAGCACGAAGAGGAGTCTTTCTAGAAAGAGAGCTCATATTCAAAGAGGACAGTGGGAGCACCATTGACCTTGAAGAAATTCAAGAGTTAGCCAATGAAGGAACCTTAGATGACACTAGCACTCAACCAGAGGAAACAGTTTCTGTTGAACCAGTTGATAACTCATTACCTCTTCGAAGATCCACTAGGGTGAGTGTGCCACCTGAGTTGTATGGTTTTCATATTACTTCAGACGGTGACACATTCATCAGTGATAGGACACTGATAAATTTAGATGAACCAGTCACTTATAAGGAAGCAATGGCAGGCCCAGAGGCTTCCAAGTGGAAAGAGGCAATGGACAGCGAGATTAAGTCCATGTATGACAACCAAGTTTGGAATTTGGTTGATAGTGCACCACGTCGTAAGACAGTTGGGTGCAAATGGATCTTCAAGAAGAAGACATACATGGATGGAAATGTGCACACATTCAAGGCTCGACTGGTTGCAAAAGGTTTCACTCAAACCCCAGGGGTTGACTATGATGAGACCTTTTCGCCAGTAGCTAAGATTAAATCTATTAGGATATTGCTCGCCATAGCTTCCTTTCATGACTATGAAATCTGGCAGATGGATGTCAAGACTGCTTTCCTTAACGGGAAGTTGGCTGAGGATGTTTACATGAATCAGCCAGAGGGTTTTGTTGATGAAAAGTTTCCCAATAGAGTGTGCAAGCTTGATGTGACAACCGTCAAATTTCGGTCAAGTCAAAGTCAAACAAAGTCAACAAGTCAAACCGGTCAACTCCAATAACCCTTGTATATTAGGGTTTACGTTATGTAATCACTATACAATTCGCTATTTTAATGAGAAATCATCATTTGGAAAGTTCATGTGTTTGATTTTCCTTAGCCTTAACAGTGCTAAACAACGATTGCACAATCATCGGGATTGTGTACGACACTAAAACACGGTTTAACGGGGTTTACGAACCTTGCGTTGTGAAGCCGGACACTCAAATTAATCACAAACGAAACCTCTCTAAATCGTTTTCACTCTATCTCTTTCTATTTGAAATCTCTCCCAAATCTCTCTCGCAGACGGCCCTTTTTTACCGGTTTTTCGACTACGACTTCGTTTTAACTCCGTTTTTCATTATTTTAACGTGGGATTTTCACCAAAAACTTTATTTTATAAACTAAGGCCCCAAAATATATACATCTCCAGGGTTTTTATAAAAATGTATTAAAAGAATTGGTGGTTGGACTAATTATTGAGGGAATATTTGCTTTTCCTTATTTTATGACAAAAGCAAGCCACCACCACCTCACTCTATGATCATCCACTCTTTCCCACTACTCCTTGTCACCTTAGTGGACCTTTACACCCAATCTCCAGCTCTTCCCACGTTCTAAGAGCTGGAGGATTGATCCTCTCTCCTCATTCTCCATAAAGTTCTTTCATTCTACACTTAGTAACCAAAGGACACTCTCCAAAATTCTCTCATCTTTTCTCTCAACTTCAAGAACTTCAAGGCTTTCTCCAGGGATTTCTTCCTTCAATTAGTAAGTATCTTCATCATTCACATAATTATTAAACTCCATTCTACTCAAATCATTGATATCTTACACAAATTCCATCTTATTCGGTGTTAGATTCTCGAATCATCAAGACATCTTCTTAGTGTTCTTGGGTTGAACACTTCCTCTATCTCACTTTCATCTACTGAAATCACATAAGGTGAGTTCATACCCCTACATTTACATGTTTTCTTAAGTTTTAAGGGGGGAATACAAGTAAAATCATCAAGAACACAATTAAACTTTTTCAAACAGATTACATCAGAAAAGATGGACTTTAATCACGGACTGTTTTGGTCAACTTAAATATTTTAGTTTTCAAAACTGTTCCAGGTGCAAGTAGTTCAAACTCTTAGCTTTAAAATGGCTACTTGCACATCTCCATATGATGTATCTACAATTTATGGTGATTTTTACAAAACTGCCTATCATTTCAGAGGCAAACCTGGACCAGCCTGTGATTATGGACATTTTGACCTCTGTTAGAGATCACTAAAAATCATGATAAAATTTATGAACAAACTAGACTCATATTCCAAACTCTCATAATTTGTGGATTTGGATTTGGAGCTTTGATGAGTTTTCTATAAATTTTCTAAGAACAGTAACAGAAACTGTATTCAACGAAAAGTTGCTGTCAATTTCATTTCACCTTGTAACATGTTGAGCAAGGTGTATATCTTTATGTGATTATATGTTATTGCAATATATGACATTTTATCTTAATATTTAGACACACGTCAGTTTACAAATGGATTTGGACATATAAAATATAAAGAATAACAAGTGATTATAATCAAAGTACAACCGATACATTCAAACATTTAATAAACTATTTTGAATATAGTTTGCATACATTACTACGTACTACCCTTGGTTGATAAACTATAATAGGTATAGTTTATGATACATTACATAACACATACATTTAAAAAGGGTACATTTATACAAAGGATATTTTCATTAAGCAAGGTACGGCCATACGGTACCAAGTTTTCATAACACGTAATTCCGTTAATGACTTTGTGAGACATTTACTTCAAATTACCATTAAGTCATGTATTGTAACCAGAGTCTCCTTGAGGGAGAGCGTGATAGTTGTGTATAGATCTATATTGGGTTTGACAAACCCACACCTAAACTGCATGCAACAGTTAGACCGATAGGTCTGGAGTGACAAATGTCATAACATTCCCGACGCCTGAAGAACGTCGTTTTAGGCAACCTTGGTCATAGTATGGTTATAATAAACTCACATAAAGTATTAATAAACATTGGAATTTACGGGAACTTCATTAAAATTTAACGAGTTTATGTCGATTTAAACTTGCATTGTTTTACTATAAATATGACAAATTACTTGTACATTTCGGTCTTTGGGTTTTAAGACTACATTTACACATTAAGGAAAATATTGGATTTTCTAACACAAATACTACTTTTACAAACGAAAGGCTTTTAATAATACCAAACAAAAGCTTATGAACTCACCAACCTTTGTGTTGACACTTTTTCAAACAACTTGTATTCTCAGGAAATCATTAAACAGGTAACCAAGTGCTTTTGAGGATGGGCGCTAAGGCGTCTACTATTTCATATTTTGTCAACATATTGTAATTGATTCGTAAACATGTAATTCATACAATGATGTAACTTTTTCAATTATATATATGTTGGTTGTGTTTGCTTCAATTACTATTATAATTGTTGTTATGATACTATACATGAAGTCCTCCACCCCCGGACATTTCCGCCATCCTTGGTTTGGGGGTGTGACAGATTGGTATCAGAGCACAGTTTATAGTGAATTAAGTATATCAAACCACATAAGATATACAAACTAGAAACACAATTGGGACTAATAGTCTCTGATTTGTGCATTTTTCAAATAAATATACTCTTAGAAAATAAATGATTTTCTTGATTAAAGTATACATACATACATTACATGCTCGCATGGTATCATAACTAGCGAAAACATAAAGCAAAAGAAGAAGAGTTGAACATTTTGAGTATGCCTTAGTATATGTGGATTAAATCTGGGAAGGATATAGCCTGATCAACTATATATGTCCGGTAATTGACTTGCATATACCGGGGGATGGTCAGAATGGACAACAAATCTAACAAACCTAATAACAGCCTACAAAGGATACTTTAAGAACTCAAAAGTAAACATTTACAAATACTATAGGGGTATTTTGTGTTACTATAATAAATTATCTGAGAATTAAATAGGTCTTTATTTATAGATCAATAGCTGCTAAGTGGATGCGCTAAGGTCATATGTAACTAAGATGCTATAGACTTAGAATTTATGTATCTTTGTTTCACTTCCTGTCCTTGTTTGGTTGTGGTCTTGGAGTTAGGGTCATCTATTCGAAGGACTATTATATCTTAATCACATATGACTGGTATGCACTTTGCAACTAATTAAGTAACCGATAAAGATCATTTTAAAATATAATATATTAATTATGTCCCGACTAAATTAGTATATGTGAAACTTTTACAAACAGTCATATACTTGGAAACAAGGAAACTCAAATAAAATATTTTATACTTTCATTTTACCTCATAACCCAATGTATTGGGTCAATTAAAAGTATAAAATAGTATGTATCGTAAACATACCGGAAAACAACGTAATAATATACTTTATGTATAAAAGATTTCTCTTCCTATAAATATACTTTTACTAAAAGTACATTGGTTTACGACTTATGACAGAACCATGCCGCCAAGGAGAAGACCAAGACCTTCCGGCAACACAGCAACACCTCCTCCGCCGTTGCCTCCACAGTTTGATCCTGCGATGTTCCAGGCTGCAGTAACAGCAGCCGTAGCGGCCGCAATATCGCAGATAGGGACAAACGGAGCTGGTGGTTCTGGATCGGGTGCTACAAACTCTAACCACGGAGACAGTACATGGCGTGTAAGAGAGTGTTCCTACAAAGACTTCACCAATGGCAAACCCGACAACTTCAATGGGAGGGGGGAGTCATCACTTTAATGCAATGGTTTGAAAAGACCGAAGTAGTCTTTCAGGTGTGCTCTTGCCCCGAAGCGAGCAAAGTTAAGTTTGCAGCCTTCACTTTCACCGGCCGGGCCCTTACTTGGTGGAACTGCCGTATTAATTCACTTACTCTCGAAGTGGCTAGTTCCATAACCTGGGCAGAACTAAAAACGTTGATGATGAAGGAGTATTGCCCGAGAGGTGAGATTCAAAAGCTGGAACAAGAACTTTGGAACCTCAGGATGACGGGCTCCGACCTTGAAACCTACACCACCCGATTCAATGAATTGGCTCTCCTCTGCCCAACAATGGTTACTCCGGAGGAGAAAAAGGTGGAGCGATACCTTTGGGGACTGTCTCCCCAAGTGCAAAGTAGTGTCCTGGCTTCAAGGCCAACTACTTTTGACAGTGCCAGGGAGCTGGCACAACAACTTGTTGACCACCGAGCCGGTCATAATACTACAACCACCACCAATGATCAATCAAAAGGGGGAAACAACAAAAGGAAGTTCTGGAACCAAAAGAAGAGCCAACCAACACAGGACCCCGCTAAGAAGCAACAAACTGTTGCTGTCCATGCTGCCACTAATGCTGCCTCTACTGCACCACCGAAGCCATATGCTGGAACCCTACCCAAGTGCAACAAGTGCAACTTTCACCACAATGGTGCTTGTAGGGAGATGCACTGTAACAACTGCGACAGGAAGGGGCACACTGCTCGTTTCTGTAAAGCGCCGGCTCGACCAATCAACCAAGTCGCCAGTACGGGGGCAACCCGAACCTGCTACAACTGTGGAGACGCAGGTCACTTCAAAAGAAACTGCCCCAAAGCACAAGCCCCTAATGATGGTGGAGTAGGAAGAGTCCTGGCAATAGGACATGGGGAAGCAGTCGAGGATCCCACGGTGGTTACCGGTACGTTTCTCCTCAATAACTCTTATGCATGCGTACTATTCGATAGTGGAGCGGAGAGGAGTTTCGTGAGCCACCAATATAAACAATTACTTGAACAAAATCCCCAATCACTAAAGGATACTTATGTAGTAGAAATGGCAAATGGGAAAGTAGAACGCACTAGCGATATATACTCAGAGTGTACTCTCACTCTAGACAACCATACATTTAAAATTGACCTGATGCCGGTCACCATAAAAAGCTTCGACGTAATCATCGGGATGGATTGGTTAGTTCCTCACCGTGCCGACATTCTATGTTACAAAAGGGCCGTTCGCCTCAATCTACCAAATGACAAAACCCTTCTCATCTATGGTGACAAACCTAGTGCGAATTTACAAATCATCTCATGCATCAAAGCCCAAAGTATCTCCGGAAGGAGTACCACGCCTTCTTGGCCCACGTAGTAGACAAGAAACAAGACGTGAAAGACATCAAAGACATCCCCGAAGTGTGTAACTTCCCGGATGTGTTCCCAGAAGATCTTCCTGGTGTACCACTCGCACGACAAGTCGATTTCAGAATTGACTTAATACCCGGAGCTACCCCCGTAGCCAGAGCTCCATACCGCCTCGCACCAACAGAAATGCAAGAGTTGTCCAGTCAGTTGAACGAGCTTTTGAGCAAAGGGTTCATCAGACCAAGCTTCTCACCTTGGGGAGCACCAGTCCTTTTTGTAAAGAAGAAGGACGGATCCTTTCGCCTGTGCATCGACTATCGGGAACTAAACAAACTCACCATCAAGAACCGATATCCTCTACCCCGAATCGACGACCTTTTCGACCAACTCCAAGGAGCAAATTTCTTCTCAAAGATCGACCTAAGGTCAGGTTACCATCAGCTACGAGTTCAAGAAGAAGATATTCCCAAAACTGCATTCAGAACTCGCTATGGGCACTACGAGTTTGTGGTGATGTCCTTCGGTTTAACAAACGCACCTGCGGTATTCATGGACCTAATGAATAGAGTGTGTCGACCCTACCTAGACAAGTTTGTAATCGTATTCATCGACGATATCTTGATCTACTCGCGAAGCGAAGAAGAGCATCGCCTACATCTACGCCAAGTGCTAGAGACACTAAGAGCGGAGAAGCTTTATGCTAAGTTCTCTAAGTGTGAATTTTGGATTAGAGAAGTGGATTTCCTTGGACATGTGGTAAGTGAGAAAGGCATACATGTGGATCCCTCCAAGATCAAGGCAATCGAGAATTGGTCAGCACCCAAGACGCCAACCGAAATTCGACAATTCCTTGGGCTTGCTGGCTACTACCGAAGATTTATACAAAACTTCTCCAAGATTGCGAAACCACTCACCACCTTGACGCAGAAAGGTGTGATATTCAAATGGGAAAATAAACAAGAAACTGCTTTCCAAACGTTAAAACAAGCCCTATGCAGCGCACCGATCTTGTCTCTCCCAGAGGGAACCGAGGACTTCGTAGTGTACTGTGATGCTTCGAATCAAGGCCTCGGATGTGTGCTCATGCAGAGAGGGAAGGTTATCGCGTATGCATCAAGACAGCTTAAGACGCACGAGGTTAATTATACTACGCACGACCTGGAATTAGGAGCAGTGGTATTCGCTTTGAAGATCTGGAGACACTACCTCTACGGCACGAAATGCACTATCTTTACTGATCACAAAAGTCTTCAGCATATCCTCAATCAGAAAGAGCTCAACATGCGACAGAGGAGATGGGTAGAGTTGCTGAATGACTACGAGTGCGAAATTCGTTATCATCCGGGCAAGGCCAATGTAGTAGCTGATGCTCTAAGCAGGAAGGAGTACTCGAGCCGCCGAGTAAAATCCTTAACAATGACGATCCATTCCCACACGACCATACAAATCAAGGAAGCTCAACTAGAAGCTTTGAAACCAGAAAATGTGGCAGGAGAGACGTTAAGGGGAATGGATAAAAACTTAGAAGTCAAGGATGATGGAGTACGTTATCTCATGAATCGAATCTGGACACCGAAGTTCGGTGGACTCCGAGACGTCGTCATGAATGAAGCATACAAGACTCGATATTCCATCCATCCCGGGTCAGATAAGATGTATCTGGACCTCAAGAAATTATACTGGTGGCCGAACATGAAAGCTGAGATTGCTACCTATGTAAGCAAGTGTCTGACTTGCGCCAAGGTCAAAATCGAATACCAGAAACCATCCGGGCTATTACAACAGCCGGATATACCTGAGTGGAAGTGGGAACGAATAACCATGGACTTCATAACCAAGCTGCCTAAGACATCGGGCGGGCTTGACACCATATGGGTAATCGTAGACAGATTGACCAAATCAGCACACTTCCTACCGATAAAAGAAACCGACAAGATGGAGAAGCTGACTAGAACGTACATCAAAGAGATTGTACGACTCCATGGTGTGCCGATATCCATTATCTCCGATAGAGATAGTAGATTTACCTCACGGTTTTGGCAGTCTCTACAAAAATCATTGGGAACTAGGCTTGACATGAGTACGGCCTACCACCCACAAACCGACGGACAGAGCGAACGAACCATTCAAACGTTGGAAGACATGTTAAGGGCTTGTGTGATAGACTTCGGTAAAGCATGGGATACCCATCTACCGCTTATCGAATTCTCCTACAATAACAGCTATCATACTAGCATCAAAGTCGCTCCATTCGAAGCTCTTTACGGTCGCAAATGCAGATCACCCCTGTGTTGGGCTGAGGTGGGGGATACACAGCTAGCTAGAGGGCAAGTCTCTAATAGCACCCTCACTGGCCCTGAAATCATAAGGGAAACCACAGAAAAGATCGTTCAAATTCGAGAAAGACTGAAAGCGTCTCGCGATCGGCAAAAGAGTTACGCAGACAAACGACGCAAACCCTTGGAATTCCAGGTGGGTGATCGTGTACTACTAAAAGTTTCCCCTTGGAAAGGAATGATACGATTCGGCAAACGCGGGAAACTAAATCCAAGGTACATCGGGCCATTCGAAATCCTTGCTAGGATTGGGCCAGTAGCATATAAACTTCGATTACCTCAGGAACTCGACAAAGTACATCCCACATTTCACGTGTCGAACCTAAAGAAGTGTTTGTCTGATGAGACACTCGTAATACCACTCGACAAAATCGAAGTTAAGGAAAATCTCCACTTCGTGGAGGAACCAGTCGAAATCATGGATCGAGAAATCAAACGAACGAAACAAAGTCGTATTCCCATCGTGAAGGTCCGTTGGAACGCTAAACGAGGACCCGAATTCACCTGGGAACGCGAGGATCAGATGAAACAAAAGTATCCACATCTCTTCCCAAACTCTTAAAATCCCAGCCAAAATGAAAATTTCGGGACGAAATTCCTTCTAACGGGGGGATGATGTGACAACCGTCAAATTTCGGTCAAGTCAAAGTCAAACAAAGTCAACAAGTCAAACCGGTCAACTCCAATAACCCTTGTATATTAGGGTTTACGTTATGTAATCACTATACAATTCGCTATTTTAATGAGAAATCATCATTTGGAAAGTTCATGTGTTTGATTTTCCTTAGCCTTAACAGTGCTAAACAACGAACCAAAGCGATAAAACACTATTGCACAATCATCGGGATTGTGTACGACACTAAAACACGGTTTAACGGCGTTTACGAACCTTGCGTTGTGAAGCCGGACACTCAAATTAATCACAAACGAAACCTCTCTAAATCGTTTTCACTCTATCTCTTTCTATTTGAAATCTCTCCCAAATCTCTCTCGCAGACGGCCCCTTTTTACCGGTTTTTCGACTACGACTTCGTTTTAACTCCGTTTTTCATTATTTTAACGTGGGATTTTCACCCAAAACTTTATTTTATAAACTAAGGCCCCAAAATATATAAATCTCCAAGGTTTTTATAAAAATGTATTAAAAGAATTGGTGGTTGGACTAATTATTGAGGGAATATTTGCTTTTCCTTATTTTATGACAAAAGCAAGCCACCACCACCTCACTCTATGATCATCCACTCTTTCCCACTACTCCTTGTCACCTTAGTGGACCTTTACACCCAATCTCCAGCTCTTCCCACGTTCTAAGAGCTGGAGGATTGATCCTCTCTCCTCATTCTACATAAAGTTCTTTCATTCTACACTTAGTAACCAAAGGACACTCTCCAAAATTCTCTCATCTTTTCTCTCAACTTCAAGAACTTCAAGGCTTTCTCCAGGGATTTCTTCCTTCAATTAGTAAGTATCTTCATCATTCACATAATTATTAAACTCCATTCTACTCAAATCATTGATATCTTACACAAATTCCATCTTATTCGGTGTTAGATTCTCGAATCATCAAGACATCTTCTTAG
This sequence comes from Lactuca virosa, assembly GCF_052849685.1. Taxonomy (NCBI): domain Eukaryota; kingdom Viridiplantae; phylum Streptophyta; class Magnoliopsida; order Asterales; family Asteraceae; genus Lactuca; species Lactuca virosa. Next base: position 305,550,699 of record NC_136427.1, on the reverse strand, counting down.
TGTTCTTGGGTTGAACACTTCCTCTATCTCACTTTCATCTACTGAAATCACATAAGGTGAGTTCATACCCCTACATTTACATGTTTTCTTAAGTTTTAAGGGGGGAATACAAGTAAAATCATCAAGAACACAATTAAACTTTTTCAAACAGATTACATCAGAAAAGATGGACTTTAATCACGGACTGTTTTGGTCAACTTAAATATTTTAGTTTTCAAAACTGTTCCAGGTGCAAGTAGTTCAAACTCTTAGCTTTAAAATGGCTACTTGCACATCTCCATATGATGTATCTACAATTTATGGTGATTTTTACAAAACTGCCTATCATTTCAGAGGCAAACCTGGACCAGCCTGTGATTATGGACATTTTGACCTCTGTTAGAGATCACTAAAAATCATGATAAAATTTATGAACAAACTAGACTCATATTCCAAACTCTCATAATTTTTGGATTTGGATTTGGAGATTTGATGATTTTTCTATAAATTTTCTAAGAACAGTAACAGAAACTGTATTCAACGAAAAGTTGCTGTCAATTTCATTTCACCTTGTAACATGTTGAGCAAGGTGTATATCTTTATGTGATTATATGTTATTGCAATATATGACATTTTATCTTAATATTTAGACACACGTCAGTTTACAAATGGATTTGGACATATAAAATATAAAGAATAACAAGTGATTATAATCAAAGTACAACCGATACATTCAAACATTTAATAAACTATTTTGAATATAGTTTGCATACATTACTACGTACTACCCTTGGTTGATAAACTATAATAGGTATAGTTTATGATACATTACATAACACATACATTTAAAAAGGGTACATTTATACAAAGGATATTTTCATTAAGCAAGGTACGGCCATACGGTACCAAGTTTTCATAACACGTAATTCCGTTAATGACTTTGTGAGACATTTACTTCAAATTACCATTAAGTCCTGTATTGTAACCAGAGTCTCCTTGAGGGAGAGCGTGATAGTTGTGTATAGATCTATATTGGGTTTGACAAACCCACACCTAAACTGCATGCAACAGTTAGACCGATAGGTCTGGGGTGACAAATGTCATAACATTTCCGACTCCTGAAGAACGTCGTTTTAGGCAACCTTGGTCATAGTATGGTTATAATAAACTCACATAAAGTATTAATAAACATTGGAATTTACGGGAACTTCATTAAAATTTAACGACTTTATGTCGATTTAAACTTGCATTGTTTTACTATAAATATGACAAATTACTTGTACATTTCGGTCTTTGGGTTTTAAGACTACATTTACACATTAAGGAAAATATTGGATTTTCTAACACAAATACTACTTTTACAAACGAAAGGCTTTTAATAATACCAAACAAAAGCTTATGAACTCACCAACCTTTGTGTTGACACTTTTTCAAACAACTTGTATTCTCAGGAAATCATTAAACAGGTAACCAAGTGCTTTTGAGGATGGGGCGCTAAGGCGTCTACTATTTCATATTTTGTCAACATATTGTAATTGATTCGTAAACATGTAATTCATACAATGATGTAACTTTTTCAATTATATATATGTTGGTTGTGTTTGCTTCAATTACTATTATAATTGTTGTTATGATACTATACATGAAGTCCTCCACCCCCGGACATTTCCGCCATCCTTGGTTTGGGGGTGTGACACTTGAGAAATCCATTTATGGATTGAAACAAGCATCTCGCAGCTGGAATCTTTGCTTCCATGAGAAAGTCAAAGAGTTTGGTTTCTCTAGAAGTGAAGATGAGTTTGGTGTGTATATCAAGGCTAGTGGGAGTATAGTAACTTTTCTGGTGTTATATGTCGATGACATATTACTCATTGGTAACGACGTTCCAACCTTGAAAGATGTTAAGTCTTGGCTTGGAAAGTGTTTTGCCATGAAAGACCTTGGAGAAGCTGCCTATATTCTTGGGATTAGAATATTGAGAGATAGAAAGAAGAGACTAATTGGACTTAGTCAGAGCACATACTTGGATAAGGTACTAAAGAGGTTTAGTATGGAAAATTCCAAGAAGGGAGAGCTACCTATCCAAAGCAATACCAAATTGAGTAAGACTCAATGCCCGAGTACAGATGAGGAAATAGCAGACATGAGTCGTGTACCTTATGCTTCCGCTGTCGGATCGATCATGTACGCTATGACATGTACTCGCCCTGATGTGACATTTGCTTTGAGCATGGTCAGTCGCTAACAGGGAAACCCGGGTAGAGCTCATTGGATAGCGGTTAAGAATATACTCAAGTATTTGCGAAGGACAAAGGACTGGGTCCTTGTGCTTGGTGGCAATGATACTTTGAGAGTAGATGGTTACAGTGATGCCAGTTTTCAAACGGATAGAGATAACTTCCGTTCTCAATCTGGCTGGGTATTTTTACTGAATGGAGGAGCGGTTACTTGGAAAAGTTTCAAGCAAGATACAGTGGCTGATTCTACTTGTGAATCAGAGTACATAGCAGCAAGTGAAGCGTCGAAAGAAGCAGCTTGGTTAAGGAACTTCATCGGAGATCTCGGAGTTGTTCCAACCATCCAGGAGCCTATGGAACTGTTCTGCAATAATGAGGGAGCGGTTGCCTTAACAAAGGAACCGAGAGATCATGGTAAAACCAGACATATCGACAGAAAGTACCATTTTATCAGACATAGAGTAGAAAAAGGCCATCTTGTAGTAAAGAGGGTGTCATCTGAAGATAACCCAGCAGACCCCCTCACAAAGGGTCTGAGTAGGGCTAAGCATATTCAGCATGCTCGGAGCATAGGACTGAAAGATGATATTAGTTTTAGTAGTTAGATTAGTTCTGAAACTTGTAACAAAGTAAATGTAATTGACTTTTGGTGATTAAATAATAAAGTATTATTTATGAGTTTGTTTGCTACCTTTTGTCAATTGTTTATTGTGTTTCATTTTTGCATGTTTTACTTCCCGAATAATAAGATTATTCAAACTCCACAGTCGCTCGTACTTTTGGAAGTAAGTAGTGAATTAAGACTGTCATGAATTGGATTGTAGATTGTCTGAGGATAGACATGGCAATAGAATTGCTGCAATGTTCATGAGTACTCAGAAATTGAGATTTGAGTATTGGATAAACCCTCGCTCAGAGTATCACTTCATGGAATTCATCACGAGTAATACTGAGACGATAATATCTTATAATCTTGAAACGAAGATATATGAGTTGTAATTTACAAAGTCGGTTATACATTGGTGATACGAAAACGCATCAGTAACTTGGTGTTATAAAATGTATTGTCATGTATAATTTGATGAGTAAAAGATACAAGCATATAAGTCAACGTTTATTCGTTCCTTTTGCCCTAACTGGAAAAGCGATATTTGTGGGCCCCTCGATGATTTGGTGTTGACTTATGTGCTGGGCCCAGCCAGGACTAAATTGATGTGTTCAATTAGAAGTCCTACATCATCACAAATCAGAAATCGGGAAACATAGATTCTGGACAAAGAGATTGATTACATTCCATGTCTTATGTCTGGGGATATCTTGCAGAACGAAGGATTATATGATCACTTATCTAAGGACACATAACTGACTGGGTCAGAGTTCAGCAGCAGCTTTTGGAAGCTACAATTTGCTGGTCAAATTTAGAAGTCATACTAGCAATTATAGTTACAGACTTATCCAAGTGGGAGACTGTTGGATTAGGTGTCTAAGCCCATAACTATAATTGGTATGTACTTGAATTGATAGCAGCACAGTCCTTTTGGGTTGCCCTCAACCTAGCAACTAGACAAGGAAATTATGAAAGGAGAGATATTAATTTATAAGATTAATAAATTAATATAAATGATTTATTAATATGTTAAAAGATTAATATATTAATTAGAAATCATTATGTTTAATTAATAGTTAGCCAGAAATTAATCAGAATTAATTTTGGGGTTAAAAGTATTAATTATAAAGTGCAGGGACTAGTTTGCAATTATCTAATAGTTAAGTGGAAGGCTCCAGAACCTCCTTGGAAGGAGGTGGACGAAATCTATAGGGGAAACCGTAAGGATTTCGTCCAAGGGGCTTTGGATAAGGCCTTTGGGTTAGCTTAGGCCCTAAGCAAAGGAGTATTAGGGTTTTCCCTAAACCCTAGATCCCTCAGCTATATAAGGAGCCTCCCAGCTCCTAAAATCGGCCACTCCTACCTTCGAAGAAACCCTAGGCCGATTTTTGCATACCCTACCCTCTCTCATTCAAGTTTCCTTCTTGCTAGTTCTTGGGTGTGATTCCATTAGAGGCATTACATTTGTGGTGCTAGGCTTCCAAGAAGATCAAGTTCAAGAGGATTAACAATTGTTTGCTATAACAATTGAAAGGTATGTAATTCTAAAACCCTAGTTTGTTAATTTCGAAATTAGCCTCTCTCCTCTAGGGTTCTTGTTTGCAATTCAAAGTTATATGTTCAATAGTTAAAACATAGATCCAAAGTAGGTTGCATGTGAACTTAGGAATTGTTTTTCTAGTTTATTTGTTTTACCTAAAACCCATCAGTGGTATCATAGCCATTGTTTGTTTTAAATTGAATTGCTATAATAGTAGAATTGCAAATTAGGGTTTATAGCCATTAAACCCTAAAGGCCAAAATTTTCGTTTTTTAGGGTTTTTGGTTCAAAGGGTTTTTCGAAAAACCCTAGCCTCCATGAACCTAATCGAAATTAGGGTTAGGGTTTTGGAAAACCCTAGCCTCCTCCCTTGAATTTCGAAATTTGCTTGTTATTTTAGGGTTTTATCTTATTTTGGATAATTATTACTTGATTGGATAATTATTGCCTAATTGGATAATTGAGAAAAATAAGGAAATTATCCTTTACCCTAATTTTCGAAATCTAGAGGGATAAGGATCAGGATTAAATTAATTGTTTAATTTGATTAGATAATCCTTACAAGATTTAATAAATTAATTAAAAGTTAATTAATAGATAATTATTAAATCTAGTTATTTGGTTTATTTTAAATTTAAATTAATAGTTTAATTTTTCTAAATTTATATAAACCTTAAAGTTTTAAAAGGTTTAAAACACACCTTATATATGTATTATAATTAAAAGTTTAATATTATATATGTATAAGAATATGGTCAGTCAAATCGCTAGTATGCCTCATTCACGAAGCTAGTCTATAAGGGGGGTATAAGGAAACTGCCTATAAAATGGTAGTTGAATGGGTGTCCACTCTCACCCACTGCTTCCCTGATTAGTGGAGGGTCGTTAGCAGAACGGGTTTGATAGGACAACTACATCTCATTAAAAGTATAATGTTATTAAAGAAATACTAGAACATTATTTTACAAAATCCCAACTCTAGTTACTTTAGGAAAAATGTGAAAAGTATGCTAATCCATGAAATTGCACATTATGCTTTATTGGTCGTTAGTGGAGCATATGTGGTTAACCAGCACACTAAAAGGCACTAATAAAGAGTAGTAATGGGTATCTCATAATTGTCATTTTGATGGAGCGTGTGTGGTTTACCAAAGGACCGAGAAAGACCGAGAAACAAAGGACTAACTCGCACCTGAGTGTTGCCATGGCCTCCTCGGCTGTAAGATGGAAAGCGCGACTTCGAGCCCTCGGGGGCTCCACCCTGCCCTGACTTCCGTCAGTGATCCTCAAAGTAGCCGGCGCGGGAACCTGCGCTGGCCTAGCAGCGAGCGATGGATAGTTGGCCGTCACATGGCCAACCTGGTCGCAATGATAACAAATCCTGGAACTGAGTGTTGGAGCCTGCTGGCGGTAATTCGTCGTCATGTGGCCCTACCGGTCACAATTGTGGGACCCAGACGATGATTGACAAGCACCCTCATGCGCCTTGTCGCACTTCCCGCAAGTGCGTCCCTTTCGTCCCCCAGATCTTACATCAGCGGTCTTAAACCACTTTGGCGTAGGCTGCGACTGCGCTGGGGCCGACCTCTGCTCTCTCGACTGCAGATCAATATCAATCTTACGCCGCCTGGCGGCCTCCTGTATCTCCAACAATGAACTGTAGCGTTGTGTAGAAACAAACTGCTTGATCTCCGTATTGAGCATGCTCAAGTAACGGGTCATCTGAGCGTGCTCAGATGTAGCAAACTCAGGGCAGAACATAGCTCTCTCCGTGAACATCTTGGTGATCTCCGTCACCGACTCAGAACCCTGTCTCAAATCCAGATACTCCTATGCTAACCTCTCCCGCTCCACCAGCGGAACATATCAGGAGCTGAACATCTCAGAAAACTGCTCCCAAGTCACAGTAGCCCTCTGCTCAACAGAATAGGAACTAGTAGCGAGCCTCCTCTAATCCTTCGCTCCGAACCTCAGAACGTTCAGAGCGCACCTGACCTTTTGGTCAGCAGGGCATGAACAAGTGAAGAAACATCCCTCAACATCAGGTAGCCACATCATGGCTAGGATTGGGTCCTGAACTCCATCGAAAGTCGGGGGTTCGTATTATTGAAGTCCCGATACTGAAAGACCCGCCTTGTCCCAACACCTGTAGCTGCCACGGCTGCATAACGATCATTAAAGTACTCCATCATCGCGGTCTGTATAGACCTGAACATCTCCGGAATCTGACCTCGAAAAATAGCAACCACATCCTCGTGAAAGATCTCCCTGACGCGGTCCTCTGACAATACTGGCTCACCCTGTCTGTCAGCTCCTGATCCCGACCCAGATCCGATCTCAACTCATCTCGTAGTCACCATACTAAAAATACACCAGGAAGATATCAGATAAAACATACATTATAACAGAGAACCAACTCCCAACAAGGCCTAGGGGTGGTGAATTCCTTGCTACGCATACAGGTCATGTGCTTTCAGTAGTATGGGCCCATACTACCTTCCACACCTACCCGTATTTGTCTCAAAGATCATCACAACGCCCTAACAATACTCATAAGCATAGTCGAACACTCAATCCTCACTCCCTAGAGGAAAGGCTAAACATCTCACGACTGGTTGGCTGACCCCACACGACTCATCCATGAAACTTCCACCAACCCGGCAGCACTTGTGTATGCTAGCCATACATAACACTGGGCCCTATAGACATTCGAATATCTTATCCTACCTTAAGCCCTTCATCAAACAAAACAGGAAATAAGGCCAAACCAAACATTCTCAGGCTATAAGATCTTAGTTATATATAACCATGATGCATACACTAAACAACTAAAGTAATGATGTCAATTCCATAAATGAAAGGTCCTAGGCTATCAGGCATCATATAATCAGGAAATTCTATTATGCAATTCCAAAAGATCCCTAGACTATCACTAGCATGTTGTTCTAACATATCACAATATCAAATAACAGTATGGTATTTTGGGGTCTACTTACTGGCTCCGGCTGATCGTACACATCACATCCTCCTTGAGTATGTTGAAAACCATTTGAAAATCATTTTGAAAATCTTTTCCTTAGTTTGAGACTGGATTCACACGAGTGTTCCTCCAATTCACTCAAAACAAGGCTTTGATACCAACTTGTAACATTCGTAAAATTCTTGAAAATTTTAAACTTTTTAAACAACCACAAAACCATAATTTATTACAATTTGTTTTCAAAATAAGTTTCAGATCAGAGAAATCCCAAAATGGTAAAACAAAACATGAGGAGGTGCACGATCACGCCATCGCCTTGCCGCGATCCCATGAGGTACCTGAAACACAATACAAAACTGTAAGCCCAAAGCTTAGTGAGTTCCCCCAAAATACCGATACATAACAAACAACATAAATATAATAACAACATGTAATGGGTCCACAACTTAACATATTGGATTACCCCTGAGCCCAAAACATAAGTCTGGCTTGCCCTCGGCCCACAGCTTATGTCTGGCTTGCTCCCCGACCTGATCAATCCTTGGACTGAACACTACTAAGCCCTTAGTACGAGTCTGGCATACCCTTTCCGACGCTCAGCTCGTATCTGGAATGCTCATAAGTCCTCAGTATGAGTCTGGCATGCCCTCCCTGGCCCTCATCTCATATCTGGCATACTCCAGGGTTTTTTGGCTATAGTACGGAGCAGTACAACCTCAACCCAACCCATACAATATGTCGACATATAACAGATAATATCATATACAGATAAACAGACAGTATCACATGTAGTCCTACAGATCTACCAGACTAGCATATCAAAACTAGCATGCATATCTATTCCATACTCAACATATCAACAAATACTTGGTTATCAAACCAATGGGCCGACCTTGGTGCCTTCGACCCGAAAGTACAGTGAGGAAAACTCACCTCACAAGTAGGTGAACTGATAAGATCTAACTCCGAATCTCAGCTCTCGACTCAAATGCCTATAACCACCATGTGACCAATTCCATTAAAACCCTGATATGTGCATAATTAATCATATGTTTAACATATATTTCTATTCATTTTTGGCTAATTATATGCATAATATGGACAAAAGGTACTTAATAATGCTTATATTGTGTTTTCAGTCCAAAAGACATGCTTGGAAGCAGAAAGGAAAAAAGGAGAAGCAATTAGAGACCAAAGAATGAAGAAAAAGGGAAAACTACACACCTACTCGGCGAGTCCACGCATGTACTCGGCGAGTTCATTAGAATGTTCCCGAAAGAAAAGTCAAGATTCCTTACCGAACACGGATTTCACACTAATACTCGCCGAGTCCACGACCTACTCGCCGAGTAGCCCCTGTTTTGTGATAATTATAAATAGCGGGTCTTAATCCGATTGAAGGACGGCTGGAACCTTTGGGGAGAAGCAAGCTGCGATTGAAGAGCCAGAAGAACCCTAGAGAACGAAGATACAACCTAGAATCCAATTCCGAAGAAGATTTGAGGCACATTCTCATCATTCTACTTAATCTATTGTTTCTCAATTATGGTTAGACAATTAGAATTCGTTTTATTGCTGTTAATTACCTCAATCATGAGCTAAAACTCTTAAACTTCTGTTTGGGGATACAAAATTGATATTATGGTTTGATTAATGGTAGGATTAATTAAATATTGGTGATTTTGTTAATTTTAGCTTGTTAAAGAACCTTGTGTGTGAATGATAACTAATTTTCTGTTAATAGGAAGATAATTAAATAGTATGAACATCTTTTAATTATCAACCCCATATGTTTATGTGACCACTTTATCATATGTCTAGGACTAACGAACGCGAAACTAGAATTAATAAGAAAAATTAGGTAAATTCATGTGTGAGCTTGTTTGATGACCATCAACAAGAGGTTAACTAAATGACCAATTTAGTTAGCTATTATAAGTCTAAATTAACCCGAATAAATAATCTAGTGAATTAAATTAAATTAGACAACTGATCACTGTTTGAGTTATTTTGTTTTCTAAGGATTATCGTAGCGAACGCAAGGCTAATCACTTGAATCGGTAGCCAATAGAAGAATTAATCCATTGCACTATTACCATAATATCAACCATAGGATCAATTGAGTTGAACTAAACAGAAGTCCCTTTTATTATTAAATTCAGTTAAATCTTTGTTTTTCTAGTTCTTAGCCTAAGTAGTATTAGTAAGTTTCTAGTCTTGTAAAACTAGAGAAAACCCATATTTACTATTTAATTTAGATAAAATTAGTCTTTAGTTTTAATTTACCGTTCCCTGAGTTCGACACTCTACTTACCCAACTATACCACTAAAAGACAGGTTCACTGCCTTTGTGTGCTTAATTTATAACTCAAAAGTAGGATTAAAACCAGTGCATTTCACACACATCAAGTTTTTGGCGCCGTTGCCGGGGAACGGTTCTAAATTAGCACTAATTTCTATTTTTATCGATCATTTGTGTGGGATTTATCTTACACAAAGTTAATTCTTAGGTAATTTAGTAGTTAGTATAGGTTTTGATCAATCTCTGTTTTAATAAATGAAGTAGAAAATTTTTCTGTTTTTACCTTGAACTCGCCGAGTGCACTCGACGAAACTCGGCGAGTCCATCACTGTTCACAGTTTTAGCTTTTATTTTATTTTTGTTCTTTTTACGCGTTTTTCTTGCTTTATTTGCAGTTGTTTCATGACCCGAGGATCTGATACACCTTTGATCCCTCCTCTAGACGACCCGGAATCCGCCCTAAGGAAGAACAAAGGAAAATCCGTTGGAGAATCCGCTTCTTCAAGGAATTCCCCATTAAAGAACCTAAAGTCCGTTTTCAGCAAGAAGAAGAGCATCAAATCAGGAGCATCCAGCGCCTCTTTGACAATCGAAGACCCAATTAAAGAAGACGCCGAGTACGAGACCGAGGAAGAAGAAGACCCTACATTCGGTCACGTTTCCGATTCCGACGACGAATTAGCTATTCTCATGGCTAACATTGATGAAGTCCCCATGGGGGAATGGAAGAAGAGGATACGCGATGATACCGGACCGGGACTTGTGCAACCCGCAATTCCCGCTACTGCTACTTTTGAGCTCAAGGGTCACATCCTGGCTCTACTTAAGGAGATCCCCTTCACAGGCAAAGACCACGAAGACGCTTACAAACACTTGGACGAAGTCAATGATGTAGTTGATTATTTCAATGTTCCAAATGTGCCTCGGGAAACTCAGCTACTTCGCATGCTTCCGGTTACTTTGAAGGGTGCTGCCAAGGATTGGCTCAAGTCATTGCCCCCAGGATCTATCACTACATGGGCCCAAATGAAAGAAGAGTTCATTGATCAATTTTGCCCGCCATCCAAGATATCCAAGCTAAAGAAAGCCATAGCTAACTTTGAACAACAAGCTGGAGAATCACTATATGAAGCTTGGGAGAGGTACAAGAGCCTGCTAAGGAATTGCCCACATCATGACCTCAATAGTCAACAAGAAGTCTCCATCTTCTATGATGGAGTAAATGTTACCACTAGGCAATTACTTGACTCGCAAGGTCCACTCACGAAGAAGGCACCCCCAGTGATAAAGCAACTAATTGAAGAATTCTCTAAGCATTCTAGAGAATACCACAATCCAAGAAATGATGTGACGAGGGGGGCCGCTTATGCAGCTTCAGAAGACTTGTCAGCAGTTATGGCTATGCTAAAAACCATGGATAGGAGGATGGATAAAATGGACCAAACGATACATGCTATTCGGGTGGGTTGCGAAAATTGCAATGGGCCTCACCTTACTAGAGACTGCAACTTGGATGAGAATGGCAACAAAAAGGTGCAAGTTTGTTACTCAAGTGGGGACCGATATGATGAAGATTGGCGTAGACCAAAGAAAGAGTGGCTCCCTTATGACGAGTACAAGAAGGCTAAGGAGGAGAAGTTCAAGCAAAAGGGAAGGGGTTTTTACCAAAAGGAGGAGCCATCACAAGAAAGAAAACCAAGTTTGGAAGAAATGCTTACCAAATTTGTAGCTGCTTCAGAAAAGAGACATAGTGATCATGATGCTGCAATTCAAGAAACAAGGACCATGCTTAGAAACCAGCAAGCATCTATCCACAACATAGAAACGTAGCTAGGGCAACTTGCTCAACAAATAAACCAAAGATCACCGGGCGAACTTCCTAGCAAAACCGAAAACAACCCACGAGGATGGCACATAAACATAGTCACAACAAGAAGTGGGAAAATAATCACTCCTCTGGCTCCTATTCAGAATGAAGCACCCAAAGAATCACAGAAGGAGGAAGCAGAAAATCAAGCAGAAAATCAAAATCTTCAATCTGACAGCTCTACTCGCCGAGTACAGAATATGGACTCGGCGAGTCCACTGCCAAATCCGAACAATCAGACCCCTGAAAAGTTTTACCAGCCGCCATTGCCATACCCAGCCCGAGCTAAGAAAGTGAAGCAGGAAGAGGAGTACCAGAAGTTTGTAGATCATATAAAGGCTCTTCAAATCAACATACCCTTCATCGAAGCTGTCGCACAAATGCCCAAATATGCAAAGTTCCTTAAGGAACTTCTCACTAATAGAAGGAAGATGGAGGAAGTGAAGAAGGTAGTCCTCAATGAGAAGTGCTCAGCCGCCATGCTCAACAAACTACCAAAGAAGAAGGGTGACCCGGGGAGCTTAACTTTACCTTGCCAATTTGGCAATTTGGCTACCACTCATGCCTTGGCTGATTCAGGAGCAAGTGTAAATTTAATGCCTTATTCATTCTTCAAGAAGCTGGATCTCCCGGAACCAAGACCAATTCGTATGGCGATTCATTTAGCTAACAAGACAATCACTTTCCCAAGAGGAATATGTGAAGACTTAGTGGTCAAAGTGGACAAGTTTGTATTTCCCGCTGATTTCATAATTCTAGACATGGAGGCGGATCCTCAAGTCCCAATCATCCTTGGAAGACCCTTCCTCAACACGGCAAGTGCTATAGTAGACATGAGGGACTCGAAGCTCACTTTGCGGGTAGGAGAAGATTCAGTCACATTTGGGGTTGATCAAGCTATGAAGTATGCACGGAATAGTGACGACACGGCATTCTCAATTGACATGCTTGATGAATTATTGGAGGAATGCATAAGTGAAGATTCCAGCAAGTTCACAATTTTTGATGAAGAATTTGATGCAGAAAAAGACTTAATGGACATCGAGAGGCTGCTGGAAGAAGCTGAGTTTGAAGAATTGGTGAGGCAATCTGACACTTCAACTCGCCGAGTAGGGCCGATCTACTCGCCGAGTCCAAGCGAAAAAAAAAACAGAATTCGTAAATTCAGCTACCAACTCGCCGAGTCCCTTACCTACACTCGGCGAGTACAACAAACAGAACCCAAAAACTGAGCTCAGAAAGTTACCAGAACATTTGGAGTATGCCTTCCTTGAAGATGGCCATCAAAAGCCAGTCATTATAGCCTCTGACCTTTCCAACTCTGAAAAGGAAGAACTAGTGCAAGTTTTGAAGAAGCGAAAACGGGCCATAGCATGGAGCATTACCGACATCAAGGGAATAAGTCCCTCTTATTGTTCACACAAGATTAACCTGGAAGAAGGAGCAAAGCCGGTTGTGCAGCACCAAAGAAGACTAAACCCAAATATGCAAGAGGTGGTCAAGAAAGAAGTGATCAAGCTTTTAGATGCGGGGATTATATATTCCATTTCCGACAGCCCGTGGGTGAGTCCGGTTCAAGTGGTGCCCAAGAAAGGAGGGATGACGGTCATAACCAACGAAAAGAATGAGCTTATTCCGACACGAACGGTAACCGGTTGGAGAGTGTGCATCGATTATCGAAAACTAAACGATGCCACTCGTAAAGACCATTTCCCTTACCCTTTATTGATCAAATGTTAGAAAGATTATCGGGCCATAGTTATTATTGCTTCCTAGACGGATTTTCGGGTTATTTCCAAATACCCATAGACCAATTGGACCAAGAAAAGACCACATTCACTTGCCCAAGTGGGACTTTTGCTTATCGACGCATGCCCTTTGGGCTATGCAATGCACCCGTGACATTTCAAAGGTGCATGACAGCCATATTCCACGACATGGTGGAAAAATTCATGGAAGTCTTTATGGACGATTTTTCTGTTTTTGGATCTTCCTTCCATGATTGTCTCACAAATCTTGACCTAATGCTTGCTAGGTGTGAAAAGACCGACTTAGTCCTTAATTGGGAAAAATGTCACTTTATGGTTAAGGAGGGTATAGTTTTGGGCCACAAGGTTTCCAAATCGGGAATTGAAGTGGATCGGGCAAAGATTGACACCATTGCCAAATTACCTCTACCAACTAATGTGAAGGGTATTAGAAGTTTTCTAGGACACGCAGGTTTTTACCGGCGTTTTATCAAAGATTTTTCTAAAATAACTAGACCTCTAACACAATTACTCCTAAAAGATGCACCATTTAATTTTACTAAAGAGTGTTTAGGGGCATTTGAATTTTTAAAGGAAAAATTGACTAAGGCCCCGATCATTGTTGCACCTAATTGGAATTTACCATTTGAAATAATGTGTGATGCTAGTGATTTTGCATTAGGAGCTGTCCTTGGTCAAAGGGTTGATAAGCACTTCCGACCCATATATTATGCTAGCAAGACTGTAAATCCAGCCCAAGAAAACTACACCACCACGAAAAAGGAATTATTAGCTGTGGTGTACGCTTTTGATAAATTCCGCCCTTATTTAGTTTTATCTAAAACAACTGTTTTTACTGACCACTCCGCTATCAAGTATTTGTTTGCCAAACAGGATGCCAAGCCAAGATTGATACGATGGGTTCTACTTCTTCAAGAGTTTGACATAGAGATACGCGACAAAAAGGGAATGGAGAATGTAGCAGCTGACCACTTGTCAAGGCTTGAAAACCCGCGATTGCAAGAAGATAGAGTTGGAGATGATTTTCCGGACGAGTATATTATGGTGACTGTGGGAGAAGAACCATGGTTTGAAAATATAGCTAATTACTTAGCTAGCAATTACATCCCAAAAGATCTCACAAGTCAACAAAAGAAGAAATTCTTTTCCGAGATAAAGTATTACTTTTGGGATGAACCATATCTTTTCCGAAGCTGCGCGGATGGAATCATACGAAGATGCGTGTTCGGGAATGAAAGCTGGAAAATATTGGAGCAATGTTATAGCGGGCCGGTGGACATCATGGAGCACATTACACTGCTAAGAAGATCTTTGACATTGGGTTTTACTGGCCCACGATTTTTAAAGATGCAACCTAATTTGTCAAAGAATGTGATGCATGTCAAAGAGCGGGAAACATTTCATCTCGAAATGAAATGCCACAACATAGTATCTAAGTGTGCGAAGTATTTGATGTGTGGGGGATCGATTTCATGGGACCATTTCCCATATCCAAAGGCAACAAATACATATTGGTGGCGGTGGATTATGTATCCAAGTGGGCGGAGGCACAAGCTTTGCCAACTAATGACGGTCGGGTAGTGGTGAGGTTTTTAAAGAAGTTATTTTCAAGATTTGGGGTCCCGAAAGCTCTCATAAGTGACCGAGGCACTCATTTTGCCAATGATCAACTAGAGAAGGTGCTAAGTAAATATGGGGTAACCCATAAATTTTCAACATCCTACCATCCACAAACTAGTGGACAAACCGAAGTGACAAATCGAGCTTTAAAGAGAATCTTGGAGAAATCGGTGGGGAGCAATCGAAAAGAATGGTCGGATAAGCTAGACGATGCACTTTGGGCCTTCCGTACAGCTTTCAAAACCCCTATTGGTACTACACCATATAGGTTAGTTTATGGAAAGCAATGTCATTTACCGGTGGAGATAGAGCATAAAGCTTTTTGGGCTTTAAAGATGTGCAACTTCAACATGGAGGAGCTCAAGAACAACCGGTTAATGCAAATAAATGCTCTTGAGGAACTTAGAAATGATGCATACACTAGTTCTTTGATCTATAAAGAGAAAACTAAGAATTGGCATGACAGGAGGATCAAGGAAAATAAAGAATTTCATGAAGGGCAAAAGGTGTTGCTCTTTAATTCAAGGTTAAAACTCTTCTCGGGCAAACTCAAGTCAAGATGGGATGGTCCTTTTCTGGTAAAGAAGGTGTTTCCACATGGTGCTATAGAGCTATTGTCAAAAGATGGCACCCCGTTCAAGGTCAATGGACATAGAGTCAAAAAGTATGAAGAAGGAGTTCCAAGGAATGAAGGCATGGAAGAGTTGATGTTGCTGGAAGGGATTGCAGCCACGTAGAATGGGAGGAGTCCAGCTAATGACTCCTTAAAAAGAAGCGCTTCCGGGAGGCAACCCGAGTTTAGAGTTTGCATTTCTTTTTCCTTTACTTTCTTTTTAATTTCATAGGATCTTTTTCATTCATCTTCTTCTGGAAATATGTTCTAAATGATTGCTTGAGGGCAAGCAATGCCTAGAGTGTGGGGTGGTGGGTTAAAAATTTTAAAAAATTTTTTAAAAAAAAATCAATTTTTGTTAAACTACAAGCTTTACTCGCCGAGTAGGTACGAGTACTCGGCGAGTGCTTGTCTAAATAACCAAAAAACAGCGTAAAAGCATTTGTACTCGGCGAGTAGATCTTTTCTACTCGGCGAGTAGCCAACTTACACAAACGGTATAAAAATCTGAGAAATAAGGGTTTTTACCCATTTTACCCACACACTCGCCGTGCACAGCCTCCTTCAAGCGATTTCTGTGATTTTTGGCTTAATCCTCGACTTTCAAGGGAAAAGGTATGATCTTTACACTTAAAAACTCATCAAAGGTTCAAGCTTTATCACTTATTTGCCCCTATTTTGTCTAAATTCGGATTTGGGGGTTTCCTCAAATTCTAGGGTTTTAATTTTACCATGAATTAGGAGTTGTAAGGAGAATTTTCTTTTGGTTTAGTGGTTAATGGACTTAGTACATCAAACCCCTGTGCAAAATTGGGTGTTTTAAGTGACCCATATGTGTTCGACAGATTCTGGTCCCGATGTTCATCCTACTCGCCGAGTAGGACATGAACTCGGCGAGTAGGAGGCTATACAGATCTGTTTTATTCAATTTTAATTACTGGGTGTTGTTTGTTTGTGCTTTCTTAATGTTGTCATGCAGGTACCATGTCCAGACGAGGTCAGTCTTCAAGAGGGGGAAGCCAAGGGGACATCCCGTGGCTCTCGTTCCGCCAAATCACATCCAAATCGTCTCAAGCCCGTGCCAAAAACAAGTTAGAGGCTTTAAAACAGAAAGAGATTCATTTACCCAATGCAGTGGATTGGGATTGGATGGGGAAAGTTGGTTTGGAAGAAGAGCTAACACCATATTTGGTGAAAGAATGTAATTTGGGGGATTCAACCATCATATGTGATGGTTGGTTACAACTTTTCAAAATTCAAGAACCGGTCTACGCTGAACTATGTTGGGAGTTTTTTGCTACCATCTCATTCCGAGGTGGTAGTGAGTACTACAATCCCAATGTAGTTTCCTTTTCTCTTGGTGGGGAGCTGCGACAATGCAGCATGGCTGAATTTTCATGGAGGCTTGGAATCTATGAGCAAAGCACTATGTTGAATGAAGATTTTGAAGTTTTTTTAGAGAATTGCCACAAAGATCTCCCCGAGGGAGTGGTTGCGTCTACCTGGTGGAATACTATTGCTAACCGGGTGTACATCCCATCTACCGCACAGGAGGGTCACATACGTTCACCGATCCACCGTCTCATTCATCGGTTCATTGCCAGCACGATTAATATGCGAAAGGACTGGGACAAGGTCCCGACCCTTGACATCTTTTATCTTTGGAGTATTATTACTCCCGATGTTTTCTGCAATCTCCCCTATCGCGTAGCCAAGTATCTTGCTGATGGGGCTGTTAAGGAGAAGATGAACTCCAAGATTAATGGAGGGATGTTTGTGACGAGGCTTGCAAGGTCATTTGGGGTATTAGATTTGCAAGAGTCAAGGGCGCTGACGGTCATTTATCCCCCTCCGTTCAACATCGCATTATATAGGAGGGCAAGGATTGTGGAAAAGTTTGGTGATTCTTTTTCTATTCCTCATGCGGATGAGCCGGCTATCCCCGAGGAGCCGGGAAGGCGAGTGAGGCAAAGAAGCGAGCGGGTACGGGAAGACCCACCGGTTATTCCGGTGGAAGAAGAGAACGATGGATGGAATCAACTTGAGTACCGGCGCTACTTGGATGATATTGGAAGAGGAGTTAACTATAACAATCAATCATTTGACTATCTCTTCCAACAAATGAACATCGCACCGAGACTTGGACCCGGCTACCCCTACATCATGAGTTGGGAAGAAAGGATGAGGAAAGGAAATGAAGGAGGAGGAAGTGGAGCTGGAGGAGCCGACATGGATGATGAAGAATGAAGAATGTTTCTTTTGTGTTTTTAATTTATTTTCGTGATGTTTGATTTGGACAACTTGTTAAACTTGGATGATTTTATTTCTTGTTAGGACTTTTGGTTGCTTTCACTTTTGTCTGCATTTTTTTTTTCAGGATTGGAAGGTTAGGATGCATTTAGAAGTCTTATGGGTCAAGGTTCAAGTAAGGAATGTTCAATTGGGAGTGCGAAGTCTTTTCCATTAAGTTCGAGTCCGTTAGAGTTGGGAGTGTAGAGTGCTTTATTACTGAAGTAATTAGAAAAAGAGTCACTGAATTACCCTAATCCAACACTTCCGTCGAAAGGAAAACTCAGCGCCTACTCGCCGAGTGCACATATCCTACTCGACGAGTGCATGGACAATTACACGACTTCTCTACAAGTTAGCAACATACTCGCCGAGTACACGACTTACTCGCCGAGTCCATCATCATTTTTCGGATTCCAGAGTTGTTTTGGGCACGTTCGTTGCAGTTTTATCCAACTCTTTCATAGATAATCATTGCTGGAGGTTTCTAGGAGCTGTATCCTACATATTTGAGTCATTTGCAAGTCTACCACACGCGACATGACACCCAAGACATGGATGAGCTGTTCCCATGTTTAAAGTCATTCAAAGATGGAGCTAAATTGAAGATGATCAGCCTCGCCACTGCTATCCCAGGGGAGTTTGTTCCAATTCCCTCTATACTTTAGTATTTTTCTTTATCATGCATAGCATGCAATGGGGACATTGCATGAAATAAGTGTGGGGTAGGGGGTTGGTTGAACCTTAGCAAATTTAGAATCCTAATATCATAATTTAGGTCTATTTTTTTTTTTTTAAATTTTTTTTTTTGCACTATTGCATACCAAAAATGTTACTTAGGATTTAATTTAGAAAATTTTGGTAAAAAGTAATTAGGATTCCATGTTAGAATTGTGTGGATGATTGTATGAAGACCCAAATGTTTAGTTGAGCCTATATACGTTATAGTGCATTTGTGGCCCCCTTATTCTAGTGAAATCATGGGACAAAAACACAGCCTCGCTTAGCCCGAAGGATGCAATATGTTTAGCATCGTGTACTTGAAATGTATCCAGGAAAATTGTTATTATTAATCAATAAAGGTTGAAGTTGAGCGCCCCTGCTTAAGCATGTAGGTACTGAGTGAAAAAAAAGTGAGTTACATGAAAAAAAAAGAGAGAATTACAAAAGAAAAGTTTGAAGAATTTTTGGAGCATCAAAGTCAAATATGAAATTAGAAGATCAAAAATTCCAAGAAATTCAAAAAGTTGAAGATACCAAAAACCAAACAACAAATTGGTGAATTCAAAGAGATCAAAGATCAAATGCCAAAGAAATGAAGAATTCCAAAGAGCTCCAATGTGGTATCATACATTGTAATTATCTAGATTATGTATGCTTGGGTTACTCAACCAAAAACACCTTGAGGTTAAGAGGTTTTATGAGGATGGATTCGGAGGGATGCATAAAATGAGCATAGTTCGGGGTGAGTGGGCGAATGTTTATGAGGATTGTGAGTATTTAGAGTATGGGGGGTTATTAGGAAAATTTTAGACACAAATGTGCGCGTTGCGGTCTTGGCATAATGGCTGGGTTTGACTTGAGTTGTCCTATGTGATTCTAATGTGTTAAAATTCAGTTTTGCTTGGGGGCAAGCAAAAGTCAAGTGTGGGGTATTTTGATATGTGCATAATTAATCATATGTTTAACATATATTTCTATTCATTTTTGGCTAATTATATGCATAATATGGACAAAAGGTACTTAATAATGCTTATATTGTGTTTTCAGTCCAAAAGACATGCTTGGAAGCAGAAAGGAAAAAAGGAGAAGCAATTAGAGACCAAAGAATGAAGAAAAAGGGAAAACTACACACCTACTCGGCGAGTCCACGCATGTACTCGGCGAGTTCATTAGAATGTTCCCGAAAGAAAAGTCAAGATTCCTTACCGAACACGGATTTCACACTAATACTCGCCGAGTCCACGACCTACTCGCCGAGTAGCCCCTGTTTTGTGATAATTATAAATAGCGGGTCTTAATCCGATTGAAGGACGGCTGGAACCTTTGGGGAGAAGCAAGCTGCGATTGAAGAGCCAGAAGAACCCTAGAGAACGAAGATACAACCTAGAATCCAATTCCGAAGAAGATTTGAGGCACATTCTCATCATTCTACTTAATCTATTGTTTCTCAATTATGGTTAGACAATTAGAATTCGTTTTATTGCTGTTAATTACCTCAATCATGAGCTAAAACTCTTAAACTTCTGTTTGGGGATACAAAATTGATATTATGGTTTGATTAATGGTAGGATTAATTAAATATTGGTGATTTTGTTACTTTTAGCTTGTTAAAGAACCTTGTGTGTGAATGATAACTAATTTTCTGTTAATAGGAAGATAATTAAATAGTATGAACATCTTTTAATTATCAACCCCATATGTTTATGTGACCACTTTATCATATGTCTAGGACTAACGAACGCGAAACTAGAATTAATAAGAAAAATTAGGTAAATTCATGTGTGAGCTTGTTTGATGACCATCAGCAAGAGGTTAACTAAAGGACCAATTTAGTTAGCTATTATAAGTCTAAATTAACCCGAATAAATAATCTAGTGAATTAAATTAAATTAGACAACTGATCACTGTTTGAGTTATTTTGTTTTCTAAGGATTATCGTAGCGAACGCAAGGCTAATCACTTGTATCGGTAGCCAATAGAAGAATTAATCCATTGCACTATTACCATAATATCAACCATAGGATCAATTGAGTTGAACTAAACAGAAGTCCATTTTATTATTAAATTCAGTTAAATCTTTGTTTTTCTAGTTCTTAGCCTAAGTAGTATTAGTAAGTTTCTAGTCTTGTAAAACTAGAGAAAACCCATATTTACTATTTAATTTAGATAAAATTAGTCTTTAGTTTTAATTTACCGTTCCCTGAGTTCGACACTCTACTTATCCAACTATACCACTAAAAGACAGGTTCACTGCCTTTGTGTGCTTAATTTATAACTCAAAAGTAGGATTAAAACCAGTGCATTTCACACACATCAAACCCCGAAATACCGAAAATGCCCTCAAAGGTCAGCTTGGTCAACCATGTTCAAAGTCAAAGTCAAAGGTCAAGGTCAACAGTCAATGTTGACCCAACTCGTCAAGTGCACCCACAAACTCGTCGAGTTTCCACGGTACTCAGAAGGTCGGGAAAACACTAGCCAACTCGTCGAGTTTTCCCAGCTTAACACATTCAGTCCTTTTTATCGAATCTAATGCTTCAAGATGTAGATTTGATACTCTGAGGTTGGAAAACCATGTAAAGTTGTGAACTTTACGTTCATGCATACCAAAAGAAGCTCTAGAACTCATGAAAGGCTTAATAAAGAACTTAATGCATGAATGAGACCTAGAACCTAATAAAGCTTGCAACTTTAAGCCAAATGAGGCCACAAAATGGCCAGATCTAAGGTGACAACCCATGAAATGCTCAACCCCATGAACAATCCAACAATGAGCCAAAAATCCCAATAGACTTTCAAGGAAGAGATGTAAGAAATAAGGAAGCAAGGTGTCGACTTTATACCTTAAAATGACTGCAACAAATGAGGAGGTCCTGGATCTATAGCCTTCCTTTCAATCTAGACACCTCAAACTTCAAGCTCCTTCAAAAGAACACCAAAAATCAACTCTTCAAGCTCACACACTCAACTTTGGAAGATAATGCACGAAAATTAGGGTTTCTGGACAGAGGAGGCTGGTAAGGAGGCCAACCAAGGAACTTAAGGCCTTTAAATAGGGTGCAACACCCTAAAAATTAGGGTTTCATATTCAGCTGTCAACTCGTCGAGTTGAGGCACCTCAACTCGCCGAGTTGGTCCATTAATATACGCAGCCAACGCCACCTTAACACGCCGAGTTGAGGCTTTCCAACTCGTCGAGTTGGTCCAAGAAAATGTGCTAAAGAAATCGAATTTTATACCTGAGGATTGGGATGTTACACACCATCATCACTATCGTTCACCTATTGTTCTTTCTCTTCACAATCTAATATAAAGCTGCAATAGCTATAAAAACACGTGCTAAATACAATTACTATGACTTTTGTTGAGTTGTCGTAAGGAGTACGTTTTAGGCCACATGTATCATGGTGATCTATTTAGGAATTGTATTGAGATGGAATCTTTATAAATCTAGTAATGATATTTATTAAAAAAATCAGAAAAAAAATCTCAAAATGATATTTAAATTATCATTATTGTGAGTTTTTTTTGTGAAATTGATGTAGATGATATCTTTATTTTATGTTTTAATAAATACATATAAGATTTCTTCAAAAATTTAGTATATATAAAAAAGAAAATCTTCAGAAAAATCCTTATAATTTAACTTTATTAACGAAAAAATCATCCTTGATTTTTTTTACAATTTAACCCTTAAAATGTTTACTAATCGGACACAATTATTGTTTTGCAAGTGTTTATCGGTTTTATTCATCAAACTAAAAAAAAAAATCAAGGATAACTTCTTTTATTAATAGAACCAAAATATAAAAACTCTTCTTTTTACATATATTTGGTAGAGTGTGTTTTTCACACCATCATAGGATATAGGTAGGGGTGAGCAAAAACCGCACCGCAACTAAAATTAACTGCAAAAATCGCATAAACCGCAACCGCAATAAAAACCGATGGTGAGGTTTTCTGTTTTTCAAAAACCGCAAATTTGCAGTGCGGTGCGGTTATTAATTTTCAAAACCGCAAAAAAAACCGCACCGCACCGCATATATTATATACAATTTTTTTTACTAATTATTAATATATTAAATATTGAAAGTAAGACAAGTTTCATGGATGAAAGATGAATAAAATACTAGAAGACAAAAGTGTTGGTTTTTTGTTATGTTTAACTTTGAAAAATGCTGAAATTAGACAATTTTAAGATATTTATTGTTAATTAATATTGATTTGACATTTTTAAGATATTAGTTGTTTGTAATTTAAGTTAATTGTCTTATACCTTATGAGTTTTTTTATCATTACAAGTAATATGTTTGAACTCTTAAAACCGTTTGAGCTCTAAACTGTGGTTAAAAACCACACAAAATAACTGCATCAAATCAATGCGGTTAATAACCGCAACACAAAAAAAAACAAAACCGCACCGCAAAAATAACCGCATAACCGCACCGGAAAAATAACCGCAACAAGCGGTTTTGAAAATGGATTAACCGCATTTGCGATTAGTGGTGAGGTTTTGGCTAATAACCGCACTGAACCGCACCGTGCTCACCCCTAAATATAGGAGACACTACAACATGCGGTGGTGTAAATTCTAGTTTATTTTTAAATGGAAACCATAATATAATTCAAAAGAAAGAGATGATGATTTTCTCTAAGATGAAAGAGTAAGTTGTTTTAATCTCATTTTCATTGGTTTCCGTACCGAATAACGTTTAAAAATTACAAATGAGAAATTAAATTACCTCCTATCTTTTATGCTTATAATTATTCTTATCCACTAAAATTATGACAAATCATCATTCAATTTAATTTTATTTGATATATTTCTAGTATAGTCTTAATGAGGTAGTTAAAAAAATATGGAATGATGACACTTGTTATAATTTTATTGGATAGGAACATTTGTAGGCATACAATTAACCGATTGTTTAAGATAGTATCGATGCTCATAGTCCGTTTTTAAGTAAGATATTCGTGATATTAAAATTTATTTTGAATCTGGCATATAAAAACTAATATTTATCTTGTTAACATGTATAATAATTTAGCACAGGATAGTAGATAAATACACTACTGGTTTTTATTAATTCTTTATAAATAAAAACTTGCTTCAAGGTATCAATATTTTAGCACGAGTTCTCAAAGATCTCTATGGATTATTATATTAAAAAAAGTTAAGAATCTAGCTTTCACCAAATTGTCAACTCTTGTTTACTGAATGCAACTGCGATCACCACATAATCTGAGAGAAACTTAATCGGAAACCAAATTGTCAAATGTTGTGTTTGGCGCGTCACAGCTAACTGAAAAGCTAGCTTATTTTTCAAGCTTTTTTAAGTTGTCGTGTTTGACAAGCAAAAAAGTAACTTATAAGCTAGCTTATAAACTAACTTTTTAAAAAACTACATAGACTAGCTTTTTAAGAGCTTTTATTAAAATCTTCCAAATATACTCCTTAATTAATTATAAAAACACATTCTTTGAAATGTTTTTTTTTATGTCATTTCACATCTTTCAGCTAGCTTTTCAGCTAGTTTACCAAACGTCATTTTTTATCAGCTGGTTTTTCAGCTATCAGCTAGCTTTTTATTTAACAACTAGTTTTTCAACTTTCAACTATTTTTCAGCTAGTACGCCAAAAATAACCTAAATCGAAACCAAATATATAGTATTTTGTAATTGGTTTTGTAAATCAATAAATACTTTTAATTCACAAAAGTGTAAGTTAAGATCATACTTCGTTCGAATATAACATAATTAAATTAAATTAAATTAAAAAAAAAACAAAATAAAAAAACAAACAGCAGGAGTCTAGTGATGGAAAAGAAGTCCAAAAATTGTGTCTTGGTTTAGCCTTTTAAACTATTAAAAAATGGTGAAAATTGTCCCCCCCCCCACTAATTATACTTTACAAACACCTCAAATTACAAAACTAAAAAACTAAAAAATATAAATTATATAATAAAAAATCTGAATCCATGAAGTCATTAAACTAAATCAGCCCCAAAATCCAGAGATTCTTCCTCCTTATTTTCAGCTTTTATTAACTTGTACTCTTCTCCCTTAATTTCTTCGTTGTCAGCAACAACAACATCGCCGTTGCCGTCGCCGCCGCCTTCTGTTAGCTCCTTCGCTCTCTCCGCTTCAAACTCCCAATCCGTCCGCCCCAAAACCACCAACATCGTCACCACGCAAGACATCTGCGCAGCCAACATACCCAACCACAAACCTTCGAAATCAAACCCCATGAAGAATCCCAACACCACCGCCACCGGCATCCCCACCAGGTAAAAACACCCAAGATTGATATTTGCTCCAATCTTCGGCCGGGCCGTGCCTCTCAAGACACCACACCCCGTCGTCTGCGGGCAGTTTCCGAGCTCACAAAGACCGATTATCGGAAGAACCATGGAAGTTAATGCTATGATTTCTTTATCTTGAGTGAACATCGTCGCCCACAAATTTCTCACGCTGGCGGCGAAAAACAGAGCAGAAAACCCCAAGAAAAAGCTACAGCAGAGTCCAACAAGGGCGGCCAACTTGGCCTTCCCTGGTCGACCCGCACCCAACTCGTTACCAACACGGGTTGACACACTGAAACTGAGTGACGACGGGAATATGTAGATCAATGCGGTGGTCTGAATCAAAATCCCCATTGAAGCGACGGTTGCTCTCGGATTCACCAACAGCCCACATAACAAAATCATGATTTCGTACCACCACCATTCCAGACAAACCGATATACAACTCGGAACAGCTAAATTCAAAAGCGATTTCCAACCTTTTAAGCATTCTCTCGAGATACCTCCCCATGTTTTCTTGTAGACGCCGGAAATGAGTATGTAAACCACCAATGAAGCCACCAGGTTAAAATTCGTCCACACACTACTAATCGCGACGCCTGTGATTCCCAAATTCAGGTGGTTTACGAGATAATAATTGATGGGTATGTGAAGAACGATCGAAAGAGACGCACAGAATGTGAGAGGTAGAGTTATCGATTGTGAACGGAGGTAAATCCGTAATGGGTGTAATAAAGATTGAGCCAAAAGGTCAGGAAGTGAGTATATAAGATACGTCTGTGCTTGTGTTGCGATTTCTTCATCTTGACCACAAAAAAGCAAGATACTTTTCATGTTGAGCCACAGAATCGCAATAGGGAAAGAGACGAGAAGCAATAAAAGAACAGTTCTTTGTAAACAGAGGCCAAGAAGCGTGTGTCTTTTAGCCCCGAAAGCTTGCCCACAAATGGGTTCCATTCCCATGGCTAATCCAGATAACACCGAGTATCCTGTGATGTTAGCGAACCCGACAGCTAACGAACCACCTGCAAGTGCAAGCTCACCGAGGTGACCCAAGAACAACATCGAGATCATTGATCGGGAATACAACAAGAGACCCGTGAGGATCATTGGGATAGCGATTCTCCCTATAGAAATGGCTTCAATTACAGCTAATGAAACCTGGGTTTTTTTCTTCTTGTTGTTGTGAGCCTTGTTGAATTGCTGATCATCATCAACGGTTTTCGTTTTAACTTTTTGAGGTGGTTTGATGTTTTCCGGGATCAAAAAAGGGTCGAAAATATCTGTAACTTGTTGGGTTGAATTTGAATTACAGTTGCAACGAGGAGATGAAGCTTGCTGGCACATTTTTGAAAACTTTTTTTCTTTTTCTTCTACTTTATATCGTGAATTTTAGAGAGAGAAAGGGAGGGAAGGAGAGAGAGAAGTGGGGGGAGTTTTGAGGGGTTTAAGAGTCGGGATTCATGCTGGCTATTTAAAGATTCTCGAGGACGGTTGGCTTTTTTTTTTTTTTTTTTTGAACGGCAATTTTTTTTTTCTTTTCCTTTTTTCATTTTAGAAATTAATAAAAGAAAATCAAAAATTCAAATTTAATTTTGATTATTGTATTTATTTTGACAAAAAGTGTCGTTTCTTGACCGGCTTTCAACAGTACACTGCTACCAAATACCAACACTTGGCGCTTATTTTACGTATTTTCTCTTATTCCACCCCAAAAATTATTAATTTCACAAAATGTTAAAGAATATTCAGAAAATGAAATTAATAAAGTAAACATTAAACCCATGCTTTGAAACGGGAATTGGGCGATTTTGCTTGTGAAATGCATAATGTATACGTGCGTAGATAGAGATTCGAATGGGAATTTGCTACTACCTATTAAATATTTCAGTTTGTTGATATTGTTTTTTTTTTTTTTCAAATAATAATTCTTTATAAGGTAAATAACAGGATAAGCTTTTTAATACGTGTCTTTTATTTTTTTAATAAGCCTGCTTATTTTCATGACTATGTATTTTAATAGGCGATTAAAATATAAAGAAACAAAAATAAATATTATTTGTGTTTATAAAATATAATCAATATAATGTACTTATGTTAACGACCTATTAAGCGCAAGAAACTATGTCAAATGCAATTAATCGTACATAATAGATTCTTAAACTCAAATCTATAGATCCAATGTAAACAAACCAATCCAATTAAAATCGACCCACACACATCATACATCCACATGTAATCGGATCAAATCGATCAAAAAATTTCATATTTTCAAATTTAATCGATCAGTTTTTAAATGACAATTCAGATCCAATAAAAATCGAAATGAACCTAACTAAATTTATCTAACCAATATCCAATATCATTCCTCTCGTTATTATCCACTTACAATAAAATATTTCAATTACTCTTAAGTATTAAATTTATTATAATATGCATTTATATTTCCTAAAGGTTTATAAAGAAAATAAACGATATGAACATAAAATAAGATTAAATCTAGATAATAGGAGAATTAACCTTAATTCTTTTTATACCCGATTTGTGATCTTTCGTGCGAAACTAGTGACTAATTATTTA
The DNA here is from genome assembly GCF_052849685.1 of Lactuca virosa. Classification (NCBI taxonomy): domain Eukaryota; kingdom Viridiplantae; phylum Streptophyta; class Magnoliopsida; order Asterales; family Asteraceae; genus Lactuca; species Lactuca virosa. The sequence goes on along the minus strand of NC_136427.1, from coordinate 305,523,291 downwards.
TTTCTTGCCATGCTGCATTTCTTGTTTGGGCTTTGATTAGGGGTTTGTAGGATTTGAATCTCCCTATTGGTTATACAAATGCAAATTGATTCTATTAGTATGATCATTCGACCTCATAAAGAAGTTTTTTGATGCAATTATCCTTACTTCTCTCTGTGTCATCTTGACATTTCAAAACTCTTGGAGTTTCGAAGCGGAAAAACCTAAGGAAGTGATTCAATAAAATTGTTGCACAGTCTTTATTTTGGCTTTCCAACAAAAACATTAGACTGAAAGTTAACTGGATTGGTTGGTTACTCAAACCTCGTTCTTATTATTTCTATTTTATGATGTTGTTTCTTCCTCCAACATGGTGCTAGTTATGGTACTAGTTGGTTAATAATATTTATGTTGTTCTAATAAAAATAAGATTACATTAGATGGAAATTATCGAGGACATTAGGGATAAAACTCACAAAACCCAATGTTTAATTTGATTGATTTGATTATGTTGACCAAAAGTAATTGGATTGGATTGATTAACAATATCCAATAGTTAATCGGATTAGATCAGTTTATTCTTACACATTGGATGTGAATTAGTAAACATCCATAATTTCTACATAAAACAACCATTATTACCGACTTAACATACAATATCCAAAATAATGGTGTTGTATAAGTAATATCCAAAATTATGCATATTTTTTTTTACTCTTATAAGTAATTAACCTGTAATGATCTTATGAAAATGACATTTTTTTGGTGTCGAGTCACAAAAAAGAATGTCATTTCAAAATCATCAAATCACCCAAGAAACGCAATAACTACCATGTTGAAACATCGTCTGACGCATTAGAAAAAGACAATTGATTTGTAGTTTTGAGTCTCTTGGCAACATAATAATAAATAATAGCTAAAAAATGGAAAAGAAATACTTTGTGTTCTTTTGGAAAACTTTGTAAACAAGTTATTAACACATATCATTTTCATCTTTAAAAATATGTAGAAGAATAAAAGATCATAATCAAACCTAATTAGTTACATTATTAAAAACAAAAAAGACAACAAAAATATTAGGCCGATCAAAATTTTTCATGAAACAACATCCGACTGAATAATCAAAACAATAGAGCTTACACAACCCAATCAATAACCAAATAATCACATAAGCAAACTTTATACAAGAAGCCAATACGACATACATTTGTAACTTGAGGTAAAATAGAACTAATAAGACCAACCTTCTAAGTAGTATAAGTTTAAATAAAAAATTTGTTTTGATAGTATTTTTAATTTGTGCACCTTCTAAGAGCTTTTCTAACCACAAACATTAAAATGGTGATTATTTAGCATCAAATTGGTGTTTGAATTCCAATCAACACTTTTAATTTTTAAAGGCTTTTATATTTAATATAAAAAATGAGCCAACACAAAAATGATGCTAAATTTAAAAGCCGGTTAGAGTTGGCCTAAACTGTGATAATATATTTCTTGTAAACATATAAACAAAACATGTTTTAAATCAGCACCACCTTATCCGTGTATAATTACTCGTTTTGACCCAAATTTACACTTTATTTGTCCAAACCATCTATTTTAGTTGCTTTAGTCTTGCTCTTATTAAACGTGTTACATATTTATGCATTTATACATCAAAAAGTCTGCTTTTGATTTGATTTGGTGTAGTAGGTGAATGAGGAGGTTAAGAACCGTGTGACGACAGTTGTTTGTTAACTTAATATGTTAAGTCTTTATGGGTAACTAAATGCTCAAAGGCCCAATCGCTTCGTTTCTTCATTACACAACAAAAACTAAGATTGTGTTTTTTGGCCGACATATTATTAGTTTTCTTTTTGCACGTTTTGACCGGAAGGACGGCCACTCCAAAACAACCGCCTACCGCCGATTAGTGTTCAAAAACCGTCGCTGCCTCGTCCTCTTGTTTGCTTTGTCACAACTACTTTTTTATTTTTTCCTTTGGTGTATTCAAAAACCATTTATGTATTTTAAAAAGACTTGAGAATTTATATTTTGAGAAACAAAATCTTTATTTTTTATTTATAAGATAAATTCATAAAAAAAATATCATATTCTTCTATTTGTCTAACAAATGTAATTGTCTTTTTTATGTAGAAATTCGCTATAACTTTTAAAATTGCAATATTTAAGTCATTTGACAAGCGAATATTTTTGTTTTTTTAAGTCAACTAATTAGTTTTTTTATTTAGGATTTTGACATCAAAGTCCTTAAATTTGACAAATTTGTCTATTTTATCTTTGCGTGGTAACTTTATAACTTTACCACTTTATTTATATTTTATATATTTAAACACAATTATAAATCACAATTTTAAAGATGGATGGTGTTGATGCGGCTGGAAATGGTGGTCGACGTTACCGCTGTCGAAACGACTTTGGTGACGGATTGCTACCGTGCAAGGGTGTTTGGCTGATTCATTAATCCACAATCTCTCTCTCTCTCTCTCTCTCTCTCTCTCTCTCTCTCTCTATATATATATATATATATATATATATATATATATATATAGTTTTAATCTCTATTTGCCAAGTGTCACTTTAATATAACTTCTTATTAATATTATGTTATTGTCATGTAGATATATTAGGCAACTCATTTCAAAATTTAAATTTATATTTTTTAATTATATGTTAAATTTGAATTTATAATAACTTTAAAAATTTGATACGTCTCCTAATTAATAATTTATTTAAAATAATTTATTAATAATTATAAACTTTTATTATGAAAGTTTAGTTAATTTTATAACCGTGGTTCCCACGGGTTATAAACTAATATATATATATATATATATATATATATATATATATATATATATATATATATATATATATATATATTCTTAAAATTGTTGGAATTTAAGATTAGTATATAATCTAATTGGTTTCTGTTTTATTTTTATTAATTATATATTTGCGAATTAATTTTATATGTTTTTAATTAGTTTATATGAGTTATCATTTATTATAAAACAGTAAAGATAGAAAAAAACAAAAGATACGAGAGAAAGAAAAAAGTGAAACTAATATAACAATAATATGGCAAGTGGATTTGAAGGTATGAAATGAATAAATACTTGTTTATGGAACTATGCATCACATCCTCTATCATCATTTTGTTTGTCATATTTTCTTCACATCATTTCATATTTACCAGGAAATATCAACAACACAGCATTATATTTAAGAAGAAAAAATATTAAAAAGAAAAATTAAAAATCTGACATATGATTAGTCCATTCCATTTTCCCATGTTGAGCCTCTTTAGTCATCAATATCTTTCCACATAACGTGAAGGTGGGGGTGGTATTTTAGTCACCTTAAGGCCGTTAGGTATGGAGGTGATTCAACATATGAAATCCGACGTGGAAGGGTCAATTTATGCGAACACCGCCCAATTTTTCTGTGGTCGTCTTGTGGAGTGGGTGGCTTCACGGATCTTCAGGAGGCTCTCTCCCTTCTTCTATGTATCTCCTTTTTTCTCCCTTTCTTTCTACGCGTGAATACCGCCCCTTGGGCTGTAATGAGGTTGTGAAATGGTTTGTGAACTGAGGTGGCACCTTCTTCAAGCGTAATGATACCCCATAGCCTAAGGGAATGAAGTAGTGTCAAGTCAGTCTCCTCCATCATATTAAAGACCCGTATCCAACACTCTAATGAATTCTAGCGATTTAAAGGCCCCTTAACCCCATGATATTTCTGGTATCATTAAAGTTCAAAATAATTAACAGAAGACTATTTTTATTTGTGTGAAAATGAGTTAAGATGGTGTTATTTTATTGATAAATATTGTAAGTACATTCAATTCACTTGTTTGAGAGGATGTTTGGATAAATTAGTTTATAACTTATTAGTTTATAGCGGTGAGAGAAAACAGTCTTTTTAAAAATGTTTGGATTAGAAATAAACAATAAGCTATAAGCAAGTGGGGATGCTAATTGAAATTAACTTATTTAGCTTATCTCTACGATAATAAGCTGATTTTTAGTGTTTCATATCCAAACACTTAAACTTAATTTATAGCGGTTGGGATAAACAATAAACTATAAACACTCTCTTTTTTCCCTATCCAAACACCCTCTTACAGTTTTATTAGCCGTTTTTTTTAATAAAATTGAATTGCGTTATTACAAATATTTTTATAATTATATTTAATACATTAACTTTTATCCATGTCATTTTTAGTATATATAGATCAATTATATGATTTATTAAGAAAAAAAAGGAAAGGGAAAAGAGGGTAAATGCCGCCCAAAAAGAAACGTGATTGTAAATGACAATTTTGGACGTGGGTTTGCATTTAAGAGATGAGATGTCGGTAGGGACAGAAGACCACATTAATAGAGTTAACACTTGATAAAATCACATTTTATTGATTCCTGTTGCAAGTTAGGAAACACCCCAATGTACTAAAAGCCAAAATTTTAACATCCCATCTATTATTTAATTCAATAATATCAATATTTTTTTTCTGGATAATAGGGCAATAGGTCGTCCTATTTGTATAATTTCTAACAAATACGTTCTCTAGTTGGATGTCAAACGAAATTATATTATAAGTTAATTCCAACTAAAATGTTGTGAAAGTAGTATAAAATGACCAAATTGTTAGCGATTGATAGCCATCTCCTAAAAATTATTTTCATTCCATATGAAGCCATCGATAGACATAATCTGGAGATAAAGATTGTGTTTGGTGCGTTACTAGCTGATAAGTTAATTTATTTTTTGAGATTTTTTAAACTCTTGTGTTTGTTAAGTTAAAAAATAACCTATAACTTGACTTTCTAAAAAGCTACTTAGGCGATTTTTGTTTTATGGAAAAACTATTTTGAGCACTTATGTTTGTGGGCTGGAATACATGTGAGAATGGTTTCGTTCTTCTTATGGATTCATGTGAGAATGGTTTCGTGAGGATTAATCTGCCAGTGATGAGTTTTGTTGTAGGTCTTTGGGTAAATTGTCCTATGATTGTGCGCCTAAGCCGTTAAGTGATGTTGGATGCCATACGAGATTTTGGATTTAATGTTGTTACGCTCGAAAGAGTGGTAAATTAGTGATAACTTGTCAGGAAGTTAAGTGTGCAGTTGCAGTCTTTTAGGCATCATTTCCTCTTTTGGGATGGCTTGGACTTCACGATCGGATTGGTTGGAGTATTCGTTCTGCACAGTATAGTGGTGTTCATGGTCAGGGACTTGGGATGGTATGACGAGTAGATGATCATCGGCCATTATGTATGTCCCTGGAATTTGAGGTTGATTGATTCCCGGTTTTGTGAAGTATATATCAGTTCAATCGCAGCTTCGAGATTTCCCCGGTTTGAGTAGTTTTGCTATGAGTATGGCTATACCGTTAGGGGAGAGAGAGGTAGTTGTTTCAGTTTAATGTTTTCAAGTGTTTGGGTTGTCTGTTGGCATCAGTTGGGTTCCGTATGGTCTCTCGAGTTTTCAGTTTGGATGCGTTGATGTTATGAGGTGGTTGGAGGGAGCATATGAATTGTGTAAGTACAACTTCTATAAATTCTATCCGAATCGGATTTCGAGGACGAAATCCAGTTTAAGTGGGGGAGAATTGTAAAACCAAGTTCCAGGTTTATATTTCCTTTGTGTTTTTGGCATTTAAAGACTTATATATGAAGTTTTGGTTGGCCACAACGTGATGGGGAAAGGCACCACGGTGTGCCCATGGTTAGGGTTTGCTCACCCTCAACCTCTATCACTCCCTTTTGACCTAGATCAAACCCTAACTTCCATTGTTGAGTTATTGAAGCTTTTTCGTGGTTTTTAGTGATATTGAAGGAGAAGAAGGTGTCCCTTGAGAATATATCCAACAAGCAAGTTCCCTCACCACCTTGTAACACATATTCTAGACCATTATAAGTCCTCAAGTTCCAGTATTTATGTGTTATGCTTCTAGATCTAGGCTTTTATGCATTTTTCTCCATGTTTGGGAGAGTTTCGGTGGATGGATTCCATACAGTTGGCAACTTTATGGATCATCGAGGCCCCTTTGAGGTTTAGTGTTCCAGATCTTAATAATGGTCGAGTTTTGGTTCTATGCATTAGGTTTTGACCTCATTTTCACCATTTTAACCTAACCAATTTCAATACATGCATTGAACATGCATGTTTATAAAGAAAGGGTTTTTATTAAACTTATGGACTGTAACACCCGCAGATTCGGGCCAAACAATTAAAATATAATAAGGGATAAAAATGACTTTTGATAGAAGATTATTTATGATAAGTAATCTTAACCATAGTTATTGTAACGACCAAAAATTTCAACAAATTTAAAACATTTTATTTCATTCAAAACCCATTAAGTTCATACATCCTGTTTTCAAAATAGTTGAAACATCAGAGTATCCCCCAGAACCATATCACATAAATCATAAAACATGAGGAGCGGTACGATCATGCCTTTGCCTTGCCACGATTACCTGATGTACCTGAAACAATAAACTAAAACCGTAAGCTCGAAAGCTTAGTGAGTTCCCCCAAAATACCCATACACACATAACCATACACATACAACAATAAACAGCATACAATGGGTCCGGTCAACCATCAGGTTGGAATACCCCTGGCCCTCAACCGTCGGGTTGGAATACCAACATACTACGAGTCCAATCATCCTCGGGGTGGAATACTCTCGGCCCACAACCATCGGGTTGGAATGCCCACCCACTTATACATACAAAACTACTATGGGTCCAATCATCCCTCAAGATGGAATACCCCAGGCCCTCAACCATCGGCTTGGAATGCCCACCTACTATGAGTCCAATCATCCTACCGGGATGGAATACTCCTGGCCCACAACCATCGGGTTGGAATGCCCACCTACTGCACATACAATAACTACTATGGGTCCAATCATCCCTCAGGATGGAATACCCCAGGCCCTCAACCATCGGGTTGGAATGCCCACCTACTATCAAACATGTGCACCTATCAAATAATCACATAACAGTCTACAGAACGACATACTAGGGCCCTATCATCCTACCAGGATGGAATACCCTCTACTACTGCTCAACACGTGCACATATAACAGGTAATCTCCTACCAGCATATAGACGGTCAGACCAACTACCGGTCACTAAGCATCGCCACATCCAATCTATCAGAATACTGATCTAATAGAGCATACCATCATATAGCCATCCTATCTACCAGGATGCCAACTAACATAACACAACAGTAACTAACTCAAATAACAATTCAAAGGGTCGGCCTTGGTGCCTTAGACCATTGGGTATAGTGAGGATAACTCACCTTGCATTGCTGAAACCTTGCTGATATCCCTCTAGCTGCTATCTGCCAATCCCGAACTGCTGCTCCTTTGGCTCCCCGAGCTAACAACACCAAATATCACTTAGTCCAATACATTAATCCATCTTAGGGTAAAATGACCATTCTACCCCTAAACCAATTGGGTCCATATCTATTGTCCACAACCAAGGCCCAATACTAAGTAAGCTTCCCAAGCCCAATAGTAGCCTTATAATGGCCCAATTTGCTATATTGGGCCCAAACCCTTAATGGGCCTTACCCTAAGCCCAAAATATAATTCCTGACCCATATTAACCGACTCCCAATGGCCCATCAAGCCCAAATACCCAAACATGCCTCCAAATCGTGGCCCAAAACATATAGCCCATACAGAGAGAGTACGTTGGGCGTACATCTATGTACGCTAAGCGTACAGGCAAGATGGTGCATACGCTGGGCGTACCTGCACGTACGCTTAGCGTAATACCTCTGATAAGACCTTTTCCCAATAAGTGCTTAATACTCAGATCTACAGGCTACCATTACAGATTCTGGTCCTTTTCCACGTCTTAACCCATAAAGTCACTAACTTGGTGACTTGCAACCCACCAAATAAGCCCAAACTCAAAAGGTGACAACATACTTCCATAACAAGGGCTAAATATCATGCATGAACTCATTAGGACCATTAAGATTGAAACTTTATTACTTGTGGGACACTTTTAGCTCTGAGGGTGGCAACCCCAAGCTCAAAATCGAAGTTGCTCCAAAAAGGTCCATTCTTGGGACCAAAATAACCCCAAAACCACACTACACAATATCTAATATTTCTTAAGCAAAGTTATGAACTTTATACCTCCAAAGAGTTCCAAATGATGATGTTATTCCAGATCTATAAGCTCCAACTTCCCAAGTCCTTCTTTGACAACTTCTTCTTTTCCTCTTCCAAGCTTAAAACCACCAAAATGAGCTTCCCAAGGTCAAGATCTCACAAAATGAAAGGATGAGGCGTTCTAGGGTTTCTCTGAGGTTAGGGAGGCTGATAATGAGGCTAGGGTTTGAGCCATTATGTTCTTTATATAGTGGCTCACCCTAAAATTAGGGTTTAAGGACTTTGGGCGTACGCTGGGCGTACTGCCCCAGCACCCGCGATCATTTTGCCCTGCTACGCTGGGCGTACCCCAGCCTTACATACGCGTGCATTACATGCATGCCAAGGGACTGCCTTGCCAACTTTTCCATTAAGGGACCATAAATGACAACAACTTCAAAATGTTATAACTCCTTCATCCTAAGTCCGTTTCCGACGAACTTTATATCCACGAAAAGGTGGCGAGAAGCCCTACGCTTCTAACGACACACCCCGGTTCGAAACCTTCTCGAATGAAACCCATTGCCCACGAAAGACCGAAAAGCCCTTACTCTTGATCTCGGAAATTCATAAATAAATACTTTTAGAACGGGGCGTTACAACTCTCCCCCACTTAAATCTGATTTCGCCCTCGAAATCGCCAATTGTCAATTCTGGCTACTCAAATTCCCGAAAGGCACATTCATGCCCCTAACGCGTGACGACCACCAAGGGAGGCTGACCCCACTGGAACTCCAACTCGAAGAGATACATACTCATTCTCATGCAGTATCAAATACCTACCTCTCCGGAATGCCCTTTACTTGGAAAGTTAGATTGGATCTGTCTCCCTGACAGGGCGCCCAAACTAACTATCACCTGACCTCTTCCCATTGCTATAAAGAGGACTACTCAACTCTAGGAACCTGAGTTTCCGACCCAAAAACAGAACCACGGGTCATAATCTGCTGCCGACAACACTTCCTCTCTTTCAACTCATACCCAAACATACATACAACAATCCCTTACATAAACCAACACTCACACCTGGCCCAATCAGCCTCGGGCTGGAATACCAGGCATGCCTACGACGGGTCCGCTCATCCCTAGGATGGAATACCCTCGTATCCCTACACATGTTTGGCCCAATCAACCCTCGGGTTGGAATACCAAACACATCAGGTTCAATCACTCATAGGGTCCAGTCATCCTCATGATGGAATACCCTAGATTTGCATACTACTACACACATACCCCAAGTCTACAATCATACTTGAAGCCCAAGGATCCAACCTTGCAGCTTCCTCAAAAGTACTCTGATTCGACTCAACCGAGTGCAACTCACCCAAATCCCGTCATGACGTTTACTCCAAACGTACCACGACAGGGAACATTACTATCGCGATCTCTAGGTCCACAACCTACGACTGAAATATGCTCACACGGTCCTCAACACCGGTCTAGACTGCTCCCGAGTCTATCAACTCCGCTATCTCTAGCTCTTCTGTCCAAATATCCCATCTGGAGCTACTCACCTTCTCCTCCTCCAAGGAGACCTAAACCATGACTTCGCATCATCAGTCGGTGCCGAAATATCGGAACCTCACTCTATATCATCCACTGGTGGAGCACGTCGCTATCCCATAACACATATATATACTTAGAAACTGATTGCATAACTTACAATCCATAAAGAGTATTCCGCGTGCCCCTCATCGTTTTCGTCACTTGGGAACAATCCCGCTGATTGCTATAACATAGCAGTATCCCCACTGCTCGCTCAAAGATCCACAATACAAGCAGGGTTCTTACCATAACTAGACCGCCTCATCACACCACACCCGAACCGACATCCAAACTGCGTCAAGCGACATCCTTCAAAACAACGCCCCATCCGAGAATTTCCAATTCTCCCCCACTTAGAGCACTAACTACTGTCTACCGTCGGCGAAGCTGGCACGCGACCCAATCACCCCAATCCGAGACAACGAACTTCAAGGAATCCGAGTTCCTGCTGATGATCCCGGATCCCTGACTCATGATCTCTCCTTCTCTTGAATGCATCACCGGATACTACCCCTCTATAATCTCTCAATAATAACTTCTCACAAGCATCTACTATACTCTAATAACTCATGCAGGAAACAAACAATCCTATAATAATAACATGATCAAGATATAAAAGAAAAGACATACCGGCTGTCATATCTGGCGCTGTCCCGACCTCCTCGGTCACAAGCTGATAGGCACGCCCTGGAGCCTTTGGAGGCTCTGCTCGACCCTGACCCCCGTCAGTAAGTCTCAAAGTGGCTGGTGCTGGGGCCTGCACTGGCCTGGCAGCCAGTAGAGGACACTGGGCCTTCATATGGCCCACCTGATCACAATGATAACAAAGTCGAGCTCCGGCAGCTGGAGCCTGCTGCCTGCAATCCCTGGCTATGTGGCCCTCCTTGCCACACTTGTGGCACCCAGAAGAAGAACGACAACTTCCCTCATGCACCTTGCCACACTTCCCACAAGTGCGACTCCTCTGACCTCCCTGTCGATAATCAGTGGCCCTCAACCGTTTCGGCGCAGGCTGCGACTGCACCGGGGCCTGTCTCTGCTCTCTCAACTGGAGCTCAATCTCTAACTCGCGCCGCCTGGCGGCCTCCTGCAACTCCAACAAAGTATCACATCTCTTTGTAGACACGAACTGTCGAATATCTGTCTTGAGCATGCTCAGATACCGGGTCATCTGAGCCTTCTCCGAAGCAAACTCGGGGCAAAACATTGCCCTTACCGTAAACATCCTGGTGATCTTCGTCACCGACTCAGAATCCTGCTTCAACTCCAGAAACTCCTGAGCCAATCTCTCCCGCTCAACCCGCAGAACATAACGAGTACTGAACATGTTTCGGAATTGATCCCAAGTAACCGCAGCCCGCTGCGCATCCGAATATGATCCCGTAGTCAACCTCCACCAATACTTTGCCCCGAGCCTCAACAGGTTCAGAGCACACCTCACCCTCTGATCAGCTGGGCATGAACACGTGAAGAAACATCCCTCCACGTCTGACAACCATCTCATAGCAACGATCGGATCCTGAACCCCATTGAAAGTAGGGGCTTCGTATTATCGAAGTCCCGATACTGAAAGCCCCGACCGGCTCCTCCTCCTGCCGCTGCTACAGCCGTTGCGGCTGCTGCGGCAGCCGTCTCTGCAAGAGCTGCATAGCGCTCATCGAAGTACTCAACCATGGCAGTCTTGATCGACCCAAACAACTCTGGCAACTCAGCTCGAAACATAGTAGCAACCTCATCATGCAGGATATCACGAATCCTAGCATCCAACTCATCCGTCCTCATCTGACCAATGACCTCGGGTGGTACAGATCCATCCTGATCACCCTCTCCTGATCCCGATTCTGAACCGGATCCTGCCCCGAAGCGTCTCGTAATCACCATACTGCAGCACACCAAAAAGATTCTCAGATACGCCTCATAACAGCCTGGGAACTAACTGCTAATCAACACTCCAGGGGGTTGTGACTTCCTTGATACGGGTATGGGTCCTGTGCTTTCAGTAGTACGGGCCCATACTACCTTCCACACCTACCCATATTTGTCTTAAGTATCACCACAACGCCCTAGACATATACACACATAGCAAGCGCTCAATCCTCACTCCTAGAGGAATACTGAGTATCTCACATAAGGAAACCCTAGGCTAGCAGGCATCACCTAATCAGGAAATTCTATCATACAATTCCTGAAGATCCCTAGCCTAGTACTAGCATGCTGTTCTAACATATCACATAATCAAATAACTCGTATGGTATTTTGGGGTCTACTTACTGGCTCCGGCTGATCGTACCCTCTGCATCCTCCTTTACTTATTTTGAAAACCATTTTAAAAATCTTTCCTTGATTTGAGACTGGAGTCACACGAATGTTCCTCCAATTCACTCAAACCAAGGCTCTGATACCAACTTGTAACGACCAAAAATTTCAACCAATTTAAAACATTTTATTTCATTCAAAAACCATTAAGTTCATACATCCTGTTTTCAAAATAGTTGAAACATCAGAGTATCCCCCATAACCATATCACATAAATCATAAAACATGAGGAGCGGTACGATCACGCCTTTGCCATGCCACGATCACCTGATGTACCTGAAACAATAAACTAAAACCGTAAGCTCGAAAGCTTAGTGAGTTCCTCCAAAATACCCATACACACATAACCATACACATACATCAATAAACAGCATACAATGGGTCCGGTCAACCATCAGGATGGAATACCCTTGGCCCTCAACCGTCGAGTTGGAAGACAAACATACTACGAGTCCAATCATCCTCGGGATGGAATACTCTCGGCCCACAACCATCGGGTCGGAATGCCCACCCACCTATACATACAAAACTACTATGGGTCCAATCATCCCTCAGGATGGAATACCCCAGGCCCTCAACCATCGGCTTGGAATGCCCACCTACTATGAGTCCAATCATCCTACCGGGATGGAATACTCCTGGCCCACAACCATCGGGTTGGAATGCCCACCTACTACACATACAATAACTACTATGGGTCCAATCATCCCTCATGATGGAATACCCCAGGCCCTCAACCATCGGGTTGGAATGCCCACATACTATCAAACATGTGCACCTATCAAATAATCACATAACAGTCTACAGAACGACATACTAGGGCCCTATCATCCTACCAGGATGGAATACCCTCTACTACTGCTCAACACGTGCACATATAATAGGTAATCTCCTACCAGCACACAGAGGGTCAGACCAACTACCGATCACTAAGCATAGCCACATCCAATCTATCAGAATACTGATCTAACAGAGCATACCATCATATAGCCATCCTATCTACCAGGATGCCAACTAACATAACACAGCAGTAACTAACTCAAATAACAATTCAAAGGGCCGGCCTTGGTGCCTTAGACCCTTGGGTATAGTGAGGATAACTCACCTTGCACTGCTGAAACCTTGCTGATATCCCTCTAGCTGCTATCTGCCAATCCCGAACTGCTGCTCCTTTGGCTCCCCGAGCTAACAACACCAAATATCACTTAGTCCAATACATTAATCCATCTTAGGGTAAAATGACCATTCTACCCCTAAACCAATTGGGTCCATATCTATTGTCCACAACCAAGGCCCAATACTAAGTAAGCTTCCTAAGCCCAATAGTAGCCTTATAATGGCCCAATTTGCTATATTGGGCCCAAACCCTTAATGTGCCTTACCCTAAGCCCAAAATATAATTCCTGACCCATATTAACCGACTCCCAATGGCCCATCAAGCCCAAATACCCAGACATGGCTCCAAACCGTGGCCCAAAACATATAGCCCATACAGAGAGAGTACGTTGGCCGTACATCTATGTACGCTAAGCGTACAGGCAAGATGGTGCGTACGTTGGGCGTACCTGCACATACGCTCAACGTAATACCTCTGATAAGACCTTTTCCCAATAAGTGCTTAATACTCATATCTACAAGCTACCATTACATATTCTGGTCCTTTTCCACGTCTTAACCCATAAAGTCACTAACTTGGTGACTTGCAACCCACCAAATAAGCCCAAACTCAAAAGGTGACAACATACTTCCATAACAAGGGCTAAATATCATGCATGAACTCATTAGGACCATCAAGATTGAAACTTTAGTACTTGTGGGACACTTTTAGCTCTGAGGGTGGCAACCCCAAGCTCAAAATCGAAGTTGCTCCAAAAAGGTCCATTCTTGGGACCAAAATAACCCCAAAACCACACTACACAAGATCTAAGCTTTCTTAAGCAAAGTTATGAACTTTATACCTCCAAAGAGTTCCAAATGATGATGTTAATCCAGATCTATAAGCTCCAACTTCCCAAGTACTTCTTTGACAACTTCTTCTTTTCCTCTTCCAAGCTTAAAACCACCAAAATGAGCTTCCCAAGGTCAAGATGTCGCAAAATGAAAGGATGAGGCATTCTAGGGTTTCTCTGAGGTTAGGGAGGCTGATAATGAGGTTAGGGTTTGAGCCATTATGTTCTTTATATAGTGGCTCACCCTAAAACTAGGGTTTAAGGACTCTAGGCATACGCTGGGCGTACTCCTCGTACGCTAGGCATACTGCCCCAGCACCCGCGATCATTTTGCCCTGCTACGCTGGGCGTACCCCAGCCTTACGCTGGGCGTACCCAGCTAAACATATGTGTGCATTACATGCATGCCAAGGGACTGCCTTGCCAACTTTTCCATTAAGGGACCATAAATGACAACAACTTCAAAATGTTATAACTCCTTCATCCTAAGTCCGTTTCCGACGAACTTTATATCCACGAAAAGGTGGCGAGAAGCTCTACGCTTCTAACGACACACCCCGGTCCGAAACATTCTCGAATGAAACCCATTGCCCATGAAAGACCGAAAAGCCCTTACTCTTGATCTCGGAAATTCATAAATAAATGCTTTTAGAACGGGGCATTACAGTTATGGTATATGTGACAAGGATTTCATACATATAAAGAACTCTTAAATCCGACTTCGTATGAAGAAGTTATGTTTCTTCTAAGATTCACGATTAAACCGACACGACTCTACGTATCGTAAAAAGTAAAATTTTGATAGATTACTTATTAGCCTAAGTGATCTAAATAAAAGTCGTAGTAGTCGTAAAACCGAGAGCGTAGATATAAATAATGTTCAAATCTGACTTCGTGAGAGGAAGTTATGATTTTTTGATGTTTCAGCGCAATAGTACGGACACAGAAAACGAAATTCAAATCAGTTGATTGTTAGCCGGAACAATCTAATGGAGAATTGAAGATCTCATGAATAATAACCTGTAGATATAAAGACAGTCGAGAACGGAGTTCCAATGAAGAAGATATGAATTTCCCACAGACTTTAATAGTCTAAACCGGTCTAAATATGAATTATAGTTAGAGCAAGAATTAGGTGTTGAGACCTTAATGAAAGTTGTAGAGCTGTTGGGTCTAAAATTTTGTTTTATAATTTACTTTTCTAAGCATTTATTGTTTTCGGTCTAGGACCGAAAACCATCTTGGTTTTTGTTGTAGCTTAGACCGAAAACTCATGTGTTTTCGGTCAAGCAATTAGGTTTTCGGTTTGGGCTTTGTACTTTGGGTCCATACCTATATATAGAAGTAAGGGTGAGGAGTGTAGGGGTTGGCCAATAGTGGAGGATCATGTTCTAGAGAGAGAAACCAGAGAGAAGAAGTGTGTGTGTGTGTGTAAATCTTGTGTAACAAATCATCATTCTAATCATTAATACATTGAAGATTCATCTAGTTCTTCTTCTTCTTCTTCTTCTTCTTCTTCTTCTTCTCCATTTCATCTTGCATCATCCACTTGATTGGGATTCCGCACCATCAAGTGGATCGGATTGATACATCAAGCAAATTTGGGGACTTACAGTTGGTATCAGAGCTTGGATCGTATCAATTAAATTGGCAAGATTTTGAACGTTTTTTTATATTTTTCTTGAAGGATTTGGCATTTTTGATTTGTTTTTAAAGAAATATTGGATGTTTGTTCTTCGTGTTCTTCATAAATTTGAGTTTTAGATCAAGTTTTGCACTAAAAATTTGAAAAAATAATGTTTTTGGCAAGAACTGGGCGTTTTCGGCAGAAAACACGTCTTCGTCAGAAATCTATTATTTTCGGGCCTAAGTTTTGACTTTCGATTTTTGACTTTCAAGCTTAACTTTTGACTATCAATTTTTTACTATTAATTTTGACCTTTGATTTTAAAGTTGACTTTGACTTTTGTAAGTTTGACTTTTCGGTTTGACTTTCATGTTTGAGTTTTTAAGTTTGACTTTAGAGGTTTCAAGTCAAAGAGTATTTTTGGTAAACAATGAGTTCATCAATCATCAAGGGTAATGAAACTTTATGCTCTCAGTCTTGTGAAGCTACGATTAAGATTCTTCGTGATCAAATCGATATATTATGTAGGGACAATGAGGACCTTAAATATGAAGGATATACTCTTAGGAAGGCCCAAAAACCCTTAAAAGAACAACTAGAATCAAAAATAAAGGACTTCAGAAAACTTCAAGAAGAATATAGTAATAAATGTGAAAATTACAACTATGTTAAAAGGAAATTTGCCAAATTAACTGCTGAACTTGATGCATTGAAAGCTAAATATAAAGATGTCGAATTTAACTTTAAGAAATTTGATGTGTCAAGTGAGGTAGTTGCATCGATGATTGAAAAACAATTAAAATTTAAAGATAATCAAAATAAGGGTCTAGGGTACGACAGTGTTCCACCACTTTTCAATGACAATTATAACCAACCCGTTGAAACCAACGAGGAAGAGATACCTACTCAGTTTGGCCAATCCCCTATGCCCGTTTCAGTTAAGACTAAACAATCAGTGTAACATCCAGAACTTCGCCGGTATATTTCGAATCCCTTCTGTTTTATTAATTGCCATTGTAGTCCTTGGAGTTGTTTGAGTTGGGCCATGAGAAGTATAAGTACTAAAGTTGCAACTTTAGGTCAGGAAGGAGTACGCTGAGCGTACATAAGGGTACGCTGAGCGTACTAGGCGTGCTCTAGTACGCTGGGCGTACACTCATGTATGTTGGGCGTACTCATGTCAGGAGAAAACCCTACTATTTAGGGTTTGGGGACTATATAAACACCCTTATAGATCATTTCCTCTGATTATCCTCAGCCTCCACAGCCTACATTCGTCCTTCCCCAAACCCCAGCTCTTCCTTGTGGGTGTAAGCGTATTTGGTTTGTTTTGGAGTGTTTCAAGAGGAAGGTATTGCATCCAAGTGTTGGAGAAGAAGATCAAGCTCATACATCTGAAGTTAGTTTGTGCTCCAGAAGCTCCAAAAGGTATAAAGTTCCAAACTTTATGCATATATGCTTAGATCTCATCATTTTACTTTATTAGAAGCATCTCTTGTCCCAAAAGCCATAAAGTGGTGTATTTTGTGTTGTGGACGTAAAGAGTTGTCCTTCCAGGCTCTTGAAGGGACTTTAAGTGATAAAAATAAGGTCCCATTAGCTGTAGGTGTCCCATGCAAGAGAAATAAGGTCTTAATGGATTAAGACCAAGAATTTAGAACTTTATGGAGGTCCAAAGTGATAAAGTTCGTGACTTTATGGACCATGGGCATGTTAGGCCTCTGGATCTGAGATTAGGACTTAAGCACTTAATAACGTTTTGTCAAGTTATGGAGTACGCCCAGCGTAAATCCAGTACGCCCAGCGTACTGGGTCAACCATGATGGGTTTGAGCCATAAGAACTTTCCTATGTGCACATGCAAACCCTAATGCTTGGATCTAGGTTTCTCTATTGAACATGCAATTTATCCAAGTCTTGCAAACCCTAGATCTAGTGTATACAATTCGAATTTGACATAAGAAACTCAGATCTTGATGATTACCTCTTGTAGCTTGCTTGATTCTTCTTGTCTTGGAGCTTAGAGTCACAATTGTCACTCCTCTAATGGCTTACAAACACCAACTAGCAAGAGGATGATTTCGAGAGAGGAGGGAAGTATGAAATCGGCCCTAGGGTTCCAAGGAAGTAAGTGTAGCCGATTTCCACAACCCAAGGGGTCTATTTATACTGTGAGCTTCTAGGGTTTCAGCCAAAACCCTAATGGACAACTTAATCACCAAGCAGCCCATGGAACCTTCTGGATTAAGGCCATGGACGAAAATATGATGGACTCCCATCATAATTTCGTTCACCCCTTGCTCCATTGGGTTTCCCAGCCCAATAACTCAATTATCCAATAATTGCAGTTCAGTCCCCTATATTCATATAATCTCTTTTGGTCACCAAATTAATTCTTAATTAATCTATGACTAATATTAATTAAATAATTGAAGAAATGAGAAAAATTCAGTAAACCTAGACTAGAATAGTCCAAGTGTTGAAAATACTGAAACAGAGTTTCAGAATCGTCAAGTGGCAAGTAGTGCGGAAAATAAAGAGTTGTGAATCAATCAAGTTAATAGAAAAACGTTTTTTAATGTTCAAAATCAATGATTCAAATGGGTCTCATATTAATCAAGAATCAGTTACAAGTGTTTGAATGATAGACAAGCTAAAACACTCAAATGGCTCTCTGAAAACTAATCTAAGCAGCAATTGTGCAGAATGATCTGAAATGAGCAAGGAAGAGCTACTTTATAATGGATCCCAAGGGACCTATTTATAGACTTTGGAAAAGCCCATGACATGGCTTGACCAATCAGGTGTTGACACGTCATCATGACTTAGTCATCAGTTGACACCTTTGCCCTACTTAATGGAGAATGGATGGAATATTCCAATTCCGTTAGTATTCCGTTAGGGTTCCATCCAAGTTATGAGTCTTCATAATTCTTGAACCTTCTTGATCAACATTGAAAAAGTGATGAGCAACATGAGCATCAAGTTGCTCAATTGTCTTCTTAGATGTCATCAACTTCCAGAAGTGTTGTTGATCATGTTGAGTAGTTTCTTGAATGTTGGACTGTGTCTTGAACTTGAAGATGTACCACCACATGTTCATGATGGACCATGGACGAAATTCATGTTCCTTTAAGCATTTGGACGTGCCTTCATTGTATATGATGTGCCATGTGCAACCTTGTTGAGCCATCAATGTGATCATGTTGATCCATTGACTTGAGTTGAGCAACCAAGTATTCTTGTTGAGTCATCAACCCTTGTTGAGCCATAGAGTTGTGAATGAGCCAACAATGTTTCTGATGAGCCATCAATATTCTAGATGATCCATCAATGTCTTGATGCTCCATATATGATCTAGATGTGTCATATGAGATCATAATGATCCAACTGGCTTTCAGCAAGTGATCCATGTTCAGCAAGTGCTCCATGTGTACAACAACTGCTCCACGTTCACTTCAAGTGCTCCAACATCTGATTCTTCAAACACTTGTTGAATCTTCAGGATCTTTCCAACCTGAAACATTCTGATAATGTTTATTAGAAAATGTAAATCAATACTCAACTTATTTCAAGTGACAATCACATAAAAATATTTCCAACAGTTTCCCCCTATGTGATGGTTACTGAAATAAGGAGTTGTAAAGAGTGTATAAAAGGAAAAATATTGATTTAACATTTTCCCCCTCTGCTTCAATGGAATTATCTTTTGAAGCAGATACACAAAAACAATTTAAAATTTATTCGAGAGTATGTGTTCTTCGAACTTGAAAATTTTGGTTAAAGAAAATTTAACTGTCAATATGACAACAAAAAAATTAGAATTGATTAAAAAAATGTTCGAATTTGCATGATCTAGACAAAAACTTGTTTTGTCAAGATAGGAAAGTAAACTGACCGATAGGAATAACTTGCAAACTCGTGTTGTGTTTTATTTAGGCTAGAAGTTTGAAGAAAAAAAATCAAGTGTTGAATAAAAGTGAAAGACTTGATATTTTTCGACAAACGAAAAAAAAACTTTGATATTTTGCTAAAACATATCAACATGTGTTATGATAAAAACAAAGTTGCTAAGTCTTGACCTTCAAAGACTGTAGCCTATAAAAAAAAATAATAATAATGAACAAAATTAAAATAAAAGAAAAAAATATAAAAAAAATAAAAAACAATTGTGTGGCTAAATAAGGTATCATCGATGTGCCTTATGATCACGCAGAAAAAAAAATTGGTTGAGCAAGAGAGGGTTGTGAGGGTCAAGAGGAGTTGCAAAGTAAGGAATGCTCAAGAGGGTATTAGATGGCTCAAGAAGATATCCTCGGTTGTTGAGAATCAAGAGGGATTTCGAAATAGGTGATGACTCAAGAGGGATTTCGAAATTACTTGATGATCAAGAGAGGGTTGTTGAGGATCAAGAAGAGTTTCGAAATTACTTGATGGCTCAAGAGGACGTTCAAAATCCTTGTTGATCACCACTGGCTCAAGAGGGCACACAAAATCCTTGTTGATCACATTTAGGGTTTGTTGAGGGTCAAGAAGAATTTCGAAATTAGTGATGGCTCAAGAGGGATTTCGAAATTAGTGATGGCTCAAGAAGGAATTTCGAATTTACTTGATGATCAAGATAAGGTTGTTGATGATCAAGAGGGAATTTCGAAATTAGGGCTCAAGAATGAATTTCGAATTTACTTGATGATCAAGATAAGGTTGTTGATGATCAAGAGGGAATTTCGAATTTACTTGATGATCAAGATAAGGTTGTTGATGATCAAGAGAGAATCTCGAAATTAGGGTTGGCTCAAGAAGGAATTTCGAATTTACTTGATGATCAAGATAAGGTTGTTGATGATCAAGAGGGAATTTCGAAAATAGGATGGCTCAAGAAGGGATTTCGAAAATACTTGATGATCAAGATAAGGTTGTTGATGATCAAGATAGAATTTCGAAAATGGGATGGCTCAAGAAGGGATTTCGAATTTACTTGATGATCAAGAGGGTTTTCAAAATTGCTTGATGATCAAGATAGGGTTGTTGATGATCAAGAGTGAATTTCGAAAATAGAGTTTGGGTCAAGAAGGTTTTTGAAATTGCTTGATGATCAAGATAGGGTTGTTGATGATCAAGAGGGTTTTTCGAAATTAGGGTTTGGTCAAGAAGGGATTTCGAATTTACTTGATGATCAAGAGGGTTTTCGAAATTGCTTGATGATCAAGATAGGGTTGTTGATGATCAAGAGTGAATTTCGAAAATAGGGTTTGGGTCAAGAAGGTTTTCGAAATTGCTTGATGATCAAGATAGGGTTGTTGATGATCAAGAGTGAATTTCGAAAATAGGGTTTGGATCAAGAAGGTTTTCGAAATTGCTTGATGATCAAGATAGGGTTGTTGATGATTAGGAGTGAATTTCGAAATTTTGGCTTGGGTCAAGAAGGAATTCGAAATTGCTTGATGACTCAATAGGGCACAAAAACCTTGTTGATCATGAATGGCTCAAGAGATCGTAAAAACCTTGTTGATCATCAGTGGCTCAAGAGGAATTTCGAAATTAGTGATGACTCAAGAGAAGGTTGTTGAGGATCAAGAAGGATTTCGAAATAAGGAATGACTCAAGAGGACATCCAAAATCCTTGTTGATCACAATTAGGGTTTGTTGAGCCAAACTAGGGTTGTTGAGCCAAACTAGGGTTTTGAGAGAAACTTGTGGCTCAAGAAGGGATTTTCGAAAATAGGATGGTTGTTGAGCTAAATTAGGGTTTTGCAACTTAAGAAGACTTATGGCTCAAGAGGGTTTTTCGAAAATAGGGAGGTAGTTGAGCCAAACTAGGGTTTTGCAACAAAAAAACTTGTGGCTCAAGAGAGGTTTTTCGAAAATGGGTTTGTTGTTGAGCCAAACTTGCTGTTGTGCCAAGGCTACTTCTTGCTTCTCACCAACATAAGTTGCCTGTTGCATACGCAACTGTTGCTCACGACGCCTTGTTGCTCCAAGTGAGTATGAAGGTAAGAATTTGTGAGAGAGTGAAAAAGCAAGAATGAGAAGTAGAAGTGATGTATTTATAGTTGAAGGGTTCTAGGGTTTCTCAATGGGCCTAAATAGGGCTTGCATGGGCCAACAAGTGAGCCCATAAGGCTTGGATGGTACTTAAGTATAAATAGGAGAATGTCAACTTGAGTCTCGAGCGCGAGAATGATGCCTTGAGAATCCAGAAAGAAAAGGTGGTGCATGCATGGATGTTATCTTTGAGACGTGCATGGTGCCTAAGGAAAGATCTACTCGAAACGTGCATGACCTACTTGACATGTGCATGGCCTACTTGAAACGTGCATGGCTCACTTGAGATGTGCATGATCTACATGAAATGTGCATGGCTCATTAAAAACATGTATGACCTATTCAAAACGTGCATGGCACATTTATTATGCTCTATGTGGACTTAATGAACCATATGGGCGTGATGCATCAACTGGATGAAGATGCTTCTAGATGTGATCATGAGCCAATGTTCTTGATCATGCTCCAATGTTTTTGAGCATGGTCCAACGTTTTTGAACATGCTCCAAAAGACTGACGATGCTCCAAGCCGGACCAAGTGATCAAGATCTTTTAAGTTGGTGAAGTTTCTCCGAGATACTTCTAGTTGATCGAGATGATGAAGATATTCCAAGATGCCTCAAAATGGTCAAGATGATCAAGATGATCAAGTTGATGAAGATGGTCCAGCATGCTTCAAGATGGTCAAGATGATCAAGATGATCAAGTTGATGAAGATGGTCCAACATGCCTCAAGATGGTCAAGATGATCAAGTTGATGAAGATAGTCCAATATGCCTCAAGATGGTCAAGATGATCAAGATGATCAAGTTGATGAAGATAGTCCAACATGCCTCAAGATGGTCAAGATGATCAAGATGATCAAGTTGACGAAGATGCGTCATTTATTCGTCCATTTGGTCCAAAGATGAGGAGATGGTCCAAGATGGACCAAGTTTTATGTTGTTGCTTCAAATTTGGTCCATGTTCCTAAAGCTGTTCCATATTGGTCCAAGAGCACGAAGTTGCTTCAAGATGGTTCTTTAAGGCTTTTGATTTTGAACTTCTTCACAATGTACAAGAATGCTCCATAAACCAAGACAGACACATATGGTTTTCTTGAAGAGGACAATCTATTATCATAAGATGCTTCACTTGGCTAAGGATGTTCTATGATCAAGTAAGTGATATTCTCTATCTTACTTAGCTGCTTTACTTAGATTCTAAGGCATGAGTTAAACAGAAAGTATAAAAGTGCAAACACTGAATAATCTAACTTTGAAAGTGATGTGTGTGTATATGGATAGAGAATCTGAGAAGGAAATAATAAAATGCAGTGAAGTGTGTGCATGTGGAAACAAGAACTTTAAGGAAACACTTATTGACTGAATTAGAGACATTGAGGATTATCTGCTGTTACTTACAGATTTATCAAGCAACTAAATTCTGTGTTTGATTCTTCACTTCGCATTGTAAAGAATTCCCTTGTGGATTATTATGTTTTGAATTCCTTATCATCACACAGAATAACCTGATTTGTACTCACCAGTTATGTCTCACCGCAATGCGTATATTTGTGTCTAAGGCCTAGTTACTTCCCAAGCCCTAAATACTGACAATCCTCATAAACGTTCCCCACTTATTTTGAACAACATTCATTTTTGGCATTCCTACCACCTATACCTTTTCATTTACTCCTTTTGTTTCAAAAACTATCACCAAATTCCAAGTGACACAACTTTAAAAGAAAAAAAATATTATATATAATAGTTGACCTAAGAATATAACTAGATTTTTTTTTTGGGTTTTTTTTGGAATCTTTTTTTATAACTCTAACTTTGACAAAGTACACAAGCAAATAATTCTTAGCTTTACTTCTATTTGTACTTTAGTTCGTGACTTTCTAAGAAATTCATTGGAGTGCTCGGAATCTCTTAGGTCACTAATGAAGTCCATGACTTTCTATGAAAACCCATGTAGCGGACTTCTTCCCGATCCGATCCGCGTTAATGTACTGCAGGTGGACAGATTTTCAATATCCCGTGGGGTTTACTGGCCGAGTTCTCATAGGTCACAGATTGACTCCACTCCTGAACTATAACTTATTGAATATATAACTAGACTCAAAGTGCAGAAATTAAACAGATATACTTGGAACTTGACTCGCTTTGTTTTAACTAAGAAGCTTTTTATTGGGTATAGATATTCACAAGGCAAAACTTTTTATGTCCCTCAAACTACACAAGTTCGTGTTTTTGTCTCATGAGTTCACTAGGACAGGGAAGCCACAAATATACTATAACACATTGGCTTAACTAAACCTTAGAGTTTGCTTCAAATTATCCCACATAACATTAGTACTTGATGTATGTTATAACTCTAAGTAGAGTATAACCATGAAGCTTGTTAATGGTCACTGAAGTACCAGTATTAGTTGTGTACTGAAGCAAACTGAAGAACCACATAATTTAGTATTTTGAAAAATCAATAAAGTGTGGAGCAACTAACCTTCTTCATTTGCATAGTTGTGATGACAACTTGCATTTTCCTAACAAAAATAAAGTTCAAATCTTTTTGGTATTTTCTTTTGTTTAAAGTAAAGACACAATACAGAAAATAAAATCTTTTTGTAGTTTTCTCTTATGTAAAGTAAAACTGTAAAATCTTTTTGAGGTTTTTTTTTTTTTTTTGTGAAAAAGGTAAAGCAAAAAACAATGAATTAGAAATAAAATATTTTTGGGTTTTCTTAAAAAAGTGAGAAAGAAAAAGTTTTCAAATGCCTTGAGAATCTGGATTAAGCATGCCAAGTCGTCCTAGAAAGTGTAAGAACTTGGATTCATCCAGAGCTTTGGTGAACACATCTGCAGTCTCTTCTTCTGTAGGAACAAAATGAAGCTCAATATGACCTTTTTGAATATTATCTTTAAGGAAGTGATACCTGATATCAATGTGCTTGGTCATTGAGTGGTTGACTGGATTGTGAGAGATTGCAATTGCACTCTTAGAGTCACAATAGATTGGGATCTGTTGCATTTTGAATCCATAATCTCTCAGTTGTGTTTGCATCCAGAGCACTTGAGAACAACAACTGGCGGCAGCAACATACTCAGCTTCAGCAGTAGAGGTTGAAATACATGTTTGCTTCTTTGAGGTCCAACTGACCAATCTACCTCCTAAGAATTGACATCTACCAGAAGTGCTCTTCCTGTCGAGCTTGCATCCTCCATAATCTGAGTCAGTAAAGGCTTGGAGATAGAAGTTGCCTTTAGCAGGATAGAATAGACCCAGAGAAGCAGTTACTTTCAGATATTTGAAAATTCTTTTGACTGCAATGAGATGTGATTCCCTGGGATTGGCTTGAAAGCGTGCACACAGACATGTTGAAAACTTGATGTCTAGTCGACTAGCTGTAAGATACAGTAATGAGCCAATCATTCCTCTGTAGTGTTTATGATCTACAGATTTCCCATCAAGGTCTGAATCAAGCTTGTAAGATGTTGACATTGGTGTCTTTGCAGATGATGCATTCTCCATGGAGTATCTCTTCAACAGATTTTTGATGTACTTCTCTTGACCAATGAAGATTCCCTTAGGAGATTGACGAACTTGTAGACCTAGGAAGTAATTGAGCTCACCCATCATACTCATTCTAAATTTGCTTTTCATCAACTCAGCAAACTCATCACTAAGGTCCTTGCTGGTTGAACCGAATATGATGTCGTCGACGTAGATCTGCACGACGATAAGATGATTGTTGTGGATTTTCCTAAAGAGAGTGGGATCGATAGAACCTCTTTGAAATTTGGATTCTTCCAAGAATTTGGACAGTGTTCCATACCATGCTCTTGGAGCTTGCTTCAATCCATATACAGCCTTTTGAAGCTTATAGCAATGGTTGGGGAACTTTGGATCTTCGAATCCAGGAGGTTGTTGAACATAGACATCCCTATCGATTTCGCCATTTAAGAATTCACACTGCACATCCATTTGGTATACCTTAAAATTCTTGTGTGCAGCAAATGCCAAGAAAATCCTAATGGCTTCTATTCGTGCAACAGGTGCAAAGGTTTCATCATAGTCTATGCCTTCTTGTTGCGAGTAGCCTTTGACAACCAGTCTGGCTTTGTTCCTGATGATGACTCCATCTTCATCACTTTTGTTCCTGTAGACCCATCGTGAACCAACAACTGATAATCCTTCTGGTGTTGGCACTAAGTCCCACACGTTGTTGCGTTCAAATTCAGCTAACTCTTCTTGCATTGCTTTTACCCAATCTGCATCTTGTAGAGCCTCTTTGATTCCTTTAGGCTCTATCATGGAGAGAAAGCTTGCATATAGACATTCATTCTTGGTTGCTGAACGAGTCACTACTCCAGAATCTAGATCACCTATGATTTGATCGACTGGATGATCCTTTGTCCATTTTGTGAGGCGAGCTTCCTTATGGATTTGAGGAGTACAAACTACCTCATATTGTTCTCTTGGACGAGGAGGGTAGTCAGAAGTGAATGTTCCTTCAAAAAGATCGTCTTGGAAGAGTCCAGAACTACCTGAAACAGGTGGTTCCCCCTCAACTGTTGCATGCTTGAATTCAACAGATGGAGTAAACATGAAGGAACTTGAGGGACTGGAACCAGTCGAGTGGGGTTCCCCCTGAAACCATGGACTGGATGGTTGGGAGGATTGTAAAGTACCTTTAAGAATGGAACCGTTCAAAGGTGGTTCCCCCTCGAAAGATGCAGTGATTGGTGTTATGACTGGTCCAGATTGATGATGGGAGGTTGGGGTAGAAGGTTCAGAAGATTCAGAAGATGGTTCCCCCTCAACCGGAGCTTTGATGGAACTTGAGACTTTTGATGATTGATGAGGTTGAGAGACATCAAGAGAAGCTATTTTCGTGAGCTTTTCTGATTCTAGGGCAGAAGGTTGAGTTGGAAAGAGGAAATCAAAATCTACTTCAATAGCATGGATTGGAGAAGAAGCATTAGCAGGTGATGGCTGGTTCATTTTATCAAATGGTACTACCATTTGAGGACCAAAGTGGTTTGGATCCAGAACCCTTACATAACTTTCATCAAAAGTGACATCACTGCTTTCCTCTATCACCCTGGTTCTTTTGTTCAGAACCCTATAGGCTGCAGCATGAAGGCAATATCCAAGAAAGATACCTTCATCAGCCTTGGGTGCAAATTTCCCTAGTTGATCCCTATTGTTCTTGATGTAGCAACGACAGCCAAAGATGTGAAAGAATTTGACGTTGGGCTTCCGCTTGTTCATTGCTTCATAGGGAGTGACTTCAAGCCTGTTGTTGATTAGGGATCTGTTTTGAGTGAAACAGGCGGCTGCAGTGGCTTCAGCCCAAAAGTATTGTGGTAGGTTTGCGAAGATCAACATAGATCGAGCAGCTTCAGATAGTGTCCGGTTCTTCCTTTCAACTACACCATTCTGTTGTGGAGTGTAGGGTGCAGAAAAGTTGTGCTCGATGCCTTTAGATACAATAAAAGCTGTCTAAGGCGTTGTTCTTGAACTCGCCACCATTGTCACTTCTCAGTCTTCTAAGTGGCTTGCCTACCCTAACTTCTATGTAGCGAATGAAGTTGATTAGCTCATTGGTGGTTTCAGATTTGTTTCGCAGAAAGTACACCCAAGTGAATTTGGTGTGGTCGTCCACAATCACAAGAATGTATCTCTTACCACTTAAGCTAGGAACTGTAGTAGGACCACACAGATCAATATGTATAAGCTGAAGAGGGTCAGATACACTGTGTTCTGTTATACTTTTGTGCGCAGATTTGGAAATTTTTCCTTGTTCACAGGCAGCACAAAGTATATCATTGTCAAGTTTTAACAATGGTAGTCCTCTCACAAGATCCTTTCCAATGAGTTTGTTGATATAACCAAAGTTGAGGTGGGAGAGTCTTCTATGCCACAACCAACTGATGTTAAAGGCAGCTTTGGAAAGAAGACAAATGTCTGGGGTTCCCTCAATTAGTTCAATATCAAGAGGATACATGTTCCCATTTCGTGGGGAATCAACAAGGATGCGCTTGTTGGTATCCATAATCAAACTCTTTGTTTTAGTGAACAAAACCTCATGATCATTGTCACACAGTTGTGCAACACTGATAAGGTTTTGTTTAAGACCATCTACATATGCTACACGCTTAACGGTAAAGTTCCCGTTTGATATGTTTCCATGTCCCATAACTTCTCCCTTCATGTTGTTTCCAAAAGTAACATACTGACCTGGCGTTGTGATCTTGAAATCTCTGAGATATCCTTTGCGCCCGGTCATGTGCCTGGAGCATCCACTGTCAATGTACCATGTATCGTCGTGTGGTACCCCGACACAAAAAGCCTGCATTTAGAGAGAAAGTTTAGGTACCCATGTTTGTTTGGGTCCTTGAGTGTTAGCTTCCTTCGGACTTGTGGGAGTTGGAACAGTCTTTTCTTGTTTTGCATCAACCACTTTGGGTTTTTCTTGGGTTTTTGAGACCTTGGTTTTAGTATTCTTAGGGGTCTTCTTTTGAGGTTTGGTCTGTGGGAAGAGTGGAGAGTTGGTGAACTGAGTAGGAATTCCTAGAGAAGGAAATCCATACTTCAAAGGCATTCCAAATTGATCAAACATGGGAAACTGGGTATTTCCCCTAAATTGATTGATCATTGGAAACCCAGAGTTTCCCCCAAACATGTGATTCCCTCCTATGGACGGAGAAAAACCACAATATGGACCAAGAATAGAATTCATGGGGTAAGTACTATTCTGATACATGAGAGGGTTGGTTTAAACAGGTCTTGGTCTCATCATTTCAGACAAATCAGGAAGATTGTTAGGTCTGAAATTATTCTGATAGTGAATTCCAGTTTGGTTTGGAAATCCAGAATTTGAGAAACCATAATTTGAAGGAGAGGATCTCCGAGTCCTTGAAGTTTTGGGAGGACTGGTATGTCTGGTCTTCCCTTGGCTTGGCTTAGCCTTAGGTACTCTCTTGGACTTCCTATCCTTGTCATTATTTGTAGTCTTAACCACTTTGGGTTTTGAAGGATGGACTACAGTTGGACCTTGTTCTTTAGGGGCTTCAATTTTCTCTTTTCCCTTGTCTTTAGAGACATTAGTTGGCTTTACAATTGTCTCCTGTTGTTTAGGACTGGGAGAAGAGATTTTGATTGGAACAAAAGGTCTCTTGAGTATTTCAACAACAGTTTTATCATTGCTCACAGTCTTCAAGGTGTCATCCTTGTTGACCGGAGTTGGAGATTTTCCAGTCTGTTGTTTCTTAGAATATTTACATCCTAAGTCCTTTGTTCCAGAGACGGAAGCATTAAGAGATGGAAATGTTTCTTGACTGAGGAATTCAATGGGTTCAGTCTTGGAATATCCTATTGGCTCATGTGATTTGGGCTTTTTATCACTAGATTTAGAGTCAGGGATATCTGGTTTTTCAAAAGTGGCATCTTCTGAATTGAAACTTTCCATGGTAGGACACTCAAGAGAAAGTTCTACTGGAGAGTCAAAACCAGTGTCCGAGCCTGGAAGATCATGGGATGATGTGACTTCCAATGGGATGCTTGAGAATGAAGTGGCAATTACATCAGGGCTGTAAGTTACCACCTCTTCATGATCCTCATTGTCTCCAGTGAAGAGACTTGGATCACATGGTAACAACTCTGGTTGAGTATTGAGTCCCATGATTTCCTTGTTCATTTCATCATAACCAAGACCATATTTGATCCATGATGGTTTTGGTCCCTTAATAATAGCATGCGAGTTTTGTTCAAGAAGGGTTTTGGATGCCTTATAACTATTGATTTTTGTATTGATTTGGGCGTACATTTCACGATTGTCTTTTGCAATAATGTCACGTTGATTCAATACAATTTCATATTGTTCAACTGACGTAAGATGTGCCTCAGTTTTGATTGCGAGATCATTTTCTAACTTAGTCATACGACATCTCAATTCTTCAAGTCTGAACTGAGTATCGATCAGTTCATCTTTGTAGTAACTGACACGATATTCAGCATTGGTGACATATTCTTTGATCATTTCAGAAATATGGTCAATGTCATCATTAAAAGGCTCAATAGTTAAATGATTATCACGAAGCATAAAGCGTACCTTTTCAACAACTTGTTGATGGAGAGGAGAAGACTCTTTGTCATCATCAGTCATGAAGCAGAAGTAGTTTTTGTAAGCTTCAGGTTCTTCTATTTGATCCACTTCATCATCAGTTTCCCAGACTTCCACATTTGGAGTTTCCATGACCATGAATGCTTTGTCTTTTGACTGCTTCTTGATCTGCTCTGCCTTTTGAAGGTAGTATGCTTCGTCTTTGACCTTCTTGGTTTTCATTTTGCAATCCTTGGCAAAATGATTTTCACCTTGACAATTATGGCATCTGATTACTTCATTATCGTCATAGGACTTTGACTTGTTATCTTGAACCCTTGTGTTCGTCCTCTGGGAGTTGTAACTTTCAGAATTTGAATTCTGAGAGTTGAAGCTTTGTTGATTGCTGCTTCCTCCTTGGAAGTTTCCAGAGTTTTGATGATAGTGTTGTGGTTGCTGATAACTTTGTGCTCTAAAGTTCCCAGTTGGCTTGTTCACAAACTTCTTGAAGTTTGGATTGAACTTGGTTAGGAGTGCCAAGCATTCTTCATACTCATTTTCCTCATTGATTTGAGGAGATTCCATTGTAGTTCCAATGAAAGCTTGATGATTAGCCATGTACCCATTTGCGATCTGAAGAGGTTGTTG
Source organism: Lactuca virosa (assembly GCF_052849685.1). Lineage (NCBI taxonomy): Eukaryota > Viridiplantae > Streptophyta > Magnoliopsida > Asterales > Asteraceae > Lactuca > Lactuca virosa. Next base: position 305,492,904 of record NC_136427.1, on the reverse strand, counting down.
AGTTGACATGTACAGATTCGGGTTGTACTGTTGAGCCATACTCGAACTTTGATAAGGATATGCTCCATATCCTTGGTTGGCAAATTGATCAGCAAAGTGGTTTGGGATTGGATTGTGATGTGCAATCAGGTTTTGAGAATGATTTGCCATGGGTGCTGAATTTCCCAGGGCAAGTCCTTGATTATCAAAAGGAGTTGCTTGAGCTAGCTTGTTGACCTTTGGCTCATGTTGTTGCAGTTCAGCATACAGATCAAACAGAGACATGGTCTCTAGATTGATTGTAGTTTGCAGTATGATCATATGCACTGTATCCCATTTTGGAGATAGACTGTTCAAGAATTTCAGATTGAAATCCTCTTGCGATCTTTCTCCTTTGAGTTTCTTCACCCTGTTGACAACAATGTCGTACCTAGAATATGCATCAAAGAGAGTTTAATGAGGTAACATCTTGAAGTTGTCCATGTCTGTCAATGCAGCTTTTTTCCTGTTTGCAAGGATTTTATCAGTTCCCTCAAATTGTTTCTTGAGTGCATTCCAGACATTGAAGGGTGAACTCTTATCTTCATCAGGAAGTTGCTCATAGATGTCATGAGGAATTCCAGATAAGAGCTCTTGCATTGCCTTAGCCTCAAACTTCTTGATTTTCCTGTCACGAACTTGAGCACCAGAGGAAACAGATCCAGAGATGACTTTGGAGGTTTCAGGAGAGACATCAGCTTCAGGAACTCTGATCTCCTTCAAAAATTCTGGAGTATGTTTCCCTGTGGAGATGAAGGTCCAGATGTTAGAGTCATGACCTTCCAGGTAGTACTTGATGCGATCTGCCCAATAAGTGTATTCACTAGGCACAAGGATAGGTGCACGATTTCCTGCTCCAAGACTGTTTGCAACTGAAACTGAATAGAGAACATTTTGGTTTTGATTCACACTTGCCATTGAGAACAGGTGATACTAGTTTGAAACTTAAAAAAATGTTTTTGTGAAAAGTTTTCTAAGTCTCAAAGTCGATCACTCGAGCTCTGATACCAACTGAAGTAATGAGAAAAATTCAGTAAACCTATACTAGAATAGTCCAAGTGTTGAAAATACTGAAACAGAGTTTCAGAATCGTCAAGTGGCAAGTAGTGCGGAAAATAAAGAGTTGTGAATCAATAAAGTTAATAGAAAAACGTTTTTTTAATGTTCAAAATCAATGATTCAAATGTGTCTCATATTAATCAAGAACCAGTTACAAATGTTTGAATGATAGACAAGCTAAAACACTCAAATGGCTCTCTGAAAACTAATCTAAGCAGCAATTGTGTAGAATGATCTGAAATGAGCAAGGAAGAGCTACTTTATAATGGATCCCAAGGGGCCTATTTATAGGCTTTGGAAAAGCCCATGACATGGCTTGACCAATCAAGTGTTGACACGTCATCATGACTTAGTCATCAGTTGACACCTTTGCCCTACTTAATGGAGAATGGATGGAATATTCCAATTCCGTTAGTATTCCGTTAGGGTTCCATCCAAGTTATGAGTCTTCATAATTCTTGAACCTTCTTGATCAACATTGAAAAAGTGATGAGCAACATGAGCATCAAGTTGCTCAATTGTCTTCTTAGATGTCATCAACTTCCAGAAGTGTTGTTGATCATGTTGAGTAGTTTCTTGAATGTTGGACTGTGTCTTGAACTTGAAGATGTACCACCACATGTTCATGATGGACCATGGACGAAATTCATGTTCCTTTAAGCATTTGGACGTGCCTTCATTGTACATGATGTGCCATGTGCAACCTTGTTGAGCCATCAATGTGATCATGTTGATCCATTGACTTGAGTTGAGCAACCAAGTATTCATGTTGAGTCATCAACTCTTGTTGAGCCATAGAGTTGTGAATGAGCCAACAATGTTTCTGATGAGCCATCAATATTCTAGATGATCCATCAATGTCTTGATGCTCCATATATGATCTAGATGTGTCATCTGAGATCATAATGATCCAACTAGCTTTCAGCAAGTGATCCATGTTCAGCAAGTGCTCAATGTGTACAATAACTGCTCCAAGTTCACTTCAAGTGCTCCAACATCTGATTCTTCAAACACTTGTTGAATCTTCAGGATCTTTCCAACCTGAAACATTCTGATAATGTTTATTAGAAAATGTAAATCAATACTCAAGTTATTTCAAGTGACAATCACATAAAAATATTTCCAACAATAATATGATTATTCCTTTAATATATTATTCTCATAATATATTAATAAATCATAATATCTTCTCTCTCTTCATAAATCACCCTGCCAAGTTGCTATGGTGAAGGCAACCCAAAAGGACCATGCACAACCGGGTCAAGTACTTACCAAATATAGTTACGGGCTTTGACACTAATCCAACAGTCTCCTACTTGGATAAGTCTAGTAACTACAAATGCAAGCATAATCCGATTAGCAATCGTAGCTCTCAAAGACGCTGTCGAACTCTGATCTTATCAGTAACCTGTCCTTTAGATAAGGGATCGAATGATCCTCTGTTCTAGATATCATGTGGACAATTACATGGAACATAGTCATACTTATTGTCCATCAGTTAGTTTCTCGATCTCAGACTCATTTGACATAGAACTTAATTGAACACATCAATTCAGTCCTGACTGGGCCCGGCACATAAGTCAAATCAAATCATCGAGGGGACCTGATATAGCTTTTACCCTCTTAGGATAAAAGGAACAGATAAACTTCGACTTATATGCATTTAGTATCCACTAATAAAATCATACACAACAATGCGTTTTATAACATCAAGTTACTGATGCGTTTACGCATTATCAATGCACAACCAATTAGCAAACAATAAACCACATATCTAGGTTTTAAGACCATATGATATTACCATCTTGCGATCGCTCGTGATGAATTCCATGAAGCGATTCCAGCAAGCGTGGGTTTATTCCAATGCTCAAATCAAGTTCATAAGCACTCATGAACGTTGTAGCAAACTTTTGCTATGTTTAATACACTTCAGACAATCTACACACCAATTCATGACAGTCTTCATTCATATCTACTTCCAACATATGAATGACTGTGGACCGTTCGAATAATTCGATTATTATCAAATAATTCAATTATTCAGGAAGTCAAAACATGCAAAATGAAACAATAGGTAAATGATTAACATAAGACAGTAACATTACTAATAAATAATACTCTTTTATTTAATCATCGAATGTTAATTACAATTTATCTATTACACGTTTCTAAACTATCTAATCTACACTAATATCGTCCTTCAGCCCGATGCGCCTAGCGTGCTGCAAGTGCTTAACCCTACTCAGTCCCTTCGTAAGGGGATCTGCTGGGTTATCCTCCGACGATACCCTCTTTACTACGAGGAGTCCCTCTTCCACCCGATGTCGAATAAAGTGATATTTTCTGTCGATATGTCGAGATCTACCGTGATCTATTTGTTCCTTGGTCAAGGCAACCGCTCCTTCATTATCACAGAAAATCTCCATGGGTTCCTTTATGGCTGGCACAACTCCAAGGTCTCCAACGAAGTTCTTCAACCATATTGCCTCCTTTGATGCTTCGCTTGCCGCTATATACTCTGATCCGCACGTTGAATCAACTACGGTCTCCTGTTCGGAACTTTTCCAAGTCACTGCTCCTACATTAAGGGTAAAGAGCCAGCCCGACTGCGAACGATAGTTGTCTCTGTCGGTCTGAAAACTGGCATCACTGTACCCTCGCACCTTTAAGTCATCACTCCTACCGAGGACTAGAAACCATTCCTTGGTCCTCCGAAGGTACTTAAGAATATTCTTGACTGCGATCCAATGTGCTTTGCCAGGGTTCCCTTGATATCTGCTGACCATGCTCAAAGCGAAGGCCACATCAGGGCCAGTACAATTCATAGCATACATGATTGAGCCAACTGCGGAATCGTATGGTACTCGAGTCATCTCTGCTATCTCGACTTCAGTATTCGGACTTTGAGTCTTACTCAACTTGGCATTACTTTGGATTGGTAACTCCCCTTTCTTTGAATTCTCCATACTAAAACATTTTAGTACCTTGTCCAAGTAAGTATTCTGACTAAGTCCTATTAGTCTCTTACTTCTGTTTCTCACTATCCTTATTCCCAAAATACAGGAAGCCTCTCCGAGGTCCTTCATAGCGAAGCACTTCCCGAGCCAGGACTTAACCTCCTGTAGTGTCGGGATGTCATTTCCTATGAGTAGTATGTCGTCGACATACAATACGAGGAAGCTTACTATACACCCACTGGCTTTGACATATACACATGATTCATCCTCGCTTCGCAGAAAACCAAACTCTTTGACCTTCTCATCAAAACAAAGATTCCATCTGCGAGACGCTTGCTTAAGTCCATAAATGGACTTCTCAAGCTTGCACACTCTATTGGGATACTTCGCATTGACAAAACCCTCTGGCTGAGCCATGTAAACATCCTCAGCCAACTTCCCATTAAGGAAAGTAGTTTTGACATCCATTTGCCAAATTTCATAGTCATGAAATGCAGCAATGGACAGCATCACCCTGATAGACTTTATCTTTGCAACTGGTGAGAAGGTTTCATCGTAGTCAACTCCAGGAGTTTGAGTGAAACCCTTCGCAACCAATCGCGCCTTATAAGTGTGCACATTTCCATCCACGTCGGTCTTCTTCTTGAAGATCCACTTGCACCCGACCGTCTTACGACCTGGTACATTGTCAACCAAATTCCAAACTTGGTTGCCATATATGGACCGAATATTGTTGTCCATAGCCTCTTTCCATTTCGCAGACTCCGGGCTTGCCATGGCTTCCTTATAGCTGTTAGGTTCGTCCAGATTCACTAGTGTACTATCACTAATGAACGTATCCCCTTCTGTAGTAATATGAAAACCATAAAACTAGTTTGGAACACTAACCCTTTCGGAACGTATAAGAGGTAAGGACTCGTCAATCGGTTCAACCGGAGTTTCCTCCTCAGGTTGAGCGCTAGTGTTAGAGGTTCCTTCATCGCTCGACTCTTGAAGCTCTTCAAGATCGATTTGCCTCCCACTGTCTCCTTGGCTTATGAGTTCTCGCTCTCGGAAAACCCCTCTCCTCGCAACGAAGACAACATTGTCACTCGGTCTGTAGAAGAGATATCCAAAGGACTTCTGTGGGTAGCCGATGAAAATACATCGCTCACTGCGAGGTTCGAGCTTGTCGTGCGTTTCTCGTCTTACGAAAACCTCGCAACCCCAAACCTTGACATGTGCCAACGAGGGAGCCTTCCCTGTCCACATTTCGTGAGGTGTTTTGGCAACCTTCTTTGTAGGGACTAAGTTAAGGATATGGGCAGTTGTCCCTAAGGCATACCCCCAGAATGAGATAGGTAGTGACGCATGACTCATCATGGAACGAACCATGTCTATCAAGGTTCGATTACGCCTCTCAGCCACACCATTCAACTGTGGTGTCCTAGGTGGCGTCAATTGCGAAACAATTCCGCATTCCTTGAGATAGTCGTGGAATTCAAGACTTAGGTACTCTCCACCTCGATCAGATCGAAGCATCTTATTTTCCTGCCCAACTGATTCTCCACTTCTTGCTTGAACTCTTTGAACTTTTCAAAGGTTTTTGACTTGTGCTTGATTAAGTAGATATACCCATATCTGCTATAATCATCTGTGAAAGTCACATAGAAGCGGTTTGCATCTCTTGTGGTGGATCTAAAGGGTCGACATACATCTGTATGTATGAGATCTAATAAACCCTCACCCCTCGTACAAGTGCCAGTGAAGGGTGACTTGGTCATCTTTCCAAGTAAACAAGACTCACAGACGTCATCGTCCCTAAGGTCGAATGACTCCGACACTCCATCCTTTTGGAGTTGGGCTATGCGTTTCTTGTTGACATGTCCAAGACGACAATGCCACAAGCATGCTTTATCCATACTATTGGAAGAATCCACACACAACACATCATTTCCTATGTTATCTACAACCATCACAGTTTCATATATATTCCATTACAAGGCAATGCTTCAAAATATAAAACATTTTTAAAATAAGCATAAATAGAACCCTTTTCATTATCAAATGAATATCTAAAACCTTGTCTATATAAACCATGAAATGAAATGATGTTTCTTGCCATATCTGACGAATAGCAACAATTGTTTAAATCTAAATCTAATCCATTACTAAGCACTAAGGAATATACTCCAATCTTGGTGACAGGCGACGATCTTCTGTTTCCCATGATCAGATTCATCCTTCCATGCTCCACATCCCTATTTCTTCTTAGTCCCTGCAAATCAGAACATATGTGAAAACCACATCCTGTATCAAGAACCCAAGAAGTAGCATGTGATAAACCATTAGATTTAATTGTGTAAATACCTGCGAAAGATGGCTTGATCTTCCCATCCTTGATGGCCTACATATATTCTGGGCAGCTTCTTTTCCAATGCCCTATCTTGTGGCAGTAGTGGCACTCTGCCTCCTTAGGGTTAGAGTTGGGTTTAGCAGAACCAACTTTGGTTCCACTAGAAGAGGTTCCATCTTGGGACTTTCCCTTGTGGTGGCCCCTTGAGGGAGCCTTCCTCTTCTTACCCTTCCCTTGCCCTATTGCCAAGACAGGGGCAGCAGCGGGAGTTGGAGTTGATGCAACAGATTTATCTTTGCGGTTGCTCCCAGCAGTCCTCAACAAGCCCTGAAGCTTTCTCAAAGAGACCTCTTCCTTATTCATGTGGTAGGTCATGCGGAACTGGCTATAGCAGGGAGGCAAGGAATGAAGGATGATATCAATTGCCAGCTCTTCATTGAAGTTCACATTTAACTTCAGCAGGCGATCGACATATCTCTGCATCTTTTGCAGATGAGCGGTAAGGGACTCTCCATTACCCATTTTGGTAGTGATCATCGAAGTGATGATCTCATACCTTTCTTGCCTAGCGCTCTGGTGGTAGCGTTCCAGCAGATCTTGATCATCGAAGCAATGGACTTTCGTGGCATCACGCTCGTGGGCCTCATAGGCCGCGATCTCTTCAGCGGTAGCAGTGTCGATGCCAATCTCCTTTAGCTTCTCATTGAGGACATATTATTTGTCCTCGTATCGAGTGACCATGCGAATGTTGCGGATCCAATTACTGAAATTGGTCCCATCAAAGATCACTTTCCCACACAAGTTCATGAGTGAGAACGAACCAGAGGAGTTTGAACCAAAAGCGTTGTTGTTTGCGTTCGACATCTGAAAAGGAAAAAGAACAAAGTTGATTAGAAATGAATTTCCCTAATTAATCATCCAAATGAGAAATTAGGGCTAGGAACCAACAGCATTATTCACAAATTAGAAAAGGGATGCCGTAATCTAACAAGTAAATAATTTGAAGGCAAGTGAATGTCGATTCACTAATTCTCCACCATGAAAACCGAAAAAGAGATTAGGTTTTAAATGTATCTAAAAACTCATAGATCATTTGAGATTCATTGAACCTTTCAATGGCATGTTTAAATATCGATATGCCCCTCTAGTTTGTGACTGGGATGCCGAGGATCACAAAGCGGGTGTGAATAACCATGCAAATGTACATAGTGCCCTCATTGTTACAGTCACCTATTCGATGTGCCGGTTAACCACACACGCTCCATCGAACTATGACAAATAATGAGTCACCCTTTGCCACCTTTGCTTAGAACCCAATTAATGTGCCGGTTAACCACACACGCTCCATTAACGTCTTAGCAAGGGTACAAAGTGTAATTTCATGGAATTGCATCAAATTCACTTTTGCCTAAAGTAACTAAGATTAAGAATTTTGTAAAAACATTTAGTTACTTTATATAGATTCATTATACTTTTTAATGAGGAAAGTTTGCCCTATCCTACCCGTTCGGCTAACGACCCTCCACCAATCAAGGAAGCGGTGGGTGAGAGTGGACACCCATTAAATGGCCATTTTATAGGCCATAACCTTATACCCCCCCCTTAAAAATTGGCTTCGTGAATGAGGCCTACTAACGGTAAGACTAGCATTTAAGTTATACATATATATATATATATATATATATATATATATATATATATATATATATATATATATATATATATATATATATATATTAATCTTATAATACTACAAGGTATAAGGTTGATTTTAAAACTTGTAAAATTCTAAGGTTTGAAATTTAAATAGTTCAAATTAAACTTTTAATCACAAAATTTAAATTTCAAAACTTGAGGACAAGTTTTGAACTTTTCAAAACATAAAGGATCAAATAGTAAATAATCTAAATTAAACAATTAATTTAATGATTATCTAAATTTGACCTAGTCAATATTACTTGCAAGATAATTCAACAAATTAATTCAAATAATCAATTATTATCAAATAAGGAATTTATTATTTAAACAATTGGTAATTATCTTTTGTTTTGTTAAGGATATTGTCAAATAGGTGATAAAATTCGGATTTTATTAAACCAAAACGATTTAGGTAAGAATCCTTAAGCAAAACAGCAAGAAATCCCAAAAATCACTCTGACAGACGCTCCGACTCGCCGAGTCCCTTTATGGACTCGTCGAGTTCATCCTACTCGTCGAGTCCACAATGGGACTCGCCGAGTCTGTCAGTCAGGGGCAGAAAAAACAATTTTTCAAGGCTTGAACAAATAAACAAGGCATCAATACAATAGAAACCAATCAAGGCTCTGATACCACTGATGGGTTTGAGCCATAAGAACTTTCCTATGTGCACATGCAAACCCTAATGCTTGGATCTAGGTTTCTCTATTGAACATGCAATTTATCCAAGTCTTGCAAACCCTAGATCTAGTGTATACAATTCGAATTTGACATAAGAAACTCAGATCTTGATGATTACCTCTTGTAGCTTGCTTGATTCTTCTTGTCTTAGAGCTTAGAGTCACAATTGTCACTCCTCTAATGGCTTACAAACACCAACTAGCAAGAGGATGATTTGGAGAGAGGAGAGAATTATGAAATTAGCCCTAGGGTTCCAAGGAAGTAAGTGTAGTCGATTTCCACAACCCAAGGGGTCTATTTATACTGTGAGCTTCTAGGGTTTCAGCCAAAACCCTAATAGACAACTTAATCACCAAGCAGCCCATGGAACCTTCTGGATTAAGGCCATGGACGAAAATATGATGGACTCCCATCGTAATTTCGTTCACCCCTTGCTCCATTGGGTTTCCCAGCCCAATAACTCAATTATCCAATAATTGCAGTTCAGTCCCCTATATTCAGTTAATCTCTTTTAGTCACCAAATTAATTCTTAATTAATCTATGACTAATATTAATTAAATAATATGATTATTCCTTTAATATATTATTCTCATAATATATTAATAAAACATAATATCTTCTCTCTCTTCATAAATCACCCTGTTAAGTTGCTATGGTGAAGGCAACCCAAAAGGACTATGCACAACCGGGTCAAGTATTTACCAAATATAGTTACGGGCTTAGACACTAATCCAACAAACTACCCCGATGGTGGTCAATATCTGGTCACGTACGCCCTGCGTACCAGAGGAGTACGCCCCGCGTACGTCCTCTGTTGGGCCATGGACAATTAGGCTTTGACTTTTGGGCTGTTTATGGACTAAAGGGATTTGGGCCTTTGTTGGACTTAGTAAATAAGATGTTATGGGCCAGTTAATGGTAGTGGATCATGGGATTAGGCCCAATAAGGATATTAGGCCCAATTTAGTAAATTGGGCCAATAGTGGACTTATGTATTTGGACTTTCAAGTTAAGGACTTGGTGTGGGACTTTGGCCCAATAAAAGGAATGGGTTCAATGAGTTTTAAGAACTTGGTCAAGGGGGGGATAATGCTGGGTATTAACCTAGTATTTATTATTATGTGACTGTTCGGGATTCCTGGAGAGATCGTAGTCAGAGACCTGCAGTAATTCAGCACTAATTGCGAGGTGAGTCATCCTCACTATACTAAGGGGTCTAAGGCACCAAGGCCGACCCATTGGAAATGATATCCTAGTAGTTGGTATTATGTTGAGTATGAGCTAGTTATGCATGCTAGTTTGATATGCTAGAGGGTAGGTTTGTAGGACTACCTGTGATATTGCATGTATATCTGTATGTGCACTTATCTGTTATATGTCGACATATTATGTGGGATGGGTTGAGGTGATCCTGCTCTGTGCGGTAACCAACAAACCCGAGAGCATTCCAGATACGAGCTGAGGGCCAGGTGGGGCATGCCAGACTCGTACTGAGGGCTCAGGAGCATTCCAGATACGAGCTGAGGGAGTCTCGTACTATGGGCTCGATGGCAATCTAGATGTGAGTTGTGGGCCCGTAAGGCAATACAAACTCACACTGTGGGCCCATGGGTAATCCAGTCTGTAAAGTTGTGGACCCAGTACATGATGTTATTTGTATATGTGTTTATGTGCAGTGTATCGGTATTTTGGGGAACTCACTAAGACTCGTGCTTACAGTTTCAGTTTATTGTTTCAGGTACATCAGGGGATTGCGGCAAGGCGAAGGCATGATCGTACAACTCCTCATGTTTTATTTATGTTTCTGGGATGAACTCTGATGTTAGACTATTTTGAAAACAGAGTTGTAATAACTACTGGTTTTAAATGTCTTTGAAAAGTTTTAAATTGGCTTAAATTTTTATGGCTGTTACAATCGGGCCAAACTGAGAGTGTTGAGGTGAAGAATACTAATGATTCTACTTCATGTGCAGGTAAAGTAGTGGAAGAAGAGAACAAGGAGAGCATAATTAATTCTAGTTCTGTTAATTCTACTGATTGTCAAACCAATGACTCCTTGAACTCTGAATTTGTTGCTTCTAATCAACCAGTTGTTGGTAAATACATGCCACCAAAACAAGCGAAACAGACCGCTTGCTGCAAGTGTGCATGTGGGAACAATCAGAGACAAGGCATGAGAACGCCTCTAGGGGCAGGCAGAAACAACTCCTACGTGAAGAAACATACATGTTTTCACTATGGAACACCTGGAAACATTGCCAGAAATTGTCCAAATCGCACATATGTTCCCTACTACGCTCAAGGATGGCAGAACGCGCCAAGAGGAAGATTTTTCAAAAGAAACCCTTCGAGGCCACGTTCAAACAATGGTAACTGGAATGCCAAAAAGGGAAAAAATCAAACTCCCAAGGACAAGAAGGGAATGTCTGCCAAGAAGTCCAATTCAAGAGATGCTCCAGTGAAACCAAGACCGGTTAGGTCAAAGTCATCTCGGCAATCGGTTTCAAGTTCCAAAGCAAGCGATAAGGCACCCAACCGATCGAACAAGAAATGGGTTAAACCCAACTACAAATGGGTACCGAAGGTTCACACTCCAAAATCTTCAAATGATTCTAACATTTCTTCATCTTCTGTTTGTGATAAACAGGACATGTCATGGGAGAGAGCACCTTGCGTTGATGATAAAGGTCAACCCAGTTTCAAAATGGATTGGGTTCCAAAGACCAACTAATCCTGCACTCTGTGCTGGAGCAGCTATGGAGGCATATCATCAGAGTTTGGTTTATTGATAGTGGTTGTTCCAAGCACATGATAAGGGACATCTCTAAACTGTACAACATTTAGAACTTTGTTTGAGAAGTGGGGTTTGTGCTTAACGATGTGAAGAATTTTCGGATCTATTCTGAGATTGAAATATGCATGCTACTCTCAGATCATCTAGATGCAACTTCAGTTGGTGACTTACGGTTTGAGTTTTCTTCTTGATACTCCTGAGCTTTTCTTAAAATGATTCGTTTTGAAGACAATCTTTTATTTTCTTATAGTTTTTCATTTGTAGGTATTGTTTGGGAAGTGATATCAAGATTAAGTGCTAAAGGGCAATCTGAAATTCATGTAATGCACTAAAGCCGAATTGTCTAGACTCTGTGTTCAATGTGCTGGTAGGCACAAAGGATTTAAAAGGACTAGACATAGCTGAAAATGAAAGGACTTGACAGTATGGACTTAGATAGTTCTATTTGGACTGATAATACGACGCTTGGGTAGATTGAGTAGTGGGATAAACATGGGAACCTGCTGGATACACTAAAGTCATATGTATCTAGAATTGTGGCTTAACATTTCCTTGATGTATGGACTCATGTCCTTAATTCTGGTATTGATAGGGCGACTGGGGGTTCTGATAAAGTAGGTCTGTAGGAAATTATTTTCTTGCTTTCTATCTGTCAGTCATATGTTGCTTCCTCTGCGTGATTGGAAGAGATCCGACCTGGAATGCAACATATGCAACTTTATCTCTATGCATATCCTTATCTATGCAATTATTTCTATCTGTTAGTCATATGATGTCCCCTCTGCGTGATCGCAAGATCCGACCTGGGACATATCATATGCACCCTACTATCTTTATAACCCTCTATCTATGTTAGTCATATGTTGTTCCCTCTGCGTGATTGGAAGACATCCGACCTGGGATACAACATATGCACTTTTATATCTGACTACTTTCTTAATGATTTTCTACTCACCTAAAGCAAAGAGTTCTTTGGAAGTTCTTGATTGTTGGGGTATATCGGGAAGTGGGAAGCACATTCTAGTACATCTAAAATTGAACCATTTAAATAGGTTGTCTGTAGATCACACTGCTGAATTGAATTGCCTAACAACTTTGATCCCAAAAGTTTTTGTTTTTGTTAAATTTGTTCATAGTTTTCCTCTATGCACAAATTTAGGGGGTTGGGGGGGGGGGGGATTAAAAATTAAAAAAAAATCAAACAAAAATCATAAAATTCAAAAATCCAAAATTATGTTTATTTCTGTTTTTATTTCTTTTTCAGAAAAATCAAAAGTCCAAAAAAAATTTTGTTTTATTTTGAGTGTATTTTACTTTTGGTTTTTACTTCTTAGTGATTTCTTCTGTGTGCTAAGTTTTGTTTTTAATTTTGTTTTTATCTCAAAGTTTCGTTTGTCTTAAAAAGCGAACTCAAAGGAAGAAGAGACTCAAGGAGGCTGTATCAGATCTTTCTGAGTCGAGGTTACATCATTAAACAACTGTGGCGCAACAATGATCATTAAAGAATACTCATTCGAAGGAATAAGAAATGAAGATTATTCTTTCAACATACAATCTTTCAACTCCAGAAGCAAGGTCAAGTGTACTTGAAGATTATGTCACGAATTGCATTGAAGCATCCTCAATCAATTTATTGCTATCTATGAACCTGCTGAAGTGATCCAGAAGACTCGTTCTCTGTTATTCTCTCTGAAGATTCTCAAGTTAAAAGTGCTGATTTTCGAGAATCCTTACAAGAAGCCTCCACACCCAACGTGCGTTCAAAGTCAAATTTTGAAGAAAAGTCCAACTATTCAAGATGAAGTTGTTCACATAGAAGATTCATATGTTCATCTTGAAGTTGTTAATCGAAGATAAATGCTGAAACCAAGCTGAAATTGAAGATTGACAAGAAAAGCATGCTATAAACCTAGGGGGAGCTTGTTAGGTAAAAAAAAAAGCTATAAACCAAGGGGGACATTGTTGGGTCTAAAATTTGGTTTATACTTTTCTTTTCTAATCATTTATTGTTTTCGGTCTAGGACCGAAAACCATCTTGGGTTTTGTTGTAGCTTGGACCGAAAACTCATGTGTTTTCGGTCAAGCAATTGGGTTTTCGGTTTGGGCTTTGTACTTTGGGTCCATACCTATATATAGAAGTAAGGGTGAGGAGTGTAGGGGTTGGCCATTAGTGGAGGAGCATGTTCTAGAGAGAGAAACTAGAGAGAAGAAGTGTGTGTGTATGTGAATCTTGTGTAACGAATCATCATTCTAATCATTAATACATTGAAGATTCATCTAGTTCTTCTTCTTCTTCTCCATTTCATCTTGCATCATCCACTTGATTGGGATTCTACACCATCAAGTGGATCGGATCGATACATTAATCAAATTTGGGGACTTACAAGAGCTCGTCGAGAGGATTTTGTAGATATAAAGAACTTCGAAAAAGGAGCTCGTGTGCAAAAGTTATGGCCGTCCGAAGATCGATGAGAAACCAGCTGGCTTGATGACATGGCAACACCGGAGTGTGCCATGTGCAAAGTCGGCCACCCATTCCCCTAAGAGATAAGGAAACATGGCATGTTCTAGACATGACATGTGGCACCACAAATTTGTTATATGTGGCATGTTCTAGAAGATAGTGAGGTGAACCAAGGAGCATATGACACATGTCATGAATCAGAAGGGCAACGATGCAATAGGGCGCAACGCGCCTCTTGTTGGTGCGCGACGCATCTAATTTAAGCCTATATATACTTGCCGAAAATTTCACTTCCTCCTCACAAATTTCTTCGATATAACTCCCAAGTGACCCCAAACCCTTAAGGCTTAATTTTAGTAATTTTTAGGGGTTAGTAGCAAGGTTGTGGAGCGCTAGAAGGCCCAGAGGAATAGAGCTTTCGGTTTTGAATTTCCGTCCGTATTATTTCCCAATTTTCGCTAAAATCTTTGTAAGTTAAGCTACACTTATATTTCTTTCGGTGTAACTTATATTTATAGCCATATTCATTATTATGAACATATAAATAAGATTTATCAGTAGTTTTAAGTTATTATAATAATTGATCTACTTACGGGTAATGTCTATGTTGGATTTAGTGAGGTGTTTAAAATGGAATTTCCAAACAGTATCCTCCGTATACCAAACGAACCCTACCTCCTATATGATCCTACCTGCTTGTTCCTTACTTGATAGATCTTGATGTAGACATTGGGATTAGTGAGGAATCTGGACTATCATTAGTCACCAAGAGTATTAGACTAAGACTTAGTAATCATTATACTAGGCCACGTCAAATGAAAAGTTAAAGTGCTAAGGCAAGGTTCTACCCAAATTCCGAGACATCCACATTTATCAAGTGAGTGCATAGTTACTTTCAACTTACACATATATACAAGTATTCTAAATGCTTAAATGTTATGTGTACTATTTTTGTTGTGTTTAATGTAACGCCCGCAGCTTCGGGCTAGTCAATTAGAATAGAGTAAGCGAAAAACGACTTTCTTATAGAATATTATTTAGGATATATAATTTTAACCAAAGTCATAGTATATGTGACAAGGATTCCGTATATATAAAGAACTCTGAAATCTGACTTCGTATGAAGAATTTGTGCTTCTTTTAAGTTTCTCAGACTATTTGATTCTAGTTATGTAAAACCCTTATGGTATTCGATTAATAGTTCAACAATATTAGACAAATATTCCGAAAAACATACTCAAATTAGCACATACAATGCATACGATACATACAAATCAGGCATTTCTAGCATGCACTTTCTACATAGACCCTTAGTCTACAATCTAGCATGCATAGAAATTTATAGCACAAATACATAACCATATAGGTATATTGGGAATCACTTACTTCCTGAGCTCCGGCTGACCATACACATTCTATTCACCTTTTAGATATCAATGTTAGATCAAGATACCATGTTCACAATCTCAAGCCAACAATCAGACAAGAACATGGAAAAAGACCGAGCTCACATTTCTGACCAAACTATTTACTTAAGTTTCTTGCATAAAAACGTTTTGTTTCAAAAATTTCTTAATAAAACCCTCTTAGTCCTCAGTTTGATTTCAGACACACCATAAAGCATGCCTGAATCCCTTAAAGCAAGGCTCTAATACCAACTTGTAACGTCACACAAATTATAGAGAGATTTTTCATTTATGGAATAGATGAACCATTTAAAACCCTTATTTCAAAAACCATTGAGTGATATTTATTTGATTAAAACATTACATTATTAGAGTTGGGTTTACAAAAACTATACATACAAATATCTTCGATGTATGTATAGTCATGCCGATCTTTTCTCAAGAACAACTTGCAAAACATTTTATCCACAACTGTAAGCATAAAGCTTAGTGAGTGTTGCAATATACCACATATTCCAGCATACATACAATGCATCCACATAAAATCCTCGACTATATGTTGAGTAACCAAATCCCTATCCACATACATACGTCATACATAACATGTCAAGCACTAACTCACATTATGAACCCCGCCAAACATACATAACAGGCCTCGCCCAACTCGACTGTCAAGGGCCAAATCCTGGTCTTCCATATTGTTCCCATGGTTCCCGCCAAGGACTTTCCCTGCAATGCCAAAGGCCAAATCCTAGTCTTAATTACAAAGGCCAAGGGCCAAATTTTGTTCTTCCGTATATGCATAAACCATGAATAGTCAGGAATCATATAGACAGTTGAACATATGATCCACCCGAAAGAAATATATCATACAAGAACCATGTAGTCATGCATTAGACCAAGAGTTCTTAGGCTATCTAACTTGACTGCATAAAACCCTTACAACAATCATTCAACAAACATACAATACTATCATTACCCTAACCAATTATGACACCTAGCATTATTATATATTCCTCAAACAAGACTCTATCAATCTAGCATACCATGACACCAAGTATCGTACAATGCACAAGCATACAAAGGAATCATCCTAGTCCACTAGCATACCGTACTATCCTAATATACCAAGGATATACAATGTCAAATGTTGTATAGTGAAAAGAATCACCTAAACCGAAGAACCGAAGAAGCATAACAACACTCTTGCTCCTTGCACTGATCAGAATCGTGAAACGACTAAAACCAACATAGAACAAATCCTTAGACAACAACCCAAATTCTCCAAGTTTGACCTAAGGTCAAACTGGTCAAAAGTCAATGGTTAATGGTCAACTAAAGTCAACGATCACCCAATTCAACCATCGCCACGACATGGTGACCTCTTAGCCACAACGTAGGCATATCCAGACAAAGTAGTGATGGGATTTATACAAACAATCCTATGTGTGCATGCAACCCTAGTTTGGATCTACGTTATCTCAATTAGATATACAACAAATGAACACAAATAGGAAACCATAATATGCATCTAATATTTTTGAAAAACACATATGAAAGATTAGATCACATACCTTTGTTGCTATATAGTAATAACAACTCAAACTTGAAGATCCTTGCTTTTGAGAACAAGTACCATAATTGCAGTACCTCTGATGGTTCACAAACACACTAGGGCAAGAGGGTGAATATGAGAGAGAGGAAAGGGAGTGACTTGCTCTAAAAATCGGCTCCTTCTAGGTTTTCACAAGATGTGTCCGAATTCAAGAGCTAAGGGCTCTATTTATACTTGAGGCTAGCTAGGGTTTTAAGGTGGAAACCCTAATTCCTTAGCTTAGGGCCTAAGCAAGTCCATAGACTCCATTACCTTAGGGCTTGGACGAAAATAACTAGAAACTTCTAGGGATTTTTGGCCCTCCCTAATAAGGGTGATCCAATGGCCCAAAGCCTCAACTATCAAATAATTACAAAACAACCCCTGCACTTTCAGTCCATTCATTTAATCCCAAATTAATTCCAAATTAATTTCGGATTCAATACTTATTAACTATATGATTTCTAATTAATATATTATTCTTATAATATATTAATAAATCATATTTATTCCTCAATTTATCATTCTAAATAATAAATTAAACCTCTCTCTCCAATAGTCATCATGTCTAGTTGCCAGTGTGAAGGAAACCCAAAAGGACCATGCTACCATCAAATCAAGTACATACCAATTACAGTTATGGGCTTAGGCACCTAATCCAACAGTCTCCCACTTGGATAAGTCTAATAACTGTAATTGTAAGTGTGACTTCAGAATCTGGTTAGCAATCGTAGCTCTCAAAAGCCGCTGTCGAACTCTGACCTAGTCAGTTGCGTGTCCTTAAGATAATGGATCATATAATCCTCCGTTTTGCAAGATATCATGTGGAAAAAGACATTGAACATAATCAGTCTCAATTTCCAACAGTCTGTTTCCCGATTTATGATTTGTTTGACAATGAATTTAATTGAACACATCAATTCAGTCCTAACCGGACCCGGCACATAAGTCAACACAAAATCATCGAGGGGCCCAAGATATCGCTTTTACCCTCTTAGGATAAAAGGAACAGATAAACTTTGACTTACATCAAATCGTACACAACAATACGTTTTGTAACATCAAGTTACTGATGTGTTTACGAATTATCAATGCACAACCAACTTGTAAACAACAACTCATATATCTCGGTTTAAAGATTATACGATATTATTATCTCACAATTACTCGTGATAAATTCCATGAAGTAATTCAAATGAGCGTAGGTTTAATCCAATACTCAAATCTTGTTTCAGGAGTACTCATGAACGTTGCAACAAACTTTTGCTATGTCTAAGCACTTAGAAAATCTACAAACCAATTCATGACAGTCTTGTCTCATTACTTACTTCCAAAGTATGATCAACTGTGGATAATTCGAATAATCTAATTATTCAGGAAGTAAACCATGCAAAAGTGAAACACAAAATACACAATTGACAAAAGATAGTAAACAATTACTTATAAATAAATCTCCATTAATTAATCATCAAATTTCAATTACATTTATATTGTTACAAGTTTCTGAAATATCTATCTAAGCACTAAAACTAATATCGTCCTTTAGAACAATGCTCCTCGTATGCTGAACGTGCTTAATCCTACTCAGACCCTTTGTGAGGGGATCTACAGGATTTTCTTCTGATGATACCCTCTTGACGACGAGGAGTCCTTCTTCTACCCGATATCTGATGAAATGGTATTTTGTGTTGATATGTCTGGATCTACCATGATCCCTTGGTTCCTTGGTTAAGGCAACCGCTCCTTCATTATCACATAAAATCTCCATGGGCTCCTTGATGGCTGGTACAAATCCAAGGTCTCCAATGAAGTTCTTCAACCATATAGCCTCCTTCGACGCTTCACTCGCAGCTATGTACTTTGGTCCGCACGTTAAATCAGCCACGGTCTCCTGCTTGGAACGTTTCCAAGTCATTTCTCCTCTATTAAGGGTAAACACCCAGCTCGACTGAGAGCGGAAGTTATCTCTGTCGGTCTAAAAGTTGGCGTCACTGTACCCTGTCACTCTCAAGTCATCACTCCCACCAAGTATAAGGACCCAGTCCTTAGTCCTTTGTAGGTACTCAAGAATGTTCTTAACTACTGTCCAGTGAGCTCTACCCGGGTTTCCTTGATATCGGCTAACCATGCTTAACGCAAAACCCACATCAAGGAGAGTACATGTCATAGCGTACATGATCGAACCAATGGGGGAAGCATATGGCACTCGACTCATTTCCGCTATCTCGGAATCGATACTCGGACTCTGAGTCTTACTCAGCTTGGTATTGCTCTGGATAGGTAACTCCCCTTTCTTGGAATTCTCCATGATAAAACGTTTCAACACCTTGTCCAAGTAAATACTCTGACTAATTCCTATTAGTCTTTTACTCCTATTTCTCAAGATCCTTATCCCCAGAATATAAGCAGCTTCCCATAGATCCTTCATAGCGAAACATTTCCCAAGCTAGGACTTAACCCTCTTCAAGCTTGGAACGTCGTTTCCTATGAGCAGTATGTCATCGACATACAATACTAGAAAGCTAACTTGACTCCTACTAGCTTTGACATACATACAGGACTCATCCTCACTTCTAGAGAAACAAAACTCTTTGACTTTCTCATAGAAGCAAAGATTCCATCTGCGAGACGCTTGCTTCAATCCATAAATGGATTTCTCAAGCTTGCACACTCTTTTGGGGTATTTAGCATCCACAAAACCTTCAGGTTGACACATGTAAACATCTTCAGCCAACTTCCCATTAAGGAAAGTGATTTTGACATCCATCTGCCAGATTTCATAATCATGAAACGTAGCGATGGCTAATATAACCCTAATAGACTTGATCTTGGCTAGTGGTGAGAGGGTCTCATCATAGTCCACCCATGGGGTTTGAGTAAAGCCCTTCGCAACCAGTCGTGCCTTGAACGTGTGCACTTTTCCATCCCTGTCGGTCTTCTTCTTGAAGATCCATTTGCACCCAACTGTCTTACGACCTGATACATTGTCAACCAAGTTCCAAAATTGATTGTCATACATGGATTGGATCTCGTTGTGCATTTCCTCTTTCCATTTTGAAGACTCAGGGCCCGCCATGGCTTCCTTGTAGCTAGAAGGCTCATCCAAATTCACCAGTGTACTATCATTGATAAACGTAGCACCATCCGTAGTAATATGAAAACCATAAAACTTCGGTGCCATTTTAACTCTAGTGGAACGCCTAAGAGGTAATGACTCATCAATCGGCTCAACAAGAATATCTTCCTCAGGTTGAGCGCTAGTGTTTGAGGTTCCTTCACCGCTTGATTCTTGAATCTCTTCAAGATCAATTGTCCTCCCACTGTCCTCTTGGCATATGAGTTCCCTCTCGGAGAAAACTCCTATCCTCGCTCCAAAGACCAATTTATCATTGGGTTTGTAGAAAAGATATCCAAAGGATTTCTGTGGGTAACCGATGAAAATACATTGCTCACTATGAGGTTCAAGCTTGTCGTGAGTCTCTCGTCTTATGAAAGCTTCACAACCCCAAACCTTGATATGTGCCAACAAGGGAACCTTCCCTGTCCACATCTCATGAGGTGTTTTGGCAACCTTCTTAGTTGGGACTAGATTAAGGATATGGGCAGCAGTCTCTAAGGCATACCCCCAGAATGAGATTGGTAGCGAAGCTCGACTCATCATGGAATGAATCATGTCCAACAAGGTTCGATTGTGCTTCTTAGCCACACCATTGAGCTGTGGTGTCCTAGGTGGCGTCAATTGTGAATCGATTTCAAATTCCTTAAGATAGCCGTGGAACTCGATACTAAGATACTCACCACCCCTATCGGATCTGAGCATCTTTATCTTCCTGCCCAATTAATTTTCCACTTCTTGCTTAAACTCTTTGAACTTTTTAAAGGTTTCCGACTTGTGCTTGATTAAGTAGATGTATCCATATCTGTTATAATCATCAGTAAAAGTCACATAGAAGCGGTTAGCATCCCTTGTGGTGGATCTGAAGGGCATACACACATTTGTGTGTATGAGATCCAACAATCCCTCACCTCTTTCAGAAGTACCAGTGAAAGGTGATTTAGTCATCTTTCCAAGTAAACATGATTCGCACGTGTCATCTGATTTTAGTTCAAATGACTCCAACACTCCATCCTTTTGGAGTTGGGATATGCGCTTCTTGTTGACATATCCAAGATGACAATGCCACAAGCATGCCTTATCTAAACCATTAGACGAATCAATATGCAAAACATTATTTCCTAAGTTATGTACAACCATCACAGTTTCATATACACCATTACAAGGAAATGCGTCAAAATAAAATAAACCATTATAATAAGCATTTATAGAACCAATTTCATTATTTAACAAAAATCTAAAGCCTTGTCTGTACAAACCATGAAAAGAAATAATATTTCTCATCATCTCTGACGAGTAGCAACATTCATTCAAATCTAACCCTAACCCACTATTAAGCACTAAAGAATAAACTCCGATCTTGATGACAGGCAACGATTTCCTATTCCCCATTATCAGGTTTATCTTCTCATGCTCCACATCCCTACGTCTTTTTAGCCCCTGCAAATCAGAACAAATGTGAAAACCACATCCTGTGTCAAGGACCCAAGAACTAACATGTGATGAGTTATTAGATAGAATAGTATAAAGAGGGCTTTTTCTTCCCATCCTTGATGTCCTGTAAGTACTTCAGGCAGCTTCTCTTCCAATGCCCCTTATCATGGCAGTAGAAGCACGTTGCTTCTCTAGGATCGTAGGAGGGAGTGGCAGAACCGGTTTTTGCTTTGGTTCCACTTGAAGAAGATCCATCATGGGACTTTCCCTTCCAACTCTTTGAGGGAGCTTTCCTCTTCTTCCCTTTTCCATGTCCAATAGTCAGGACTGGGGCAGCAGGAGGAGTGGATTCAACAGATTTGCCTTTCATTCCACTTTCAACAGTTCTCAAAAAACCTTGAAGCTTGCTCAACGAGACTTCCTCCTTGCTCAAATGATTTGTCATCTTGAACTGATCATAGCAGGGAGGTAAGGAGTGCAAGACTATATCTATAGCCAGCTCCTCGTCAAATTTGACATTCAACTTAAGCAAACAATCCACATACCTTTGAATTTTTTGCAAGTGGGTCATGATGGACTCTCCATCCTTCATTTTGGTAGTAATAAATGAGGTGAAAATCTCGTACCTCTCTTGACGTGCTCGTTGATGGTACTTTTCCATCAAGTCCGAGCACATCTAGTAAGCCCAAAAGTCCTCATAGAACCGTTGCAGTTCAGGAGTCATAGTGGCCACCATAATGCACGATACTTTGGTTGCTTCCTTGCATCGGGACCTATACTTCTCCATTTCTTCGGGAGTAGCAGTAGTTTCATCAATCTCGGCGAGTTCCTTGTCGAGAATGTGTTCCTTATCCTCATATCGCAGGGCCATTCTGATGTTTCTGATCCAATCATTGAAATTGGATCAATCAAAAGTAACCCTCCCACAGAAGTTTAGGAGCAAGAGTGGGTTCGAGGAGCTGTTGTTGTTGGAGGTTGAGCCGGGAGCGTTGTTTGGGCCAGACATCTAAAAAAGAAGAAAGACAAGTTTTTGATTAGATAGGAAATCCTTAATATAACACCCAAATGAAATATTAAGGCTAGGACCCAAAACAATTTCAAGGAAGGACTACTGAGCAGACTCGATGAGTCTAGGAGATGACTTAGCGAGTTAGCTAAGGTTTCAGGGGTTTTGAAGACTGAAGAACTCGACGAGTTATAGTGAAAAGTCCCGATTCTACTACAGAGAAGAACTCGACGAGTCTGAGGAAGGACTCGACGAGTTGGATCGTGATTTCAGGATTTATGGTTCATAGGACTCAACGAGTTGATGGACCAACTCGGCGGGTTGATTCAACCAGAATGTTGACTTTGACTTGGACCTTTTGGACTAGAAAAGCATTATTGGGCTCTAGGTTGAGGCCCATGCGAAGGAATGGGGCCTAATTGGAAATTGGGCCATACATTGGGCTTTTATGGATATTATGATTATGGACCTTAATGGTTTTGGGCTTGGGCCTTAGTTATGAGTCTTGTTGGGCCAGGGGTAAAATGGCCATTTTACCCCAAGATGTGGATTATGGATCATGGTGTGGAACCCAATTGCTAATTGGGTAATATTTTGGTATTGGTAGCCCAGGGAGTTGCCAGGACAGTAGCTAAGGACTTGATGCAATGGACTTCAGCAGTTTGAGGTGAGTCTCCTCACCATACCAATGGGTCGAAGGTACCAAGGTTGACCCATTTTATGTTATGTGGTACACTAGTTGATGTAGTGATATGTGGTATGCTAGTTGGTTATATGCTAGGCGGTATGCTAGTGTTTATATGATATTTGCAGGAAAGACCATGGGAGGAGCCCATGACGCTTGGATGTAAGATCATGTGGGGGAGCCCATGGCTTTTCAGGTAAAGACAATGGGGGGAGCCCATGACACTTGGATGCCAGACCATGTGGGGGAGCCCATGGCTTTCCAGCTAAAGTCCATGGGGGGAGCCCATGGAACTTAGGTGTAAGACCATGTGGGGGAGCCCATGACATCCTGGAGTAAGACCCTGTGAGGAGCCCACGTCATCCCTATATGTTTATGTGCAGGGCTTATGTGATTGATATGGTTTATGTAGCTGTTATAGCTAATATGGATTATGGGGTTATGTGGATTGTGTGGGGTATGCTCCGGAGAACTCACTAAGCTTCGTGCTTACAGTTTTGTTTATGGTTTCAGGTATCATTGTTTTGGAAAGGTAGGGCTCAGTTTGATCGCAATGCATACACCCGTGTTTTCATCATTATGTGATTTTGGGATGAACTCTGACAAATGTTTTAATTAGCAATGTTTTGGAATACTTGAATTAAAGGATATCTAGTTTGACTATAATAAAAAATGAAATTTTTACCCTTGATTTTTGGGTCGTTATAAGTTGGTATCAGAGCCTTGGTTTGCGGGATTCAGACATATTTTCGGGTATGTCTGAACTCAAACTCAGGATCTGTAAAGTTTTCAAAAGAAAAATGTTTTCAAGGACAAGTTTTTCTAAGATAAGAAAGGGTGTGGTTCATGCAATCAGCCTAGCTCAAGTAAGTTTCCCAGAATACCCATATATGTTATCTCTTATGACCTGATTTTTGGATCTGTGAATCGTATGCTAGTTAGGGCTAGGAGAGATGCATTTATATGTTGTATGAGCTGGTAGACTTGCATGCTAGTGCTGAGTAGTCAACGATAAATTTGTCACAAATAGGAATTTCTGATATGTTGTAAACACTTAACAAAGATAACATTGTAGCTAAAACTTGAAAACATGTATGGTGCTTGTTCAATGACCACAAATTCCATCAAATACTCTATACAAACATCCAAATAGTCAACAAAAGGTTGGAAACCCTAAAAATCCCGGTTTAAGTCTATTTTGGACTAGGATTTTCTTATTGGGCCTAATGGACCAATAAGCTTCCAATTTGACTTTTTGGGCTTAGAACTCTTAAATGGGCCCTAATTAGACCCATTTGCATGAAACTTAATATTTTGGGCCTTATAAGCCTAAAATGAACTAGGTTATACTCAATGGGCCTTATTTCGCCATAAAAAATCTAAATAGCCCTAATGGGCCATAAGACTCATACGTGAAGAATATTGGGCCGTGAATTACTCAAAAAGGGCCAATGGGCCGAAAATCATCTAAATGACCCATAATATGAACTTAAGCACAAAATGGCCTAAAAGACCTCTTCTCTCCTCTCTCTTTCTCGGCCCAAGAAGAAAAAAAAGGAGAAATTCATGAAATAAGGAGGGTTAGCCACCTCCTTATTACACCATGGACTTCCAAGCAACATCACATACCTCCATGCAACCATCCTTTCATCTCTCTCTCTTCTCCTTTCTTCTTCTTAATTCTCGGACAAAGGAGGAAACAACACACACACAAACCACTTAAAATTTTCTCTCAAGAACACCATCATAATCTCTTCTTCTTCATCAAAAATTTTCGAAGATCTTGGGCACTTCAAGTAGGATTTTCCATAAGAGTCATCATCCTAGGTAAGTTGATGCTTAAATCCATGATCTAATTACTTCATTTCATCAAAAATCTCCTCTTAATCTATTCAAATACATGATCATGCTTCTTAGAACACATCTAAGCCAAAAATCTTCCAAGAAGCTTGCTAGGCCGAAAATCACATCACTTTCTTCCATTCCTTCTTCAAAACCGTGATCAACTAGAAAAAGTGAGTTCATACCCCTCTATTTTCGGTTTTTACAAGTTTTATGGGGGAGAATATAAGTTAAATGTGTAGATCTATGTGTATGTGTATGTTATGTGTGATTTCATGCATGTATGTGTAATTTTATGTGTTTATGTGGTAAATATGTAACAAAAAGGGAAGAAATCTCGAGATCCATGGCACAAGAAGGAAAACAAACATAATCTAAGATATACTACACTAAACAAGTCAAGAAAATTACCCTCTAAGATTGTAATAAACATATTGCAACATAAAACCCATTTTTTGGGCTATAATTGTCAAATAAACAAAAGTTGGGTTTAAAATTGTCATTCACGATTTTCATAAGGACCAAAAGAGTCAATACAGTAAAAATAAATGTTTTTATGAATATTATACTCTTTAAAGGACTAGAAAGGTAAATTGTAGCTTAATGGGCTAATTTTTGGGCTTTTCGGCCCATAGGCCCAAAAATTGCGAAATTATGATTTTCAAGGGACTGAAATGGTACAATTCTCAAAACAGGGGAAAAAAGGAGTAAAGAAAACTATTTCAAGGGTTAAAATACTTTTCTTTTCCAAAAAGGATCAAAAATGTAAAGTTTTTGGAAATTGGACTTTAACCGAAAAACTCTTTGCTGGAAGGGCTGAAACTGTCAAAGAGTAAATTTTGGGCTAAAAAACCTTTATTTAAACAAGTCTATGGGTCAAAAATGTCAAGAAAATGAATTAAGGGCCTAAAATGTCTTTTTTCTTTATGTAAGGGACTAAAATTGTCATTTTTATTAAAGAAAGGGTTGAATGTGTCAAATCAATATTTTGAGTCAATTATTTTGGTTTTAAAATATTTGGGTTAAAAAGAATACCAAATTACAACTTATGAAGATAGAATGAAAAATATACATATATTTTCACATATCGTTATAAACAACCGACAAGTTTCGTGCCGTTGAGAATTTAACAATTTTTCAAACAAACTTCCGACCATTATATTATACCTAAAACAAGTAAATATTCAAATAGTTGGACTTGAAAGATCCTAATCATGCTTAATGGGCCTTCGTGACCCATTACCGTGACTTTTGGGTTCAACAATAATGACACATGTCTATTGGGCCTCTTGTGACCCAATTACATGTTTAAGAGACCCTTAATGGCTTATATGTGCTATTGGGCCTTGGTGGCCCATTAGCATTGCTAGTAAGGTCCAAATTAAATAAAATATGAAATGGGCCAACACGTCCTTCGTATAACCAACAGCCTAAAATAACTCACGTAATTAGCAGGACTTCGTATTCCTCTTCTTCTCGTTTGTTAGGCTTATTTGAAATCAAAGTAAACAAATCCGGGTCGTTAATCAACAGTAATCAATTTTGTTTAGATTAAGTGAGTAATAACGGGTGACACCTCTAAGGGTCGTTCGTAGTCTGTAGTTATAATCAAAGTCTCATGGAAGGAGAGCGAGAGTTTGTGTATAGATATATACGAGGGTGACTCCCCACACCTCAGCTGTTCGCTACAGTTAGACTCGGCCAGTCTAGGGTGACAAAATATTAAGATCAATTCCGGCGTACATTAGGATGCCAAGACAGACGAACAAGTCATTATTATGCATGGTTATAACGACTCACATAATTAAATAAATCCAATAGCATCCGAGTAATCAAGGAAGAGTAATCAAAATCATTCGTTGTGGCGATATAACAATTTGAAATAATTATATTATGTTATCGGAAAACATCGGGTTTTTCGAGGAAATCAACACTACTCGCTTGTATTTTTCTATAACTATAATACAAAACTTCCCATTTATACACGTTTTGAAATCATTCATGCATCAACTTATGGATCTTCACACTTTGGTAAACAATTGTCTTTTCAGAAAATATCGGATTTTTAGGGTTTTATAAACTACACAAATCATTTTTATCACAACCCTGCTTATGAACTCACCAACATTTCATATGTTGACATTTTTCAAAATCACTTGTATTCTCCAGTAACAGGTAAGCTGAAGGGTAATATCAAGTATGTTAGGATGTTATGTTTTGAAAACTCTCAAACAATTGATGCTACGGATATGTAATATTTAAACAATGTACTGGATGTGAACAATGTCAATCGTTATGTATTAATGTTGTGTTTCATGTATAACCATTGTGATGATATTCAATTTAAGTCACGCAAGCCCTCGGACGTTTCCGCCGTCTGGTTCGGGGGTGTGACAGGTTGGTATCAGAGCTCTGTTTATAGTGAACTGGCATATCTAACCACACATTGATATGCAACTATAAACCAAAGAGGGACTAAAACAACTCTGAACAAAACAAATAAAACACAATGATAAAACGTCTTTACTTGTGTGATAAAGGAAATTGAACATAATACCAAATCAAATAAGATAATACTGACATCTTGGTTAAGTCGGGACTGTTCTTAGTTGTATTAAGGGGTGGATGTATCCTGATCAACTACATTTTCTCCGAAGTACAACTATTACATGCCCCGGTAAAAACCTCGATGGACGGTAAAACTAAAAACATACCCCTTTGTTACCAAGAAAAGAACATCAACTCAATTTGCATAATAATTAAAACATCTTAGGAATAATATTAGTACATTTATATACTCTCGCAGACAGTATGGCCGGCTTCCATCACCCCGGAGATCCGTATTTCCCTAATCAGGGAAATAACGGATGGCTGGAGGAGGAACCTGAAGAAGACCCTGAGGAAGGGTCTGAAGAGGAACCTGAGGCGGAAGTCGAGGGCGGACCTGCCGAGCCAGTGGAGGTCCTGGAAGAAGAAGAAGCCGAAGAGGACTTCGAGGAGGAACCTAGCGATGATGGTGATTCGGACGCGGAGTGCGAAGTCATCAACCCCCCTTACCCGACTAGAGTGCCAGCTCATCGGATGGGCCCCACTGGCCCTACACCCCCATGGGGTATCGATCTTTGGAGGTGGAGCAGACAGCAGGGACAACGACCTCCGTTTGGCATGGCACGCGAGTTCTACGACTTGAGGGAGGGAGGACCAGCTGATCGTGCGCTTCCGTACATGGTGAGACGATTGCGGAACACTAGCGACCTAGCTTAGAGCACCGCCGATCAGATGCACCAGATGCGGACTAGAGTCGAGCGTGCAGAACAGGAGACGCGAGAGGTTATCCGAGAGTTCCACATGAGGCAGGTGAGATGGGAGACTCGCCTCCGAGACGCGGAACGACAGGTGGCTCGCCTTCAGGGAGCGTCCACTTCCTCAGCACCACCCCCCTGGCGCATCCCACCATGACTAGGGCTAGTCATATCTATCTTTAGTATTATGCTTACATGATCTATGCTGTGTACCATCGACTCTATGTTTAAGTGATTACACTACTCATAGAGCCGTTACGCTGCCGAACTTACACCACTTATGTATGCTCTTACGAGCAAATTTTCATGTATCAAAGTGCGGATAATATTAATGGAAAAGTTTATGTGTTTTTTTGTGATGTTGTGATCTGCTATGTGTTATGTATCCATGATTGTATGCTAATTTGTGAAACTACTTAAGTTCATGCAATACACCTAGCTTATAGGACCACAATCTCACAAAAATCATAGGCACTCAACATCTTTCCGTTCCATGACAAAAAGATGCCCGAACGACCAACCCGTGGAAACCCTGGACCAACCCCACCCGAAGTCAACTCAGCTGCATTCCAAGCAGCTGTATCTGCTGCGGTCACCGCAACCATGGCGCAGATCCACCAAGGGAACAATGGTGGAGGCAATGGACAAGGGGCTGGAAGTTTGAACAACGGAACGAATCAAGGACCTACCAAGACATGCTCTTACATGGATTTCACCAATGCCAAGCCACGAACTTTTAATGGCACGCGTGGAATGATAACCCTAAAGAGATGGATTGAGAAGGTGGAATCAGTATTTGAGATATGTGAATGCCCCGAAGAGGTGAAAGTGAAGTTCGCCGCATGCACATTTGTTGACCAGGCTCTCACCTGGTGGAATGGACATGTAGAGGCCATGACTCTCCTCATAGCCAACGCTATGCCGTGGGCGGAGTTGAAAGAAATGCTGATGGCTGAGTTCTGCCCACGAGGCGAAATTCAGAAAATGGAGCAAGAGTTATGGAATCTTACCGTCCGAAACTCTGACATAGATGCATACATATCAAGGTTTAGCGAACTGTCACTATTGTGCCCTGGCATGATTATTTGAGAGGGAAAGAAAATCGAACGATTCATCTGGGGATTAACCTCCCCAACTCAAGGAAATGTGATAGCTGCAAATCCTGAAACCTTCGACAGTGCCAAGAGGTTGGCCAAGAAACTGTACGACCACAACAACAACCGCAACAACAACAACAACACCACCAACAACAGCGGCAATAATGCAGGATCAAGCCCCACCTGCTATGGATGTGGAAAGACTGGGCATATCCGTCGAAACTGCCCCAACATCAACAACCCTGGGAATGGAGGAGCAGGAAGAGTGCTGACCATGGGACAGGGAGAAGCGGTTCAGGATCCCGCTGTTGTTACCGGTACGTTTCTCCTAAACCACACTTATGCATGCATCCTATTTGATACCGGGGCAGAACGAAGCTTTGTGAGTAATAAATTCAAACACTTGTTAAAACAACAACCCCAGAAGCTTAATGAAACCTTTACGGTGGAAATGACTAATGGGAAAACAGAATCCACTGGGGAAATCTACACCGGATGTAGCCTGACCTTAAATCATCACGTCTTTCAAATAAACTTAATGCCTGTATCCACTAGGAGTTTTGATGTGATTATCGGCATGGACTGGTTAAGCCCCCACCATGCTGAAATTATGTGTCACGAGAAGGCCGTTCGCCTTCACCTCCTAAATCACGAAACCCTAATTATATACGGAGACAAACCCAGCACGAACCTTCGTCTTATCTCGTGCATTAAGGCACAGAAGTATCTACGAAAGAAGGACTTGACGTTTCTAGCTCATATAGTGGATAAGTCCAAAGAAGAGATCAATATTCGAAACATCCCTGTGGCTTGCAATTTCCCGGATGTCTTTCCGGAAGATCTTCCGGGGATACCCACAAAAGTAATTGACATTTGATGATAAATAAAAGTTGTTATTTATTTATGAGTAAGGTGTTACTATCTTGTGTTGATTGTTTACTATGTTTCAATTTTGCATGTTTTTAGTTCCAGAATAATTATGTTATTATTCAAACCATCCACAGTCAGTCAAACTTTGGAAGTAAGTATTGATTTAAGACTGTCATGAATTTGGCTTGTATAATTTGTCTAAAAGTGCTTTGGACAATGCAATGGTTGCTACAACATTCATGAGTACTCATAAGGGCTGAGTATTGGATCCAACCCACGCTCACTTGCATCACTTCATGGAATTTATCTCGAGTGATCGTGAGACGGTAATATCATATAAATCTTCAAACCTAGAGATATGAGTTGTTGACTATGAGTTGGTTATTCATTGATTGTACGAAAACGCATTGGTAACTCGATGTTATAAAACGTGCCTTTGTGAATAATTCAACAAGTAGTTAGTACAAGCATATCAGTCGAAGTTTATCTGTTCCTTCTAGAAATAGAAGCGATATCTGGGCCCCTTGATGATTTGGTTTTGACCTATGTACCGGGCCCGGTCAGAACCTAATTGATGTGTTCAATTTAGTTCTATGTCGAAACAAATCAGAGATCGAGAAACAAATGCTGGACAATAAGTAAGACCATGTTCCATGTGTTTGTCCGGCTGATATCATGAGAATAGAGGATTATATGATCACTTATCTGAAATGGCGTATCATCATCATCTCAGTTCCGAGAGACTTTGAAAGAGCTACGATTGCTAGTCGGATTATGAAGTCATATTTGCAAATATAGTTATTAGACTTATCCAAGTGGGAGACTGTTGGATATAGTGTCTAAGTCCATAACTTTATTTGGTATGTACTTGACCCGACCCGGCATGGTCCATTTGGGTTGCATGACATTGCAATACTTGGATAGACTAAATGAGAGAATAAGGCACTTATGATTATTAATATATTATAAGTTCTAATATATTAATAATAGTATTATTTAATTAGTATTGATCAAGTATTAATCTAGGATTAATTTGGTGATCAAAGTGAGACTAATTAAATATATAGGGTTGATTATGACAATCATCAATTCTTTTATGGTGGATTAATGATCCATGGTTTATGGGTTATGGATGTAACCAAATGGAGCTCCATGGATAGTCCATGGGAGTTACAAATCCATGGGTCATGGGAAATCAAGAGTCATGACAATTAAGGGCATTCATGTGTAAACCCTAATTGTGACAACACTATAAAAGGAACCCTATGGCTAGCAAAAAGTGGACCTAGTGGACATAGTGTTACTAGAGAGGGCATAACCAATTTTGAGTGCTAGAAGTATTCTCTCAAGTTATTCCAAGTCTTGTGGTGTTGTGTGAAGCATTTGAGGCACAACATTTGGGGTGCTAGGCTCACAAAGTCTTGAAGGAATCCAAGCAACAACAAGGTATGTATTTCTACTAGTTTTATGTTTTATGTAATCCCCATGCCATGCTAGTTAGGAAATAACCTTGAAAAAGAAATTTGCATGTATATAGAGAAAACATAGATTCAAGGTTATTAGGGTTGCATGTACACTTAGGAAGTGTTAGAATGCTCAAAACCCATCAGTGGTATCAGAGACTAGGATTATTTTCTGTATACTTGATGCAAAACTGCTTAAAAATCGAAAATTTTGCACTATGACGACTGTACTCGCCGAGTCCATGGGGAGGACTCGCCGAGTCCATGAACAAATTCATTCTACTCGCCGAGTAGAATAGTGCACTCGGCGAGTAGGATCGTGCTGGGCAGTTTTTTCGAGTTTTGTTGCTGGAAATGGATTAAGATCATTATCCCAATCTGTTTTGGACTTGTAAAATCTGTTTTTCAAAATGATAATGATTATGTTAACCCATTTTACATTACTTTTATCAAATTTCAAGTATTGTATATGTTTATATGATTTCTTGAAATTGCTTGACATGAATTTGTGTTCTTATGAGTTTTTAGAAGATCATAGGAATTATGTGTAACCACCATGTGTGTTTAATTCATGATCTTAATGGCTATGATGGTGTCCATAACTTGTCCTCAAGTTATGGATAACCAAAAGTCACTTCTTTTAATTGTGATTAAAGAACTAAAGAGGTTTCATAAAATGAAGAGTCTTCATTTTTATGAACCATTAAAACTCATAAGTTACAAATTGAAGAGACTTGGAATAGTTTCGAATCTTGCCCTCAAGTTTTGGAATTTGAAAAGTCTTACACTTTAATACTTTAATTCCAAATTAAACCTTAGATTTTTAAAAAGTTTAAAAATCAACACTTATACTATTATTATAATTTTATTATATAGATATGTATAAGAATATGTCATTCTTACCGTTAGTAGGCCTCATTCACGAAGCCGGTCTATAAGGGGGGTATAAGGTTGTTGCCTATAAAATGGTGACTTAATGGGTGTCCACTCTCACCCACCGCTTCCTTGATCGGTGGAGGGTCGTTAGCTGAACGGGTAGGATACGACTTTAAATACTTGCTAAAAGTATAATGAATTATAAAGTAACTATACATTATAAATTCCCAATCTTAGTTACTTTAGGAAAATGTGAAATTGGTGCTAGCCCATAAAGTTACACTTTGTACCTTACCAAGTCGTTAGTGGAGCGTGTGTGGTTAACCGGCACACTAACATGGACTAGTAAGAGTGGCAAAGGGTAACTTGACCTTATTATAGATCGGTGGAGCGTGTGTGGTTAACCGGCACATCGATTTGGTAATATTGTTGAGGGTACCAAGTCAATTTGTATGGTTATTCACACCTTGTTTGTGATCCTCGGCATCCCAGTCACAAACTTGAGAGGGCACAATCGAGATTCAAACATGCCATTGAAAAGTTCAATGTATCTCAAAAGATCTAGGAGTTTCAAAACCAATAAAACTTAATAATAAAATATTTCGTTCTTATGGTGGAAATTGGTAAATCGTCATTTACCTACCTTCAAATATTTTATAGTATGGATTACGGCATCCCTCTTCCAACTATAAATAGTTTGTTGGATCCTAGCCTTAATATTTCATTTGGGTGAATTATTAAGGATTCCTAATCTAATGAAACTTGTCTTTCTTTCCTTTCAGATGTCTTCCAACAATGCTTCTGGCTCAAACCCAACAGGCTCCTTTTCCCTTATGAACTTGTGTGGTAAGGTCATCTTTGATGGATCCAATTTTAATGAGTGGATCAGAAACATCAGAATGATTACCCGCTATGAGGACAAAGAATATGTCCTCGATAGGGAGCTTAAGGTTGTAAATGAAGCCACTGCTACTCCTGAAGAGTTTGCGGAGTTTGTTGCACATGAAAAGGATGCTACTAAGGTAGCATGCATCATGATGGCCACCATGACTCCTGAACTTCAAAAATCCTATGAAGATTTCTACCCCTATGAGATGCTCCTGGATCTGATGGAAAGGTACCATCAGAGCGCGCGTCAGGAGAGGTATGAAATCATTTCCTCCATGATAACCGCAAGGATGAAGGGTGGTGAACCCATCACCTGTCACTTGCAGAAGATGCAAAGGTTCGTTGACCGGTTGCTGAAGCTAAATGTTGACTTTCCTGAGGAAATGGCGATTGACATCATTCTCCATTCCTTACCTCCAAGTTATGATCAGTTTCGTATGACTTATCATATGAACAAGGAGGAAGTCACACTTAGCAAACTTCAAGGACTCTTAAGGACAGCTAAAAATGGCCTTAAGGGTAAAGCGGTTGCTACTTCAACTCCTTCAACAGCCCCTGTTCTGGCTATTGGGCAGGGAAAGGGTAAGAAGAGGAAAAGCCCTTCGAAGGGTACCAAGGGTAAGACTCTTGATGGTTCCTCTTCAAGTGGGACAAAGAAAGGTCCCATTACTCCTTCTTCAAACCCAAAGGAAGCACAGTGCTTCTATTGCCAGGATAAGGGACACTTCAAGCGAAGCTGCCCTAAATATCTGCAAGATCTAAAGGATGGGAAGGTTAAACCCACCCATACAGGTATTTACACAATATTGTCTAACAACTCATCTAATGCTAATTCTTGGGTGCTTGATACAGGTTGTGGTATTCACATCTGTACTGATTTGCAGGCACTAAGAAGAAGTGAGCAACTGGAGCACGGGAAGATAAACTTAGTCATGGGCAACAGGAAAGCATCACCTGTTACCAAGATAGGAGTTTATTCTTTATTGCTTAATAATGGGTTAATGTTAGATTTGAATAAGTGTTGTTACTCGCCCGAAATGGCGAGAAATATTATTTCTTTTCATGGCTTGTACAAACAAGGTTTTACATTTTCATTTGATAATAAAAATGGTGCTATTAATGTTTATTACAATGATGTATTTTACTTTAAAGCATTACCTTGTGATGGTGTATATGAAGCCGTGAATGTTGTAGACAATCTAGGAAATAATGTGTTGTATATTGATTCTTCAGATAGCTTGGATAAAGCATCCTTGTGGCATTGTCGTCTTGGACATGTTAACAAGAAGCGCATAGGCCAACTCCAAAAGGCTGGAGTCTTGGAATCATTTGACCTCAAGTCAGATGATAGTTGCGAGTCTTGTTTACTTGGAAAAATGACAAAGTCACCCTTCATAGGTTCTTGTGATAGGGGTGAAGGTTTGTTGGACCTTGTACACACGGATGTGTGTGGGCCCTTCAGAGTTGCTACAAGGGATGCTAATCGCTATTATGTGACTTTTACTGATGATTACAGTAGATATGGATATATTTACTTAATCAAGCATAAGTCAGAAACCTTTGAAAAGTTCAAAGAGTTTAAGCAGGAAGTGGAGAATCAATTGGGCAGGAACATCAAGATGCTCCGATCCGATCGAGGAGGAGAGTATCTTAGCATTGAGTTCCTTGACTATCTTAAGGAATGTGGGATCGTCTCACAATTGACACCTCCCAGAACACCACAGTTGAATGGTGTAGCTGAGAGGCGCAATCGAACCTTGTTGGATATGGTTCGTTCCATGATGAGTCGAGCTTCGTTACCAATCTCTTTCTGGGGGTATGCCTTAGAGACTGCCGCCCATATCCTTAATCTAGTCCCTACTAAAAAGGTTGCCAAAACACCTCACGAGATGTGGACTGGGAAAGTTCCCAATTTGGACCACATCAAGATTTGGGGTTGTGAAGCGTTCGTGAGGCGTGAGACTCATGATAAGCTTGAACCTCGAAGTGAGAGGTGTATTTTCATCGGCTACCCACAGAGATCCTTTGGTTACCTCTTTTACAGACCCAGTGATAATGTGGTCTTTGTAGCAAGAAGAGGAGTCTTTCGTGAGAGAGAATTCATAAGCCAAGGGGACAGTGGGAGGCAAATTGACCTTGAAGAGCTTCAAGAGTCAAGTGGTGAAGGAACCTCAAATGCTATCGACCAACCTGAGGATGAAACTCCTGTTGATCTGATAGATGAGTCTGTACCTCCGAGACGTTCGACTAGGGTGAGGAACACACCTGATTTTTATTATGGTTATCACATCACCACTGAAGGTGATACATTTATTAGTGATAGTACACTAATAGATTTGGATGAACCTAATAATTACAGGGAAGCCATGGCAGGCCCTGAGTCTGCTAAATGGAAGGAGGCTATGGACAGCGAGATTCAGTCCATGCATGACAATCAAGTTTGGAACTTGGTTGACAATGTACCAGGTCGTAAGACAGTTGGGTGCAAATGGATCTTCAAGAAGAAGACCGACATGGATGGGAAGGTACATACTTACAAAGCGCGACTGGTTGCGAAGGGCTTTACTCAAACTCTGGGAGTTGACTATGATGAGACCTTCTCACCAGTAGCTAAGATTAAGTCTATTAGAGTATTGTTAGCCATATCTGCATTTCATGATTATGAAATATGGCAAATGGATGTCAAAACCGCTTTCCTTAATGGAAAGTTGGCTGAGGATGTTTACATGGCTCAACCAGAGGGTTTTGTCGATACAAGATACCCTAATAGAGTATG
This sequence comes from Lactuca virosa, assembly GCF_052849685.1. Lineage (NCBI taxonomy): Eukaryota > Viridiplantae > Streptophyta > Magnoliopsida > Asterales > Asteraceae > Lactuca > Lactuca virosa. Next base: position 305,456,543 of record NC_136427.1, on the reverse strand, counting down.
TAAGCTTGATAAATCCATTTATGGATTGAAACAAGCATCTCGCAGATGGAATCTTTGCTTTGACGAGAAAGTCAAAGAGTTTGGCATTTCTAGGAGTGAGGATGAGTCTTGTGTGTATGTCAGGGCTAGTGGGAGCATAGTTAGCTTCTTGGTGTTGTATGTGGATGACATACTTCTCATAGGAAACGACGTCCCAACCTTGCAGGAGGTTAAGTCCTGGCTTGGGAAGTGTTTCGCTATGAAGGACCTTGGGGAAGCTGCCTATATCCTAGGGATAAGGATATTGAGAGATAGGAGTAAGAGACTAATTGGACTTAGTCAAAGTACTTACTTGGATAAGGTGCTGAAGAGGTTCAGCATGCAAGAATCCAAGAAAGGAGAATTACCAATCCAGAGTAATGCCAAGCTGAGTAAAACTCAGAGTCTGAGTACAGAGGCTGAGATAGCTGAAATGAGTCATATACCATATGCTTCCGTTGTGGGCTCGATCATGTATGCTATGACTTGTACTCGCCCTGATGTGGCCTTTGCTTTGAGCATGGTCAGTAGATATCAAGGGAACCCTGGCAAGGCACACTGGACAGCGGTAAAGAACATTCTCAAGTATCTGCGGAGGACTAAGGATTGGGTCCTTACCCTCGGAGGCAGTGATGACTTGAGAGTGGAAGGATATAGCGATGCTAGCTTCCAGACTGATAGGGATAATTTCCGCTCTCAGTCAGGCTGGGTCTTTATCCTAAATGGAGGAGCAATTACTTGGAAAAGTTCCAAGCAGGAGACAGTAGCTGATTCTACTTGTGAATCAGAGTACATAGCAGCAAGTGAAGCAGCTAAGGAGGCGATATGGCTAAAGAACTTCATCGGAGACCTTGGAGTTGTACCAGCTATAAAAGAGCCAATGGAAATTTTCTGTGACAGCGAAAGTGCGGTTGCTTTGGCTAAGGAACCAAGAGATCACGGGAGATCTAGGCACATTGACAGAAAATACCATTTCATCAGACATCGAATAGAAGAAGGACTCCTCGTGGCTAAGAGGGTATCATCAAATGAGAACCCGGCAGATCCCCTCACGAAGGGACTGAGCAGGGTTAAGCATTTACAGCATCCGAGGCGCATTGGGCTGAAGGATGATATTAGTTTCAATAATTAGATTCTTGAAACTTGTAAAATGTAATTGACATTTGATGATAAATAAAAGTTGTTATTTATTTATGAGTAAGGTGTTACTATCTTGTGTTGATTGTTTACTATGTTTCAATTTTGCATGTTTTTACTTCCAGAATAATTATGTTATTATTCAAACCATCCACAGTCAGTCAAACTTTGGAAGTAAGTATTGATTTAAGACTGTCATGAATTTGGCTTGTATAATTTGTCTAAAAGTGCTTTGGACAATGCAATGGTTGCTACAACATTCATGAGTACTCATAAGGGCTGAGTATTGGATCCAACCCACGCTCACTTGCATCACTTCATGGAATTTATCTCGAGTGATCGTGAGACGGTAATATCATATAAATCTTCAAACCTAGAGATATGAGTTGTTGACTATGAGTTGGTTATTCATTGATTGTACGAAAACACATTGGTAACTCGATGTTATAAAACGTGCCTTTGTGAATAATTCAACAAGTAGTTAGTACAAGCATATCAGTCGAAGTTTATCTGTTCCTTCTAGAAATAGAAGCGATATCTGGGCCCCTCGATGATTTGGTTTTGACCTATGTACCGGGCCCGGTCAGAACCTAATTGATGTGTTCAATTTAGTTCTATGTCGAAACAAATCAGAGATCGAGAAACAAATGCTGGACAATAAGTAAGACCATGTTCCATGTGTTTGTCCGGCTGATATCATGAGAACAGAGGATTATATGATCACTTATCTGAAATGGCGTATCATCATCATCTCAGTTCCGAGAGACTTTGAAAGAGCTACGATTGCTAGTCGGATTATGAAGTCATATTTGCAAATATAGTTATTAGACTTATCCAAGTGGGAGACTGTTGGATATAGTGTCTAAGTCCATAACTTTATTTGGTATGTACTTGACCCGACCCGGCATGGTCCATTTGGGTTGCATGACATTGCAATACTTGGATAGACTAAATGAGAGAATAAGGCACTTATGATTATTAATATATTATAAGTTCTAATATATTAATAATAGTATTATTTAATTAGTATTGATCAAGTATTAATCTAGGATTAATTTGGTGATCAAAGTGAGACTAATTAAATATATAGGGTTGATTATGACAATCATCAATTCTTTTATGGTGGATTAATGATCCATGGTTTATGGGTTATGGATGTAACCAAATGGAGCTCCATGGATAGTCCATGGGAGTTACAAATCCATGGGTCATGGGAAATCAAGAGTCATGACAATTAAGGGCATTCATGTGTAAACCCTAATTGTGACAACACTATAAAAGGAACCCTATGGCTAGCAAAAAGTGGACCTAGTGGACATAGTGTTACTAGAGAGGGCATAACTAATTTTGAGTGCTAGAAGTATTCTCTCAAGTTATTCCAAGTCTTGTGGTGTTGTGTGAAGCATTTGAGGCACAACATTTGGGGTGCTAGGCTCACAAAGTCTTGAAGGAATCCAAGCAACAACAAGGTATGTATTTATACTAGTTTTATGTTTTATGTAATCCCCATGCCATGCTAGTTAGGAAATAACCTTGAAAAAGAAATTTGCATGTATATAGAGAAAACATAGATTCAAGGTTATTAGGGTTGCATGTACACTTAGGAAGTGTTAGAATGCTCAAAACCCATCACATGGACCTAATGAATCGAATCTGCCGACCATTCCTCGACAACTTTGTCATCGTTTTCATCGACGATATCCTAATCTATTCTCGAAGTGAAGAGGAACACGGCCGACATCTCCGACAAATCCTAGAAACCCTGCGAACCGAAAAGTTATACGCGAAACTCTCTAAGTGTGAGTTCTGGCTTCGTAGTGTGAACTTTTTGGGTCATGTTGTTAGTCAGGAAGGGATACATGTGGATCCCTCTAAGGTCAAAGCCATTGAAGGATGGGCGATCCCAACAACACCCACCGAAATTCGTCAATTCTTAGGTCTTGCAGGATACTACAGGAGGTTCATCCAGAACTTCTCCAAAACAGCCAAGCCACTTACCTTGCTTACGCAAAAGGGCGTACCTTTTGAATGGACGGATAAGCAAGAAGCTGCATTCCGAACTCTGAAGCAAGCACTCTGCAGTGCACCGGTACTATCACTACCATAAGGAATAGAAGACTTTGTAGTTTACTGTGATGCGTCGAATCAGGGTTTAGGCTGTGTACTCATGCAGTGTGGAAAGGTGATAGCTTATGCGTTAGCAAGTGCCTCACATGTGCTAAAGTAAAGGTGGAATATCAAAAGCCCTCGGGATTATTACAGCAACCAGTAATTCCCGAGTGGAAATGGGAAAGGATTACTATGGACTTTGTGACCAAACTACCCAAGACGACTGATGGTTTGGATACCATATGGGTAATAGTTGATAGGTTAACAAAATCCGCTCATTTCCTGCCAATAAAAGAATCATACAAGATGGAACGTCTGACGAGGATCTATATCAAGGAAATCGTGAAACTCCACGGAGTGCCCATATCTATCATCTCAGATAGAGATAGTAGGTTTACTTCACGCTTTTGGCAATCGCTTCAGAAAGCTATGGGAACACAACTTGACATGAGCACTGCCTACCACCCACAAACGGATGGGAAAAGCGAGCGAACCATTCAAACGCTAGAAGATATGCTTCATGCATGTGTGATAGACTTTGGAAAGTCGTGGGATACCCACTTGCCTTTAATCGAATTCTCGTACAATAACAGTTATCACTCAAGCATCAAAGTCGCTCCTTTCGAGACATTGTACGGGCGTAAATGTAGATCACCGTTGTGTTGGGCTGAGGTAGGAGACACTCAGTTAGCAAAAGGACAAACATCAGATAATGCATTAACGGGACCAGAAATCATACGCGAAACGACCGAGAAGATAATTCAGATCAGGGCCCGACTGCAATCATCACGAGACAGACAAAAGAGCTACGACGATAAGCGGCGAAAGCCCTTGGAATTTAGAGTCGGGGATAGGGTGTTATTAAAGGTCTCTCCCTGGAAAGGGGTGATTCGTTTTGGGAAACTGGGAAAACTAAACCCTCGATACATTGGACACTTCGAGATTCTTGCCCGAATAGGTCCAGTGGCTTATAGATTGCAGCTACCCGCTGAGCTCAGCAGTGTACACCCTGTGTTCCATGTTTCCAATTTAAAGAAGTGCTTATCCGACGAAACTCTCGTCATTCCATTAGAAGAAATCAAAATCAACGAGAATCTCCTGTTCGTCGAAGAACCAGTCGAAATCATGGATAGGGAAGTGAAGCGTACTAAGCAAAGTCGCATTCCGATTGTGAAAGTTCGATGGAACGCGAGATGCGGACCGGAATTCACATGGGAATGTGAAGACCAAATGAAGCAGAAGTACCCTCATCTATTCTCACATTCTCAAATGTAGCTTTAAAAAGAATTTCAGGACGAAATTCCCTCTAACGGGGGGATGATGTCACAACTAGGAATTTATGATATGTTGTAAACACTTAACAAAGATAACATTGTAGCTAAAACTTGAAAACATGTATGGTGCTTGTTCAATGACCACAAATTCCATCAAATACTCTATACAAACATCCAAATAGTCAACAAAAGGTTGGAAACCCTAAAAATCCCGGTTTAAGTCTATTTTGGACTAGGATTTTCTTATTGGGCCTAATGGACCAATAAGCTTCCAATTTGACTTTTTGGGCTTAGAACTCTTAAATGGGCCCTAATTGGACCCATTTGCATGAAACTTAATATTTTGGGCCTTATAAGCCTAAAATGAACTAGGTTATATTCAATGGGCCTTATTGGGCCATAACAAATCTAAATAGCCCTAATGGGCCATAAGACTCATACTTGAAGAATATTGGGCCGTGAATTACTCAAAAAGGGCCAATGGGACGAAAATTATCTAAATGGCCCATAATATGAACTTAAGCACAAAATGGCCCAAAAGACCTCTTCTCTCCTCTCTCTTTCTCGGCCCAAGAAGAAAAAAAAGGAGAAATTCATGAAATAAGGAGGGTTAGCCACCTCCTTATTACACCATGGACTTCCAAGCAACATCACATACCTCCATGCAACCATCCTTTCATCTCTCTCTCTCTTCTCCTTTCTTATTCTTAATTCTCGGCCAAAAGAGGAAACAACACACACACAAACCACTTAAAATTTTCTCTCAAGAACACCATCATAATCTCTTCTTCTTCATCAAAAATTTTCGAAGATCTTGGGCACTTCAAGTAGGATTTTCCATAAGAGTCATCATCCTAGGTAAGTTGATGCTTAAATCCATGATCTAATTACTTCATTTCATCAAAAATCTCCTCTTAATCTATTTAAATACATGATCATGCTTCTTAGAACACATCTAAGCCAAAGATCTTCGAAGAAGCTTGCTAGGCCGAAAATCACATCACTTTCTTCCATTCCTTCTTCAAAACCGTGATCAACTAGAAAAGGTGAGTTCATACCCCTCTATTTTCGGTTTTTACAAGTTCTATGGGGGAGAATACAAGTAAAATGTGTAGATCTATGTGTATGTGTATGTTATGTGTGATTTCATGCATGTATGTGTAATTTTATGTGTTTATGTGGTAAATATGTAACAAAAAGGGAAGAAATCTCGAGATCCATGGCACAAGAAGGAAAACAAACATAATCTAAGATATACTACACTAAACAAGTCAAGAAAATTACCCTCTAAGATTGTAATAAACATATTGCAACATAAAACCCATTTTTTGGGCTATAATTGTCAAATAAACAAAAGTTGGGTTTAAAATTGTCATTCACGATTTTCTTAAGGACCAAAAGAGTCAATACAGTAAAAATAAATGTTTTTATGAATATTATACTCTTTAAAGGACTAGAAAGGTAAATTGTAGCTTAATGGGCTATTTTTTGGGCTTTTCGGCCCATAGGCCCAAAAATTGCGAAATTATGATTTTCAAGGGACTGAAATGGTACAATTCTCAAAACAGGGGGAAAAAGGAGTAAAGAAAACTATTTCAAGGGTTAAAATACTTTTCTTTTCCAAAAAGGATCAAAAATGTAAAGTTTTTGGAAATTGGGCCAAAATTGTAAAAGTTGCGAAAAAGTTGGACTTTAAGCGAAAAACTCTTTGCTGGAAGGGCTGAAACTGTCAAAGAGTAAATTTTGGGCTAAAAAACCTTTATTTAAACAAGTCTATGGGTCAAAAATGTCAAGAAAATGAGTTAAGGGCCTAAAATGTCTTTTTCTTTATGTAAGGGACTAAAATTGTCATTTTTATTAAAGAAAGGGTTGAATGGGTCAAATCAATTTTTTGAGTCAATTATTTTGGTTTTAAAATATTTGGGTTAAAAAGAATACCAAATTACAACTTATGAAGATAGAATGAAAAATATACATATATTTTCACATATCGTTATAAACAACCGACAAGTTTCGTGCCGTTGAGAATTTAACAATTTTTCAAACAAACTTCCGACCATTATATTATACCTAAAACAAGTAAATATTCAAATAGTTGGACTTGAAAGATCCTAATCATGCTTAATGGGCCTTCGTGACCCATTACCATGACTTTTGGGTTCAACAATAATGACACATGTCTATTGGGCCTCTTGTGACCCAATTACATGTTTAAGGGACCCTCAATGGCTTATATGTGCTATTGGGCCTTGGTGGCCCATTAGCATTGCTAGTAAGGTCCAAATTAAATCAAATATGAAATGGGCCAACACGTCCTTCGTATAACCAACAGCCTAAAATAACTCACGTAATTAGCAGGACTTCGTATTCCTCTTCTTCTCGTTTGTTAGGCTTATTTGAAATCAAAGTAAACAAATCCGGGTCGTTAATCAACAGTAATCAATTTTGTTTGGATTAAGTGAGTAATAACGGGTGACACCTCTAAGGGTCGTTCGTAGTCTGTAGTTATAATCAAAGTCTCCTGGAAGGAGAGCGAGAGTTTGTGTATAGATATATACGAGGGTGACTCCTCACACCTCTGCTGTTCGCTACAGTTAGACTCGGCCAATCTAGGGTGACAAAATCTTAAGATCAATTCCGGCGTACATTAGGATGCCAAGACAGACGACAAGTCATTATTATGCATGGTTATAACGACTTACATAATTAAATAAATCCAATACCATCCGAGTAATCAAGGAAGAGTAATCAAAATCATTCGTTGTGGCGATATAACAATTTGAAATAATTATATTATGTTATCGGAAAACATCGGGTTTTTCGAGGAAATCAACACTACTCGCTTGTATTTTTCTATAACTATAATACAAAACTTCCCATTTATACACGTTTTGAAATCATTCATGCATCAACTTATGGATCTTCACACTTTGGTAAACAATTGTCTTTTCAGAAAATATCGGATTTTCTGGGTTTTATAAACTACACAAATCATTTTTATCACAACCCTGCTTATGAACTCACCAACATTTCATATGTTGACATTTTTCAAAATCACTTGTATTCTCAGGTAACAGGTAAGTTGAAGGGTAATATCAAGTATGTTAGGATGTTATGTTTTGAAAACTCTCAAACAATTGATGCTACGGATATGTAATATTTAAACAATGTACTGGATGTGAACAATGTCAATCGTTATGTATTAATGCATGGTGAAGTTTATGTTGTTTTTCATGTATAACCATTGTGATGATATTCAATTTAAGTCACGCAACCCCTCAGACGTTTCCGCCGTCTGGTTCGGGGGTGTGACAGGTTGGTATCAGAGCTCTGTTTATAGTGAACTGGCATATCTAACCACACATTGATATGCAACTATAAACCAAAGAGGGACTAAAACAACTCTGAACAAAACAAATAAAACACAATGATAAAACGTCTTTACTTGTGTGATAAAGGAAATTGAACATAATACCAAATCAAATAAGATAATACTGACATCTTGGTTAAGTCGGGACTGTTCTTAGTTGTATTAAGGGGTGGATGTAGCCTGATCAACTACATTTTCTCCGAAGTAAACTATTACATGCCCCAGTAAAAACCTCGATGGACGGTAAACCTAAAAACATACCCCTTTGTTACCAAGAAAAGAACATCAACTCAATTTGCATAATAATTAAAACATCTTAGGAATAAGATTAGTACATTTATATACTCTCGCAGACAGTATGGCCGGCTTCCATCACCCCGGAGATCCGTATTTCCCTAATCAGGGAAATAACGGATGGCTGGAGGAGGAACCTGAAGAAGACCCTGAGGAAGGGTCTGAAGAGGAACCTGAGGCGAAAGTCGAGGGCGGACCTGCCGAGCCAGTGGAGGTCCTGGAAGAAGAAGAAGCCGAAGAGGACTTCGAGGAGGAACCTAGCGATGATGGTGATTCGGACGCGGAGTCCGAAGTCATCAACCCCCCTTACCCGACTAGAGTGCCAGCTCATCGGACGTTTCCGCCGTCTGGTTCGTGGGTGTGACAAAGTTGGTATGATATGTGATACATGTAGCCTTGGAGACATTGTATGCCATGCTAGAATGAGAATGACTATTGGTATCAGTAACTGCTAAGTGTATGTTTAAAAAATTGTATACGTTTAGGATCTTATAGCCTTATAAGAATGTATTTGGCCTTGTATCTTGTTCCGTGTATAATTTGCATGCATAAGGCAACCGACAGTGAGGGTAGATGTGGACAACATGAGTTGTGGTATGTGGGCTGAATGTTCTATGATAGTTCATGGGTCGGAGATTGCCCTAGGGTAATCCTAGGATGAGATTAGTGACAGGAGTTACCTGGTTGTGAATTGTATGTGTGGATAGAATGGTTTGATTGTAGTATGCTGGTTAGATTTTTCCATTGTCTGAATGTTGCTTGCTTTGTGCTTTGTGGGACTCTTAGCAATGTGAGCTAGCTACTAAGTGAATATGCTAAGTCACATGTGGCACAGGATGGATAATCTCAGAGTGATGGACTTGGCCCTATTGCGTAACTCTCGTCTGAGTCTAACCGTTCTAGGATTGAGTCTTTTAATCGAAATATTATATGATCTCTGTTGCGTGTGGCTATATTCATGAGGTATCTAGTTGACATTACGAGGAATCTTTCAGCAACTGAGGACTGGGTGGGTTCGAGAACTTAGGAAAGCCTAGGATATGCTTCGGTGGGTTAGTAGTGAGGTTTAGTGAGAATTGGGTGCATCAGTTTGGGGAAGTGATTTGGAGGATTCAGCAAGATTGCTGAGGAAAGTATGGATAGGTGAGGAAGGTAGTATTAGGCCCGTACTACTGAAAGCACAGGATCCATACTCGAATCGGTGAGAGTCTTGGAGAATCTGAGAAGCTTCAGGGAGGAGAATCCTTGAGTATGTTTTGACCAGCGGTTTTGTGGTTTTTCAGTTTGGAGATGAGCACTCAAGTGGGTGGTTCAGGTTCGGGTTCCGAATCAGGTGCGAGTGCTGAGTCGATTAGCAAGCAGATGTGCGGGTTCATCTCGTCAGAGATTATCCGCGATATTTTGGAGCAGACACCTGTGATTTTCGGTTCAGTCAAGGAGGGGATCTTGGAGTTATTGGATAGTCGCCTCATGGCCTTTCGAGCCGAGGTCGTTACGGGGAAATTGGGGGCTCAACTGGAGCCCAATGCTTATGGATCCCTGAGATCCTTTAGGAAGGAGCACCCTACTGTTGACTCTAGTCATTTGGGACCGGAGGTGGGTTATGCACCTTGTCTTCAGGAGAGTCTACCTCATGATTGGATCACTATGGAGGTTTCGCGAGCCCTACGAGAGGAGTTACCCGACATCATTAGGCACGTCACTGATAGAGTGGTCGTCAGATTCGAGCGACGGACCTCAGTTATACAGGTGGTTGATGGGGTGGTCGAGGTAACTCAGGAGAAGAAGATTGGTTTGGATGGACATCTGGGGAAGAGGAAGCAGGAACATGGTCTGGGTCGACGAACCGAGCAGTTGGGTGCGGGGCCATCAAGTGTCAGAGACCCGAGGGGTTGTGGCGGTTGCACGAAGGATGAAGGGGTATAAAAGGATGTTCGTAGTAGGTCTAAGTGCAGCAGGTGCGGGTGGAAGGGTCACAATCGCCAAGAATGCACGTTGGAGGTAGAGTTGTGCCATCGTTGTCATCAGCCTGGTCATATCAGGGCGAACTGCCCCCGCATAGTGGTTAGGGCTGCTCATGATTTATCGCAAGTACTTCTGCAGGAAGTCAAGATTGAGCCGCAATAGATCGCTGATATGTAATTTGAATTCCCCTTTCTGTAATGAAATTATGGTGTGATTACTCTTAATCAACCGTTGTATTTCTTTGAAATCTCACTGAGTTTTGGGTAAGTGTATCTATGGGTTTATTTCTCTACTTGTATTTGGATTATAATTCAAGAAATATCATATGCTAATTGCATACCATGAATTGTTAGTGGGTTAGAAGATAATTGCATCTCGTATAGAGAGTTCCAACTGTTCGGTTGTTATTTAGGGTTGAGGTCGAGATCGGCTTAGGGTTATTGAGTGGAAGGTTTGTGGTTAGCTCCATCGGAATAGTTCTCCTGCATCGTTGTGGTATAGTGATTTCATCGTCGGTGTTGGTACTACCGACAGTGGCTTATGGGAGAACTTCTGGGTTCTACCACTACCGTTGCTAGGAGAGGCGAGGTAGTAAAAGAATACTGGTGTTAGCCGCATGGGTTGCGATCAGATAGAGTTCAGTGGTTCTACGAGAATGGAATTTGGAGCGAGAATTTGTCAGCCAGGATAAAGGTTAAGGTTTCTAGTCGCCAGCATGGAACTCGAGGAGTTTATATAATATCATGGGAGATGGATTGGTAAGCGTAGGTATTCAACAGTTGAACTTTACAGGACAAGAAGGATTGGGAACTCACCAATCCTCATGTGCCGTGAAGACTTAGTCGAATCTAAGCGGGGGATAATCAATCAGGGATTCATAGCAGGAGCGGTTTTGAAACTGGAATAAGTTCCGCATCCGTGTTAGAAAGAAAGATGGCCGAAGCGGCTGTATAGATTGAGGATAGTGTGAGTTGGAAGATCGGAAAACTTCCTAATATTGAGATCGCGTTCTCGTGATAACTGATAGCGGGTTTGAGGGAACCAGGTTGGGTATTCCAGTCAGGACATGAGTTCAGTTTGGGATGTTAGACCATAGGGGTGCTTAACTTTGGGATGTGTTCGGATTGGTAAATTAGTGGTAGGATCATGGGCGCCGGTTGGGTTAGCTGGAAGTGTTGTAAGTCTGCGGGGGTAGCTGTAGCATTCACAAGGTTTTTAGATAGTGTTGGAAGTGTTGTAATACTGCGGGTGTAGCCATAGCATTCATAAGGTTTTCAGATAGTGTTGGAAGTGTTGTAAGACTGCAGGTGTAGCCGTAGCATTCACAAGGTTGTCAGATAGTGTTGGAAGTGTTGTAAGACTGCGGGTATAGCCGTAACATTCACAAGGTTTTCAGATAGTGATAGAAGTGTTGTAAGTCTGCGGGGGGTAGCCGTAGCTTTCACTAGGTTGGTTGATAGTATGGGAGTGATGTTAGATCACGAGAAGAACAATAGCACCCACCAGTTCTGGTACAACAGTGAGGGAGTGGCAAGTCCATGGATCGGTTTACGGATTTCCCCAGATGAATTAGACCTGGATGAGCCAGTGATAAGACCGTGGGAACACCACATCAGTCATGGGATCAACGAAGCGATGAACCGTATAAGGTCGTTTGTGATATAAGGCTATAGTTGGTCTTGTAGCATTCACTTTTAGCCTTGGGTTTGGTGACGTCAGGATTCGATGTTTGGACCCGATCGGTTGGGTCAGAAGGTCGTTAGAGCCATAGTGGCAAGATAACTGACGACAACTATTGTCAGATAAGCATTTCGTATGAAAGTTGCGTGGGGCGACTGTGTGGGAGTCTTTTGACTCGGAGATCGGGCTGACACCCGGTATTTCAGATGACTGGCCGACGAATTGAGACCGGGGAGGCCTTGGTGGAGTTTAGACAGTAGCTAGGAGGCAACATTCAGTGTTTCAGGCAGTATTAATGTTTAGGATTTCAGGTATGGATGGATTAGCTGGTCGATCGGGAAATGCTAAGTCACTCGCAGAAGGATTGAATAATCTCAGAGTAATTGATTTGACCCTGGTTCGCAGCTCTCGTATGACTCTAACCGTTGCAGGGATGAATCTTCAACTTGAAGGATTATCTGATCTATAAGCTAGATTTGGCGTTCGACATATGGACATGGTAAGTTTAATCATTCGGTGGGTAATACCGAGATGATCAGCACTAGAAGCGACTGGGGATCAGTTATTTGTGGGGAATTTATATGGCATTGTTTCGACATGGGTGGTCTATCGGGGAGACATATCAATGTAACGTCCAGGATTTGGAAAGGCAAAGGGTGGTCTTCTGCCTAAGACGGAAGATCTATCCTTCATAGAGATAGGAAAAGGGTCTTGTTGATTATGTTCCGTTGCGTAGGAAAGGCCATGGACTGCGCAGGGTAATGGTTGTACCCCTCTGAATGTCAGGAATAAGCACTTGTGGGGTACAGTACGGGGTCTCGGCGGTTGGTCGGGGGCGTTGTACCCAGGATTCGTCATGATTGAAGCGTTTCCAAGACTTCACCTACAGAGGATTGGACCGAACAGGAAAGGTTATGCATCGTATGTGAGAATTCAGACTGATTCATAGTATTTTCTGGTTCTCAGGAAGAGCATCAGTTAACTTAAGGCAGACAGCAGGAGCCGTAGTCAAGGTGCATGAGAAGTATCCAGGGTAGAGGATTGCAGAGGACTTCGAGGACGAAGTCTAGTTTAAGTTGGGGAGAGTTGTAACACCCAAAATCTAGAAGAATTATAAAAGAAAAATAAACTTCATTAGAAAGGGAAACTCGTCGAGTTCAGGGAGGAAAACTCGACGAGTAGGAATCATTTGGGACGCGGGATTAGAAACCAACTCGACGAGTTGGGGAGAACCAACTCGACGAGTTGGACTGGGTTTGGGAAACCCTAAATCCGGGATTTTGCACCCTATTTAAACAACTTAACTCTAGGGTTTTGGCCTCATTTCCAGCCTCCAAGCCCCAAACCCTATATCTCAAAACCCTAATGCATTATGAGAGTGTGCGAGCCATTTTTGAGTGAGTTTGTGTGCATTAAAGCTTGTGGGAGAAGGAGAAGCTTGGGGATTCAAGAAGAGGCTCTTAGATCCAAAAACATCTTCCCATTCCCAGCATTTTCGGGTAAGCAATTCTCAATCTTGCTCAATGATTTCTTAGATCTCTTCATTTTACTTTTATGGGGGGTTTTTGGTCCAAGAATGTTAGCTTTTGAGACTTGGACATCCAAAGTGATTACTCTTTTAGATCTGGGGTCTAGAAGGGGTTTCATGGCATAAAGGTGCAAACTTTATGGCCATGGAAGCCCTATGCAAGCTTTAAGGTGTCATTTTGGCCTTTTAAGCTCCAAAAGGCCATGCATGGAAGGAAAGTTAGATACTTTACGTAAGATATCAGCTTTAGGGGACCAGATCTATGGTTTAGAAGCATTGAACTCGACTGAAAGTGGCTGAATGGATTTAGACTAAGAGGGACTCGACGAGTTGTTCATTCAACTCGGCGAGTTGGGTCGTGGGCCCAACCTTTTCTGACTACTGAGCAGACTTGGTGAGTCTAGGAGATGACTCAGCGAATTGGATAAGGTTTCAGGGGTTTTGAAGACTGAAGAACTCGACAAGTTCAAGGAAAGACATGACGAGTTATAGTGAAAAGTCCCGATTCTGCTATAGGGAAGAACTCGACGAGTTGGATCACGATTTCAGGATTTATGGTTCATAGGACTCGGCGAGTTGATGGACCAAGCCGACAACTTGAGTGAACCAGAATGTTGACTTTGATTAGGACCTTTTGGACTAGAAAAGCATTATTGGGCTCTAGGTTGAGGCCCATGCGAAGGAATGGGGCCCAATTGGAAATTGGGCCATACATTGGGCTTTTATGAATATTATGATTTTGGACCTTAATGGTTTTGGGCTTAGGCCTCAGTTATGAGTCTTGTTTGGCCAGGGGTAAAATGGTAACTTTATCCCCAAGATGTGGATTATGGATCATGGTGTGCAACCCAATTGCTAATTGGGTAATATTTTGGTATTGATAGTCCAGGGAGTTGCTAGGACAACAACTAAGGACTTCCTGCAATGGACTTCAACAGTGGGAGGTGAGTCTCCTCACCATACCAATGGGTCGAAGGCACCAAGGCCAACCCATTTTATGTTATGTGGTACACTAGGTGATGTAGTGATATGCGGTATGCTAGTTGGTTATATGTTAGGCGGTATGCTAGTGTTTATGCGATATTTGCAGGAAAGACCATGGGGGAGACCATGGCGCTTGGATGTAAGACCATGTGGCCGAGCCCATGGATTTTCAGGTAAAGACCATGGGGGAGCCCATGGTACTTGGATGTCAGACCATATGGGGGAGCCCATGGCTTTCCAGCTAAAGACCATGGGGGAGCCCATGACACTTAGGTGTAAGATCATGTGGGGGAGCCATGGCATCGTGTAGTAAGACCCTGGGAGGAGCCCATGGCATCCCTATATGTTTATATACGTGGCTTATGTGATTGATATGGTTTATGCTGCTATTAGAGCTAATATGTCTTATGGGGTTATGTGGATTGTGTGGCGTATGCTCTGGGGAACTCACTAAGCTTTGTGCTTACAGTTTTGTTTATGGTTTCAGTCGTCATTGTTTTGGAAAGGCATGGCTCAGCTTCATCGCAGTGCACACACCCATGTTTTCCGCATTATGTAATTTTGGGATGAACTCGGATAAATGTTTTAATTAGCAATGTTTTGGAATACTTAGATTAAAAGATACCTAGTTTGACTATAATAAAAAAATGAAATTTTTACCCTTGATTTTTGGGTCGTTACATAAACATGATATACATTACTTAATACTCAAAATCGAATACAATAATAATTATATTTTACTTAGACATCAAGTGACATACTTTCCTCTCATATATATATATATATATATATATATATATATATATATATATATATATATATATATATATATATATATATATATATATATATATAATTAAATGAGGCGGGTTATAAGTGGTGCGAATCGAGAATGTTCCATACTCAATCCATTTAATAAAAAGGTAAATCAATATGGGTCGTAAATGGGTAAACGAATCTAAAATTATAATCCAAACCCATAAAATTATTATGGGTTTGCAGCGAATTAGGGTCAAAACATGCCCCATTAACATGTCTAGACTCTTTACTCATTATATTTAATTAAGACAAAAATTTGGTGTATCTACTCCTTTATGTTCATGACATTATCTTGGCGATAAGTTTTCTATGACGGATTTTAGAGCCCGTAATTACTTCATTGGAGTCTCGGTTTCGCAGAAGCACAATGTTATGTTATCTTCTCATACAAAATATACTACTGATATCTTGGAATGTGAATACATGTTGTATTGCAACACTAAAACATATCTATTCAATTTGACTTCAAACATTTGGGGCCGCCAAAAAAATTGTTAACGACATACCTTTTACAAAGTCTTGTGGGGGAAGTTTTCGACTTAACATTCATACTAGCTGAAATTTCTTTGCACCTTGACAAGTATGTTGTACATACACGATCCATGGGAGGTACACTTAAATGTGTAAAAACATATTTTTCTTTGCATACAGGGTACTTTGCAACACAACTTACATCTCTATTCCTCGCCTACCTCCTCCATGTCGGCTAGGGCTGTCCAGACAATCGTCGATACACCTGTAGATACTATGTTTTTTTGAAAGAGAAAATCTTTTCTTGTGGTCCTCCAAACGATATCAAACTATGTCCTATCTTTATACTAAATTCATTTGAATATAGGGGTAACACCAACATAGTCTTCGAATGTTGGTAGCTTTGAAATATTCTTAGAGATCTACAAGTCTTTTTTTGAAATGACAAGAAATTTCAAACCAAAATTTTCATTTTTAATACTCATAAAACATATGTCTCCTCATTAATTCTCAAAATAATCAACAAGTTTTCAAAACAGATATTCAAATCTAGGATCCACAAACATAGCTCCATAACAAGGGTGTGTGTGTGTGTACAATCACGCCGGTGCCTTCCCGCGATCCTCTAAGGTACCTGAAACACATAACACATAACAAGGTAAGCACGAATGCTTAGTGAGTTCCCCAAAATACCACATACAACAATTTAGCCACTCGAGGCTATACTCTGTAAGACCCTCCGGTCTATGTGTCTCAGCGAGACCCTCCAGTCTCGTAGCTTGTTGGACCCTCTGGTCCGGTCTAGCTTGTTTGACCCTCCGGTCCGGTTTGATTGGGAACCCTCTGGCCTCATAGTTCGGTGTACCCTCCAGTCCGGTCTAAGCAACAAATAATATAGCATACAATACATATCACACAACCATGCATAACTCAAGCAAGCACGTAAGACCCTCTGGTCACACATAGTTTCCACTCTAGGTAAAGTATATTGAGAAGACTCACCTCGTAAGCTAGTAAGTAAAAGCCTCGTGCTCGGGAATCCTCGATCTAGCCTCCGCCTAATCACAAGGATAATATCTCTAATTAATACCCTCCTCATACTCGACTACACCACTCATTTGACCAACCCTAAAGTCGACAGAAGTCAATTCCGGTCAATAGTCCAATTTGACCAGACTCGCCGAGTGCACTCGTGCGACTCGTCGAGTCCCATCGATTCTCAGCAATCTCTTGAAGGTCCAGCTCATCGAGTTAACCCCTAACTCGCTGAGCTATCGCATGATCGAGTCCATCGGGACAAACCCTAACCGGCTCGTCGAGTCGGCTCATCAACTCGGCGAGCCCATTCGGTCTCAACTTGTATTCAGGTGATTTCAAGGCAGAAAACTCTCTCACACTCTAGATCTAAGCTCTCCAGGCCTGAATATCACATAAAGCCTCGAGCTTTAAGTTCATGCATGGCACTAAAGGGCTAAAAATGCCAAGAACAAGCTTGAGAAGAAGTCTCTCATTCAAGGGGCTATGATGGCTGAATAAAGAAGGGGACTTTCGACTCTAGGGACCTCACAAGGTCCAGATCTGATGTCTGTTTCTAAGAAGGTGCTCAAAACCTTCCAGGTCCCCAAAATAAGATGGAAATGAAGCCCTAACTCTAAAACCATGAGATCTATCCATACAAGAGAAAAAAGTTTGAACTTTATACCTTGAATAGAAGCTCCTGGATGTCTAAGCAGCAGATCTAGCAACCTATTCACAATCCTTGCTTGGAATCCTTCTTCCCTCTACCAAAATGCACCAAAGATCTCAAACAATGGCTCAAAACTCTCTCAAAAGCTCAAGGGGGCGATTAGGGTTTCTCTCAGTGAAAGGAAACAAATGGAGAGCCGGAAATGAGGCTATACTTATCCTTATGTAGGCCCCAAACCCGGGGATTTAGGGTTTCCACTCACAACGCCTACTCGGCGATTCTACTCCCGGACTCGCCGAGTAGATCATTAAACCCACGTGGCCATCCCGAGTCTACTCGGCGAGTTATAGCACCAACTCGTCGAGTAGGTCAAAGAATCCTCAAAAATAAATACTTAAAATTAACATACTTGGGAATCTGGATGTTACAGTTCTCCCGCACTAGAATCAGGCTTCACCCTCGAAGTCATGCTCTGCAAATAACTCTGGATGCTGCTCACGCATCTCTGACTCCGGCTCCCAAGTCAAATCAGACCCTCGCCGATGCTGCCACAGGACCTGAACCAGGGGCACTTCCTTGTTCCTCAAGACTTTCACCTTTCGATACAAGATCGCGATCTGCCTCTCAATATAATTCAGGCTCGCATCTACGTGAATGTCCTCCAGCGGTACCACTGCCGTTTCGTCGGCTACACACTTCCTCAACTGGGATACGTGAAAGGTGTTATGGATCTGACTCAACTCCGCAGGTAGCTCCAACTGGTATGCTACCTTACCCACTCTAGCGGTCACTCTGAACGGACTGATATATCGAGGCCCCAACTTGCCCTGCTTCCTGAACCGGATCGCCCCCTTCCATGGGGAAACTTTCAGGAGCACAAAATGTCTGACCTGAAACTCAAGCTCAGATCGTCGTCTATCCACATAACTCTTCTGATGACTCTATGCCGTCAGTAACCTCTGTCTGACCTACTGAATCTGCTCGGTCGTCTTCAGCACTATCTCGGTGCTGCCCATAACTCTCTGCCCCACCTCTCCCCAGCAGATGGGAGTGTGACACCTTCTCCCATACATGAGCTCAAAGGGAGGCATACCAATGCTCGAGTGATGGCTGTTGTTGTAGGAGAACTCAGCTATGGTTAAATAAGTGTCCCAACTCCCTCCGAAGTCCATGACACAGGCGCGCAACATATCCTCGAGCGTCTGAATTGTCCGCTCGCTCTGTCCGTCTCTCTGCTGGTGATATGCAGTACTGAAATTTAAGCGCGTGCCCAGCTCCTTGTGAAATTTCTTCCAAAACCTGGAAGTAAAACGCACGTCTCGATCTGACGCAATCGAGATCGGCACTCCATGCCGAGATACCACCTCTCTCATATAGATCTCGGCTAACTTCTCTGCAGAAGAGCTCTCAGAAAGTAAGTGAGCACTCTTCGTCAATCGATCCACAATCACCCAAATCGCGTCAACTCCACGTGTCGTACTCGGTAACTTGGTAATGAAGTCCATAGCGATCTGTTCCCACTTCCACTGGGGAACCTCCAGAGGCTGCAATAGACCATGTGGACGCTGGTGCTCTGCCTTGACCCGTCGGCAGGTCAAGAATCTCTCAACTACCCACGCAACATCCCTCTTCATACAAGGCCACCAGTAATCCCTCCTCAGGTCCAAATACATCTTGGTGGCCCCGGGATGGATCGAGAACCTCGATCCGTGCACCTCCTCCATCAATATGCTACGTGCTCCGCCCGTATAGGGCACCCACATCCGCCCTCTAAAGGTCATAAGCCCTCGGCTATCCTTCACAAACTCGGATACCTGCCCAATCACCCACTCCCTCTTGCAGTTCTCCAGTTTCACAGCCTCCGCCTGGGCCTCTCGAATGGTATCCAGTACCGGAGTCACCACTGTCATCCTCATGCACACATCTCGAATCGGGGCATTCTCCGCCCTGCGGCTCAGGGAATCAGCTACCACGTTAGTATTGCCCGGATGATGCAGGATCTCACAGTCATAATCTTTTACCACATCTCAAAATACGAGGAAGCTTACTATACTCCCACTGGCTTTGACATATACACATGATTCATCCTCGCTTCGCAGAAAACCAAACTCTTTGACCTTCTCATCAAAACAAAGATTCCATCTGCGAGACGCTTGCTTAAGTCCATAAATGGACTTCTCAAGCTTGCACACTCTATTGGGATACTTCGCATTGACAAAACCCTCTGGCTGAGCCATGTAAACATCCTCAGCCAACTTCCCATTAAGGAAAGTAGTTTTGACATCCATTTGCCAAATTTCATAGTCATGAAATGCAGCAATGGACAGCATCACCCTGATAGACTTTATCTTTGCAACTGGTGAGAAGGTTTCATCGTAGTCAACTCCAGGAGTTTGAGTGAAACCCTTCGCAACCAATCGCGCCTTATAAGTGTGCACATTTCCATCCACGTCAGTCTTCTTCTTGAAGATCCACTTGCACCCGACCGTCTTACGACCTGGTACATTGTCAACCAAATTCCAAACTTGGTTGCCATATATGGACCGAATATTGTTGTCCATAGCCTCTTTCCATTTCGCAGACTCCGGGCTTGCCATGGCTTCCTTATAGCTGTTAGGTTCGTCCAGATTCACTAGTGTACTATCACTAATGAACTTATCCCCTTCTGTAGTAATATGAAAACCATAAAACTACTGTGGAACACTAACCCTTTCGGAACGTATAAGAGGTAAGGACTCGTCAATCGGTTCAACCGGAGTTTCCTCCTCAGGTTGAGCGCTAGTGTTAGAGGTTCCTTCATCGCTCGACTCTTGAAGCTCTTCAAGATCGATTTGCCTCCCACTGTCTCCTTGGCTTATGAGTTCTCGCTCTCGGAAAACCCCTCTCCTCGCAACGAAGACAACATTGTCACTCGGTCTGTAGAAGAGATATCCAAAGGACTTCTGTGGGTAGCCGATGAAAATACATCGCTCACTGCGAGGTTCGAGCTTGTCGTGCGTTTCTCGTCTTACGAAAACCTCGCAACCCCAAACCTTGACATGTGCCAACGAGGGAGCCTTCCCTGTCCACATTTCGTGAGGTGTTTTGGCAACCTTCTTTGTAGGGACTAAGTTAAGGATATGGGCAGTTGTCCCTAAGGCATACCCCCAGAATGAGATAGGTAGTGACGCATGACTCATCATGGAACGAACCATGTCTATCAAGGTTCGATTACGCCTCTCAGCCACACCATTCAACTGTGGTGTCCTAGGTGGCGTCAATTGCGAAACAATTCCGCATTCCTTGAGATAGTCGTGGAATTCAAGACTTAGGTACTCTCCACCTCGATCAGATCGAAGCATCTTGATTTTCGTGCCCAACTGATTCTCCACTTCTTGCTTGAACTCTTTGAACTTTTCAAAGGTTTTTGACTTGTGCTTGATTAAGTAGATATACCCATATCTGCTATAATCATCTGTGAAAGTCACATAGAAGCGGTTTGCATCTCTTGTGGTGGATCTAAAGGGTCGACATACATGTGTATGTATGAGATCTAATAAACCCTCACCCCTCATACAAGTGCCAGTGAAGGGTGACTTGGTCATCTTTCCAAGTAAACAAGACTCACAGACGTCATCGTCCCTAAGGTCGAATGACTCCGACACTCCATCCTTTTGGAGTTGGGCTATGCGTTTCTTGTTGACATGTCCAAGACGACAATGCCACAAGCATGCTTTATCCATACTATTGGAAGAATCCACACACAACACATCATTTCCTATGTTATCTACAACCATCACAGTTTCATATATATTCCATTACAAGGCAATGCTTCAAAATATAAAACATTTTTAAAATAAGCATATATAGAACCCTTTTCATTATCAAATGAATATCTAAAACCTTGTCTATATAAACCATGAAATGAAATGATGTTTCTTGCCATATCTGACGAATAGCAACAATTGTTTAAATCTAAATCTAATCCATTACTAAGCACTAAGGAATATACTCCAATCTTGGTGACAGGCGACGATCTTCTGTTTCCCATGATCAGATTCATCCTTCCATGCTCCACATCCCTATTTCTTCTTAGTCCCTGCAAATCAGAACATATGTGAAAACCACATCCTGTATCAAGAACCCAAGAAGTAGCATGTGATAAACCATTAGATTTAATTGTGTAAATACCTGCGAAAGATGGCTTGATCTTCCCATCCTTGATGGCCTACATATATTCTGGGCAGCTTCTTTTCCAATGCCCTATCTTGTGGCAGTAGTGGCACTCTGCCTCC
This sequence comes from Lactuca virosa, assembly GCF_052849685.1. Lineage (NCBI taxonomy): Eukaryota > Viridiplantae > Streptophyta > Magnoliopsida > Asterales > Asteraceae > Lactuca > Lactuca virosa. The sequence continues at coordinate 305,434,933 of NC_136427.1, read as the reverse complement.
TTAAGGTTAGAGTTGGGTTTAGCAGAACCAACTTTGGTTCCACTAGAAGAGGTTCCATCTTGGGACTTTCCCTTGTGGTGGCCCCTTGAGGGAGCCTTCCTCTTCTTACCCTTCCCTTGCCCTATTGCCAAGACAGGGGCAGCAGCGGGAGTTGGAGTTGATGCAACAGATTTATCTTTGCGGTTGCTCCCAGCAGTCCTCAACAAGCCCTGAAGCTTTCTCAAAGAGACCTCTTCCTTATTCATGTGGTAGGTCATGCGGAACTGGCTATAGCAGGGAGGCAAGGAATGAAGGATGATATCAATTGCCAGCTCTTCATTGAAGTTCACATTTAACTTCAGCAGGCGATCGACATATCTCTGCATCTTTTGCAGATGAGCGGTAAGGGACTCTCCATTACCCATTTTGGTAGTGATCATCGAAGTGATGATCTCATACCTTTCTTGCCTAGCGCTCTGGTGGTAGCGTTCCAGCAGATCTTGATCATCGAAGCAATGGACTTTTGTGGCATCACGCTCGTGGGCCTCATAGGCCGCGATCTCTTCAGCGGTAGCAGTGTCGATGCCAATCTCCTTTAGCTTCTCATTGAGGACATATTATTTGTCCTCGTATCGAGTGACCATGCGAATGTTGCGGATCCAATTACTGAAATTGGTCCCATCAAAGATCACTTTCCCACACAAGTTCATGAGTGAGAACGAACCAGAGGAGTTTGAACCAAAAGCGTTGTTGTTTGCGTTCGACATCTGAAAAGGAAAAAGAACAAAGTTGATTAGAAATGAATTTCCCCAATTAATCATCCAAATGAGAAATTAGGGCTAGGAACCAACAGCATTATTCACAAATTAGAAAAGGGATGCCGTAATCTAACAAGTAAATAATTTGAAGGCAAGTGAATGTCGATTCACTAATTCTCCACCATGAAAACCGAAAAAGAGATTAGGTTTTAAATGTATCTAAAAACTCATAGATCATTTGAGATTCATTGAACCTTTCAATGGCATGTTTAAATATCGATATGCCCCTCTAGTTTGTGACTGGGATGCCGAGGATCACAAAGCGGGTGTGAATAACCATGCAAATGTACATAGTGCCCTCATTGTTACAGTCACCTATTCGATGTGCCGGTTAACCACACACGCTCCATCGAACTATGACAAATAATGAGTCACCCTTTGCCACCTTTGCTTAGAACCCAATTAATGTGCCGGTTAACCACACACGCTCCATTAACGTCTTAGCAAGGGTACAAAGTGTAATTTCATGGAATTGCATGCCTAAAGTAACTAAGATTAAGAATTTTGTAAAAACATTTAGTTACTTTATATAGATTCATTATACTTTTTAATGAGGAAAGTTTGCCCTATCCTACCCGTTCGGCTAACGACCCTCCACCAATCAAGGAAGCGGTGGGTGAGAGTGGACACCCATTAAATGGCCATTTTATAGGCCATAACCTTATACCCCCCCTTAAAAATTGGCTTCGTGAATGAGGCCTACTAACGGTAAGACTAGCATTTAAGTTATACATATATATATATATATATATATATATATATATATATATATATATATTAATCTTATAATACTACAAGGTATAAGGTTGAATTTTAAAACTTGTAAAATTCTAAGGTTTGAAATTTAAATAGTTCAAATTAAACTTTTAATCACAAAATTTAAATTTCAAAACTTGAGGACAAGTTTTGAACTTTTCAAAACATAAAGGATCAAATAGCAAATAATCTAAATTAAACAATTAATTTAATGATTATCTAAATTTGACCTAGTCAATATTACTTGCAAGATAATTCAACAAATTAATTCAAATAATCAATTATTATCAAATAAGGAATTTATTATTTAAACAATTGGTAATTATCTTTTGTTTTGTTAAGGATATTGTCAAATAGGTGATAAAATTCGGATTTTATTAAACCAAAACGATTTAGGTAAGAATCCTTAAGCAAAACAGCAAGAAATCCCAAAAATCACTCTGACAGACGCTCCGACTCGCCGAGTCCCTTTATGGACTCGTCGAGTTCATCCTACTCGTCGAGTCCACAATGGGACTCGCCGAGTCTGTCAGTCAGGGGGCAGAAAAAACAATTTTTCAAGGCTTGAACAAATAAACAAGGCATCAATACAATAGAAACCAATCAAGGCTCTGATACCACTGATGGGTTTGAGCCATAAGAACTTTCCTATGTGCACATGCAAACCCTAATGCTTGGATCTAGGTTTCTCTATTGAACATGCAATTTATCCAAGTCTTGCAAACCCTAGATCTAGTGTATACAATTCGAATTTGACATAAGAAACTCAGATCTTGATGATTACCTCTTGTAGCTTGCTTGATTCTTCTTGTCTTAGAGCTTAGAGTCACAATTGTCACTCCTCTAATGGCTTACAAACACCAACTAGCAAGAGGATGATTTGGAGAGAGGAGAGAATTATGAAATTGGCCCTAGGGTTCCAAGGAAGTAAGTGTAGTCGATTTCCACAACCCAAGGGGTCTATTTATACTGTGAGCTTCTAGGGTTTCAGCCAAAACCCTAATAGACAACTTAATCACCAAGCAGCCCATGGAACCTTCTGGATTAAGGCCATGGACGAAAATATGATGGACTCCCATCGTAATTTCGTTCACCCCTTGCTCCATTGGGTTTCCCAGCCCAATAACTCAATTATCCAATAATTGCAGTTCATCCCCTATATTCAGTTAATCTCTTTTAGTCACCAAATTAATTCTTAATTAATCTATGACTAATATTAATTAAATAATATGATTATTCCTTTAATATATTATTCTCATAATATATTAATAAAACATAATATCTTCTCTCTCTTCATAAATCACCCTGTTAAGTTGCTATGGTGAAGGCAACCCAAAAGGACTATGCACAACCGGGTCAAGTATTTACCAAATATAGTTACGGGCTTAGACACTAATCCAACAAACTACCCCGATGGTGGTCAATATCTGGTCACGTACGCCCTGCGTACCAGAGGAGTACGCCCCGCGTACGTCCTCTGTTGGGCCATGGACAATTAGGCTTTGACTTTTGGGCTGTTTATGGACTAAAGGGATTTGGGCCTTTGTTGGACTTAGTAAATAAGATGTTATGGGCCAGTTAATGGTAGTGGATCATGGGATTAGGCCCAATAAGGATATTAGGCCCAATTTAGTAAATTGGGCCAATAGTGGACTTATGTATTTGGACTTTCAAGTTAAGGACTTGGTGTGGGACTTTGGCCCAATAAATGGAATGGGTTCAATGAGTTTTAAGAACTTGGTCAAGGGGGGGATAATGCTGGGTATTAACCTAGTATTTATTATTATGTGACTGTTCGGGATTCCTGGAGAGATCGTAGTCAGAGACCTGCAGTAATTCAGCACTAATTGCGAGGTGAGTCATCCTCACTATACTAAGGGGTCTAAGGCACCAAGGCCGACCCATTGGAAATGATATCCTAGTAGTTGGTATTATGTTGAGTATGAGCTAGTTATGCATGCTAGTTTGATATGCTAGAGGGTAGGTTTGTAGGACTACCTATGATATTGCATGTATATCTGTATGTGCACTTATCTGTTATATGTCGACATATTATGTGGGATGGGTTGAGGTGATCCTGCTCTGTGCGGTAACCAACAAACCCGAGAGCATTCCAGATACGAGCTGAGGGCCAGGTGGGGCATGCCAGACTCGTACAGAGGGCTCAGGAGCATTCCAGATACGAGCTGAGGGAGTCTCGTACTATGGGCTCGATGGCAATCTAGATGTGAGTTGTGGGCCCGTAAGGCAATACAAACTCACACTGTGGGCCCATGGGTAATCCAGTCTGTAAAGTTGTGGACCCAGTACATGATGTTATTTGTATATGTGTTTATGTGCAGTGTATCGGTATTTTGGGGAACTCACTAAGACTCGTGCTTACAGTTTCAGTTTATTGTTTCAGGTACATCAGGGGATTGCGGCAAGGCGAAGGCATGATCGTACAACTCCTCATGTTTTATTTATGTTTCTGGGATGAACTCTGGTGTTAGACTATTTTGAAAACAGAGTTGTAATAACTACTGGTTTTAAATGTCTTTGAAAAGTTTTAAATTGGCTTAAATTTTTATGGCTGTTACAATCGGGCCAAACTGAGAGTGTTGAGGTGAAGAATACTAATGATTCTACTTCATGTGCAGGTAAAGTAGTGGAAGAAGAGAACAAGGAGAGCATAATTAATTCTAGTTCTGTTAATTCTACTGATTGTCAAACCAATGACTCCTTGAACTCTGAATTTGTTGCTTCTAATCAACCAGTTGTTGGTAAATACATGCCACCAAAACAAGCGAAACAGACCGCTTGCTGCAAGTGTGCATGTGGGAACAATCAGAGACAAGGCATGAGAACGCCTCTAGGGGCAGGCAGAAACAACTCCTACGTGAAGAAACATACATGTTTTCACTATGGAACACCTGGAAACATTGCCAGAAATTGTCCAAATCGCACATATGTTCCCTACTACGCTCAAGGATGGCAGAACGCGCCAAGAGGAAGATTTTTCAAAAGAAACCCTTCGAGGCCACGTTCAAACAATGGTAACTGGAATGCCAAAAAGGGAAAAAATCAAACTCCCAAGGACAAGAAGGGAATGTCTGCCAAGAAGTCCAATTCAAGAGATGCTCCAGTGAAACCAAGACCGGTTAGGTCAAAGTCATCTCGGCAATCGGTTTCAAGTTCCAAAGCAAGCGATAAGGCACCCAACCGATCGAACAAGAAATGGGTTAAACCCAACTACAAATGGGTACCGAAGGTTCACACTCCAAAATCTTCAAATGATTCTAACATTTCTTCATCTTCTGTTTGTGATAAACAGGACATGTCATGGGAGAGAGCACCTTGCGTTGATGATAAAGGTCAACCCAGTTTCAAAATGGATTGGGTTCCAAAGACCAACTAATCCTGCACTTTGTGCTGGAGCAGCTATGGAGGCATATCATCAGAGTTTGGTTTATTGATAGTGGTTGTTCCAAGCACATGATAAGGGACATCTCTAAACTGTACAACATTTAGAACTTTGTTTGAGAAGTGGGGTTTGTGCTTAACGATGTGAAGAATTTTCGGATCTATTCTGAGATTGAAATATGCATGCTACTCTCAGATCATCTAGATGCAACTTCAGTTGGTGACTTACGGTTTGAGTTTTCTTCTTGATACTCTTGAGCTTTTCTTAAAATGATTCGTTTTGAAGACAATCTTTTATTTTCTTATAGTTTTTCGTTTGTAGGTATTGTTTGGGAAGTGATATCAAGATTAAGTGCTAAAGGGCAATCTGAAATTCATGTAATGCACTAAAGCCGAATTGTCTAGACTCTGTGTTCAATGTGCTGGTAGGCACAAAGGATTTAAAAGGACTAGACATAGCTGAAAATGAAAGGACTTGACAGTATGGACTTAGATAGTTCTATTTGGACTGATAATACGACGCTTGGGTAGATTGAGTAGTGGGATAAACATGGGAACCTGCTGGATACACTAAAGTCATATGTATCTAGAATTGTGGCTTAACATTTCCTTGATGTATGGACTCATGTCCTTAATTCTGGTATTGATAGGGCGACTGGGGGTTCTGATAAAGTAGGTCTGTAGGAAATTATTTTCTTGCTTTCTATCTGTCAGTCATATGTTGCTTCCTCTGCATGATTGGAAGAGATCCGACCTGGAATGCAACATATGCAACTTTATCTCTATGCATATCCTTATCTATGCAATTATTTCTATCTGTTAGTCATATGATGTCCCTTCTGCGTGATCGCAAGATCCGACCTGGGACACATCATATGCACCCTACTATCTTTATAACCCTCTATCTATGTTAGTCATATGTTGTTCCCTCTGCGTGATTGGAAGACATCCGACCTGGGATACAACATATGCACTTTTATATCTGACTACTTTCTTAATGATTTTCTACTCACCTAAAGCAAAGAGTTCTTTGGAAGTTCTTGATTGTTGGGGTATATCGGGAAGTGGGAAGCACATTCTAGTACATCTAAAATTGAACCATTTAAATAGGTTGTCTGTAGATCACACTGCTGAATTGAATTGCCTAACAACTTTGATCCCAAAAGTTTTTGTTTTTGTTAAATTTGTTCATAGTTTTCCTCTATGCACAAATTTAGGGGGTTGGGGGGGGGGGGATTAAAAATTAAAAAAAAATCAAACAAAAATCATAAAATTCAAAAATCCAAAACTATGTTTATTTCTGTTTTTATTTCTTTTTCAGAAAAATCAAAAGTCCAAAAAAAATTTTGTTTTATTTTGTGTGTATTTTACTTTTGGTTTTTACTTCTTAGTGATTTCTTCTGTGTGCTAAGTTTTGTTTTTAATTTTGTTTTTATCTCAAAGTTTCGTTTGTCTTAAAAAGCGAACTCAAAGGAAGAAGAGACTCAAGGAGGCTGTATCAGATCTTTCTGAGTCGAGGTTACATCATTAAACAACTGTGGCGCAACAATGATCATTAAAGAATACTCATTCGAAGGAATAAGAAATGAAGATTATTCTTTCAACATACAATCTTTCAACTCCAGAAGCAAGGTCAAGTGTACTTGAAGATTATGTCACGAATTGCATTGAAGCATCCTCAATCAATTTATTGCTATCTATGAACCTGCTGAAGTGATCCAGAAGACTCATTCTCTGTTATTCTCTCTGAAGATTCTCAAGTTAAAAGTGCTGATTTTCGAGAATCCTTACAAGAAGCCTCCACACCCAACGTGCGTTCAAAGTCAAATTTTGAAGAAAAGTCCAACTATTCAAGATGAAGTTGTTCACATAGAAGATTCATATGTTCATCTTGAAGTTGTTAATCGAAGATAAATGCTGAAACCAAGCTGAAATTGAAGATTGACAAGAAAAGCATGCTATAAACCTAGGGGGAGCTTGTTAGGTAAAAAAAAAAGCTATAAACCAAGGGGGAGATTGTTGGGTCTAAAATTTGGTTTATACTTTTCTTTTCTAATCATTTATTGTTTTCGGTCTAGGACCGAAAACCATCTTGGGTTTTGTTGTAGCTTGGACCGAAAACTCATGTGTTTTCGGTCAAGCAATTGGGTTTTCGGTTTGGGCTTTGTACTTTGGGTCCATACCTATATATAGAAGTAAGGGTGAGGAGTGTAGGGGTTGGCCATTAGTGGAGGAGCATGTTCTAGAGAGAGAAACTAGAGAGAATAAGTGTGTGTGTATGTGAATCTTGTGTAACGAATCATCATTCTAATCATTAATACATTGAAGATTCATCTAGTTCTTCTTCTTCTTCTCCATTTCATCTTGCATCATCCACTTGATTGGGATTCTACACCATCAAGTGGATCGGATCGATACATTAATCAAATTTGGGGACTTACAAGAGCTCGTCGAGAGGATTTTGTAGATATAAAGAACTTCGAAAAAGGAGCTCATGTGCAAAAGTTATGGCCGTCCGAAGATCGATGAGAAACCAGCTGGCTTGATGACATGGCAACACCGGAGTGTGCCATGTGGCAAAGTCGGCCACCCATTCCCCTAAGAGATAAGGAAACATGGCATGTTCTAGACATGACATGTGGCACCACAAATTTGTTATATGTGGCATGTTCTAGAAGATAGTGAGGTGAACCAAGGAGCATATGACACATGTCATGAATCAGAAGGGCAACGATGCAATAGGGCGCAACGCGCCTCTTGTTGGTGCGCGACGCATCTAATTTAAGCCTATATATACTTGCCGAAAATTTCACTTCCTCCTCACAAATTTCTTCGATATAACTCCCAAGTGACCCCAAACCCTTAAGGCTTAATTTTAGTAATTTTTAGGGGTTAGTAGCAAGGTTGTGGAGCGCTAGAAGGCCCAGAGGAATAGAGCTTTCGGTTTTGAATTTCCGTCCGTATTATTTCCCAATTTTCGCTAAAATCTTTGTAAGTTAAGCTACACTTATATTTCTTTCGGTGTAACTTATATTTATAGCCATATTCATTATTATGAACATATAAATAAGATTTATCAGTAGTTTTAAGTTATTATAATAATTGATCTACTTACGGGTAATGTCTATGTTGGATTTAGTGAGGTGTTTAAAATGGAATTTCCAAACAGTATCCTCCGTATACCAAACGAACCCTACCTCCTATATGATCCTACCTGCTTGTTCCTTACTTGATAGATCTTGATGTAGACATTGGGATTAGTGAGGAATCTGGACTATCATTAGTCACCAAGAGTATTAGACTAAGACTTAGTAATCATTATACTAGGCCACGTCAAATGAAAAGTTAAAGTGCTAAGGCAAGGTTCTACCCAAATTCCGAGACATCCACATTTATCAAGTGAGTGCATAGTTACTTTCAACTTACACATATATACAAGTATTCTAAATGCTTAAATGTTATGTGTACTATTTTTGTTGTGTTTAATGTAACGCCCGCAGCTTCGGGCTAGTCAATTAGAATAGAGTAAGCGAAAAACGACTTTCTTATAGAATATTATTTAGGATATATAATTTTAACCAAAGTCATAGTATATGTGACAAGGATTCCGTATATATAAAGAACTCTGAAATCTGACTTCGTATGAAGAATTTGTGCTTCTTTTAAGTTTCTCAGACTATTTGATTCTAGTTATGTAAAACCCTTATGGTATTCGATTAATAGTTCAACAATATTAGACAAATATTCCGAAAAACATACTCAAATTAGCACATACAATGCATACGATACATACAAATCAGGCATTTCTAGCATGCACTTTCTACATAGACCCTTAGTCTACAATCTAGCATGCATAGAAATTTATAGCACAAATACATAACCATATAGGTATATTGGGAATCACTTACTTCCTGAGCTCCGGCTGACCATACACATTCTATTCACCTTTTAGATATCAATGTTAGATCAAGATACCATGTTCACAATCTCAAGCCAACAATCAGACAAGAACATGGAAAAAGACCGAGCTCACATTTCTGACCAAACTATTTACTTAAGTTTCTTGCATAAAAACGTTTTGTTTCAAAAATTTCTTAATAAAACCCTCTTAGTCCTCAGTTTGATTTCAGACACACCATAAAGCATGCCTGAATCCCTTAAAGCAAGGCTCTAATACCAACTTGTAACGTCACACAAATTATAGAGAGATTTTTCATTTATGGAATAGATGAACCATTTAAAACCCTTATTTCAAAAACCATTGAGTGATATTTATTTGATTAAAACATTACATTATTAAAGTTGGGTTTACAAAAACTATACATACAAATATCTTCGATGTATGTATAGTCATGCCGATCTTTTCTCAAGAACAACTTGCAAAACATTTTATCCACAACTGTAAGCATAAAGCTTAGTGAGTGTTGCAATATACCACATATTCCAGCATACATACAATGCATCCACATAAAATCCTCGACTATATGTTGAGTAACCAAATCCCTATCCACATACATACGTCATACATAACATGTCAAGCACTAACTCACATTATGAACCCCGCCAAACATACATAACAGGCCTCGCCCAACTCGACTGTCAAGGGCCAAATCCTGGTCTTCCATATTGTTCCCATGGTTCCCGCCAAGGACTTTCCCTGCAATGCCAAAGGCCAAATCCTAGTCTTAATTACAAAGGCCAAGGGCCAAATTTTGTTCTTCCGTATATGCATAAACCATGAATAGTCAGGAATCATATAGACAGTTGAACATATGATCCACCCGAAAGAAATATATCATACAAGAACCATGTAGTCACGCATTAGACCAAGAGTTCTTAGGCTATCTAACTTGACTGCATAAAACCCTTACAACAATCATTCAACAAACATACAATACTATCATTACCCTAACCAATTATGACACCTAGCATTGTTATATATTCCTCAAACAAGACTCTATCAATCTAGCATACCATGACACCAAGTATCGTACAATGCACAAGCATACAAAGGAATCATCCTAGTCCACTAGCATACCGTACTATCCTAATATACCAAGGATATACAATGTCAAATGTTGTATAGTGAAAAGAATCACCTAAACCGAAGAACCGAAGAAGCATAACAACACTCTTGCTCCTTGCACTGATCAGAATCGTGAAACGACTAAAACCAACATAGAACAAATCCTTAGACAACAACCCAAATTCTCCAAGTTTGACCTAAGGTCAAACTGGTCAAAAGTCAATGGTTAATGGTCAACTAAAGTCAACGATCACCCAATTCAACCATCGCCACGACATGGTGACCTCTTAGCCACAACGTAGGCATATCCAGACAAAGTAGTGATGGGATTTATACAAACAATCCTATGTGTGCATGCAACCCTAGTTTGGATCTATGTTATCTCAATTAGATATACAACAAATGAACACAAATAGGAAACCATAATATGCATCTAATATTTTTGAAAAACACATATGAAAGATTAGATCACATACCTTTGTTGCTATATAGTAATAACAACTCAAACTTGAAGATCCTTGCTTTTGAGAACAAGTACCATAATTGCAGTACCTCTGATGGTTCACAAACACACTAGGGCAAGAGGGTGAATATGAGAGAGAGGAAAGGGAGTGACTTGCTCTAAAAATCGGCTCCTTCTAGGTTTTCACAAGATGTGTCCGAATTCAAGAGCTAAGGGCTCTATTTATACTTGAGGCTAGCTAGGGTTTTAAGGTGGAAACCCTAATTCCTTAGCTTAGGGCCTAAGCAAGTCCATAGACTCCATTACCTTAGGGCTTGGACGAAAATAACAAGAAACTTCTAGGGATTTTTGGCCCTCCCTAATAAGGGTGATCCAATGGCCCAAAGCCTCAACTATCAAATAATTACAAAACAACCCCTGCACTTTCAGTCCATTCATTTAATCCCAAATTAATTCCAAATTAATTTCGGATTGAATACTTATTAACTATATGATTTCTAATTAATATATTATTCTTATAATATATTAATAAATCATATTTATTCCTCAATTTATCATTCTAAATAATAAATTAAACCTCTCTCTCCAATAGTCATCATGTCTAGTTGCCAGTGTGAAGGAAACCCAAAAGGACCATGCTACCATCAAATCAAGTACATACCAATTACAGTTATGGGCTTAGGCACCTAATCCAACAGTCTCCCACTTGGATAAGTCTAATAACTGTAATTGTAAGTGTGACTTCAGAATCTGGTTAGCAATCGTAGCTCTCAAAAGCCGCTGTCGAACTCTGACCTAGTCAGTTGCGTGTCCTTAAGATAATGGATCATATAATCCTCCGTTTTGCAAGATATCATGTGGAAAAAGACATTGAACATAATCAGTCTCAATTTCCAACAGTCTGTTTCCCGATTTATGATTTGTTTGACAATGAATTTAATTGAACACATCAATTCAGTCCTAACCGGACCCGGCACATAAGTCAACACAAAATCATCGAGGGGCCCAAGATATCGCTTTTACCCTCTTAGGATAAAAGGAACAGATAAACTTTGACTTACATCAAATCGTACACAACAACACGTTTTGTAACATCAAGTTACTGATGTGTTTACGAATTATCAATGCACAACCAACTTGTAAACAACAACTCATATATCTCGGTTTAAAGATTATACGATATTATTATCTCACAATTACTCGTGATAAATTCCATGAAGTAATTCAAATGAGCGTAGGTTTAATCCAATACTCAAATCTTGTTTCAGGAGTACTCATGAACGTTGCAACAAACTTTTGCTATGTCTAAGCACTTAGAAAATCTACAAACCAATTCATGACAGTCTTGTCTCATTACTTACTTCCAAAGTATGATCAACTGTGGATAATTCGAATAATCCAATTATTCAGGAAGTAAACCATGCAAAAGTGAAACACAAAATACACAATTGACAAAAGATAGTAAACAATTACTTATAAATAAATCTCCATTAATTAATCATCAAATTTCAATTACATTTATATTGTTACAAGTTTCTGAAATATCTATCTAAGCACTAAAACTAATATCGTCCTTTAGAACAATGCTCCTCGCATGCTGAACGTGCTTAATCCTACTCAGACCCTTTGTGAGGGGATCTACAGGATTTTCTTCTGATGATACCCTCTTGACGACGAGGAGTCCTTCTTCTACCCGATATCTGATGAAATGGTATTTTGTGTTGATATGTCTGGATCTACCATGATCCCTTGGTTCCTTGGTTAAGGCAACCGCTCCTTCATTATCACATAAAATCTCCATGGGCTCCTTGATGGCTGGTACAAATCCAAGGTCTCCAATGAAGTTCTTCAACCATATAGCCTCCACTCGCAGCTATGTACTTTGATCCGCACGTTAAATCAGCCACGGTCTCCTGCTTGGAACGTTTCCAAGTCATTTCTCCTCTATTAAGGGTAAACACCCAGCTCGACTGAGAGCGGAAGTTATCTCTGTCGGTCTAAAAGTTGGCGTCACTGTACCCTGTCACTCTCAAGTCATCACTCGCACCAAGTATAAGGACCCAGTCCTTAGTCCTTTGTAGGTACTCAAGAATGTTCTTAACTACTGTCCAGTGAGCTCTACCCGGGTTTCCTTGATATCGGCTAACCATGCTTAACGCAAAACCCACATCAAGGAGAGTACATGTCATAGCGTACATGATCGAACCAATGGGGGAAGCATATGGCACTCGACTCATTTCCGCTATCTCGGAATCGATACTCGGACTCTGAGTCTTACTCAGCTTGGTATTGCTATGGATTGGTAACTCCCCTTTCTTGGAATTCTCCATGATAAAACGTTTCAACACCTTGTCCAAGTAAATACTCTGACTAATTCCTATTAGTCTTTTACTCCTATTTCTCAAGATCCTTATCCCCAGAATATAAGCAGCTTCCCATAGATCCTTCATAGCGAAACATTTCCCAAGCTAGGACTTAACCCTCTTCACGCTTGGAACGTTGTTTCCTATGAGCAGTATGTCATCGACATACAATACTAGAAAGCTAACTTGACTCCTACTAGCTTTGACATACATACAGGACTCATCCTCACTTCTAGAGAAACAAAACTCTTTGACTTTCTCATAGAAGCAAAAATTCCATCTGCGAGACGCTTGCTTCAATCCATAAATGGATTTCTCAAGCTTGCACACTCTTTTGGGGTATTTAGCATCCACAAAACCTTCAGGTTGACACATGTAAACATCTTCAGCCAACTTCCCATTAAGGAAAGTGATTTTGACATCCATCTGCCAGATTTCATAATCATGAAACGTAGCGATGGCTAATATAACCCTAATAGACTTGATCTTGGCTAGTGGTGAGAGGGTCTCATCATAGTCCACCCATGGGGTTTGAGTAAAGCCCTTCGCAACCAGTCGTGCCTTGAACGTGTGCACTTTTCCATCCCTGTCGGTCTTCTTCTTGAAGATCCATTTGCACCCAACTGTCTTACGACCTGATACATTGTCAACCAAGTTCCAAAATTGATTGTCATACATGGATTGGATCTCGTTGTGCATTTCCTCTTTCCATTTTGAAGACTCAGGGCCCGCCATGGCTTCCTTGTAGCTAGAAGGCTCATCCAAATTCACCAGTGTACTATCATTGATAAACGTAGCACCATCCGTAGTAATATGAAAACCATAAAACTTCGGTGCCATTTTAACTCTAGTGGAACGCCTAAGAGGTAATGACTCATCAATCGGCTCAACAAGAATATCTTCCTCAGGTTGAGCGCTAGTGTTTGAGGTTCCTTCACCGCTTGATTCTTGAATCTCTTCAAGATCAATTGTCCTCCCACTGTCCTCTTGGCATATGAGTTCCCTCTCGGAGAAAACTCCTATCCTCGCTCCAAAGACCACTTTATCATTGGGTTTGTAGAAAAGATATCCAAAGGATTTCTGTGGGTAACCGATGAAAATACATTGCTCACTATGAGGTTCAAGCTTGTCGTGAGTCTCTCGTCTTATGAAAGCTTCACAACCCCAAACCTTGATATGTGCCAACAAGGGAACCTTCCCTGTCCACATCTCATGAGGTGTTTTGGCAACCTTCTTAGTTGGGACTAGATTAAGGATATGGGCAGCAGTCTCTAAGGCATACCCCCAGAATGAGATTGGTAGTGAAGCTCGACTCATCATGGAATGAATCATGTCCAACAAGGTTCGATTGTGCTTCTTAGCCACACCATTGAGCTGTGGTGTCCTAGGTGGCGTCAATTGTGAATCGATTTCAAATTCCTTAAGATAGCCGTGGAACTCGATACTAAGATACTCACCACCCCTATCGGATCTGAGCATCTTTATCTTCCTGCCCAATTAATTTTCCACTTCTTGCTTAAACTCTTTGAACTTTTTAAAGGTTTCCGACTTGTGCTTGATTAAGTAGATGTATCCATATCTGTTATAATCATCAGTAAAAGTCACATAGAAGCGGTTAGCATCCCTTGTGGTGGATCTGAAGGGCATACACACATTTGTGTGTATGAGATCCAACAATCCCTCACCTCTTTCAGAAGTACCAGTGAAAGGTGATTTAGTCATCTTTCCAAGTAAACATGATTCGCACGTGTCATCTGATTTTAGTTCAAATGACTCCAACACTCCATCCTTTTGGAGTTGGGATATGCGCTTCTTGTTGACATATCCAAGATGACAATGCCACAAGCATGCCTTATCTAAACCATTAGACGAATCAATATGCAAAACATTATTTCCTAAGTTATGTACAACCATCACAGTTTCATATACACCATTACAAGGAAATGCGTCAAAATAAAATAAACCATTATAATAAGCATTTATAGAACCAATTTCATTATTTAACAAAAATCTAAAGCCTTGTCTGTACAAACCATGAAAAGAAATAATATTTCTCATCATCTCTGACGAGTAGCAACATTCATTCAAATCTAACCCTAACCCACTATTAAGCACTAAAGAATAAACTCCGATCTTGATGACAGGCAACGATTTCCTATTCCCCATTATCAGGTTTATCTTCTCATGCTCCACATCCCTACGTCTTTTTAGCCCCTGCAAATCAGAACAAATGTGAAAACCACATCCTGTGTCAAGGACCCAAGAACTAACATGTGATGAGTTATTAGATAGAATAGTATAAAGAGGGCTTTATCTTCCCATCCTTGATGTCCTGTAAGTACTTCAGGCAGCTTCTCTTCCAATGCCCCTTATCATGGCAGTAGAAGCACGTTGCTTCTCTAGGATCGTAGGAGGGAGTGGCAGAACCGGTTTTTGCTTTGGTTCCACTTGAAGAAGATCCATCATGGGACTTTCCCTTCCAACTCTTTGAGGGAGCTTTCCTCTTCTTCCCTTTTCCATGTCCAATAGTCAGGACTGGGGCACCAGGAGGAGTGGATTCAACAGATTTGCCTTTCATTCCACTTTCAACAGTTCTCAAAAAACCTTGAAGCTTGCTCAACGAGACTTCCTCCTTGCTCAAATGATTTGTCATCTTGAACTGATCATAGCAGGGAGGTCAGGAGTGCAAGACTATATCTATAGCCAGCTCCTCGTCAAATTTGACATTCAACTTAAGCAAACAATCCACATACCTTTGAATTTTTTGCAAGTGGGTCATGATGGACTCTCCATCCTTCATTTTGGTAGTAATAAATGAGGTGAAAATCTCGTACCTCTCTTGACGTGCTCGTTGATGGTACTTTTCCATCAAGTCCGAGCACATCTAGTAAGCCCAAAAGTCCTCATAGAACCGTTGCAGTTCAGGAGTCATAGTGGCCACCATAATGCACGATACTTTGGTTGCTTCCTTGCATCGGGACCTATACTTCTCCATTTCTTCGGGAGTAGCAGTAGTTTCATCAATCTCGGCGAGTTCCTTGTCGAGAATGTGTTCCTTATCCTCATATCGCAGGGCCATTCTGATGTTTCTGATCCAATCATTGAAATTGGATCCATCAAAAGTAACCCTCCCACAGAAGTTTAGGAGCAAGAGTGGGTTCGAGGAGCTGTTGTTGTTGGAGGTTGAGCCGGGAGCGTTGTTTGGGCCAGACATCTAAAAAAGAAGAAAGACAAGTTTTTGATTAGATAGGAAATCCTTAATATAACACCCAAATGAAATATTAAGGCTAGGACCCAAAACAATTTCAAGGAAGGACTACTGAGCAGACTCGATGAGTCTAGGAGATGACTTAGCGAGTTAGCTAAGGTTTCAGGGGTTTTGAAGACTGAAGAACTCGACGAGTTATAGTGAAAAGTCCCGATTCTACTACAGAGAAGAACTCGACGAGTCTGAGGAAGGACTCGACGAGTTGGATCGTGATTTCAGGATTTATGGTTCATAGGACTCAACGAGTTGATGGACCAACTCGGCGGGTTGATTCAACCAGAATGTTGACTTTGACTTGGACCTTTTGGACTAGAAAAGCATTATTGGGCTCTAGGTTGAGGCCCATGCGAAGGAATGGGGCCTAATTGGAAATTGGGCCATACATTGGGCTTTTATGGATATTATGATTATGGACCTTAATGGTTTTGGGCTTGGGCCTTAGTTATGAGTCTTGTTGGGCCAGGGGTAAAATGGCCATTTTACCCCAAGATGTGGATTATGGATCATGGTGTGGAACCCAATTGCTAATTGGGTAATATTTTGGTATTGGTAGCCCAGGGAGTTGCCAGGACAGTAGCTAAGGACTTGATGCAATGGACTTCAGCAGTTTGAGGTGAGTCTCCTCACCATACCAATGGGTCGAAGGTACCAAGGTTGACCCATTTTATGTTATGTGGTACACTAGTTGATGTAGTGATATGTGGTATGCTAGTTGGTTATATGCTAGGCGGTATGCTAGTGTTTATATGATATTTGCAGGAAAGACCATGGGAGGAGCCCATGACGCTTGGATGTAAGATCATGTGGGGGAGCCCATGGCTTTTCAGGTAAAGACAATGGGGGGAGCCCATGACACTTGGATGTCAGACCATGTGGGGGAGCCCATGGCTTTCCAGCTAAAGTCCATGGGGGGAGCCCATGGAACTTAGGTGTAAGACCATGTGGGGGAGCCCATGACATCCTGGAGTAAGACCCTGTGAGGAGCCCACGTCATCCCTATATGTTTATGTGCAGGGCTTATGTGATTGATATGGTTTATGTAGCTGTTATAGCTAATATGGATTATGGGGTTATGTGGATTGTGTGGGGTATGCTCCGGAGAACTCACTAAGCTTCGTGCTTACAATTTTGTTTATGGTTTCAGGTATCATTGTTTTGGAAAGGTAGGGCTCAGTTTGATCGCAATGCATACACCCGTGTTTTCATCATTATGTGATTTTGGGATGAACTCTGACAAATGTTTTAATTAGCAATGTTTTGGAATACTTGAATTAAAGGATATCTAGTTTGACTATAATAAAAAATGAAATTTTTACCCTTGATTTTTGGGTCGTTATAAGTTGGTATCAGAGCCTTGGTTTGCGGGATTCAGACATATTTTCGGGTATGTCTGAACTCAAACTCAGGATCTGTAAAGTTTTCAAAAGAAAAATTTTTTCAAGGACAAGTTTTTCTAAGACAAGAAAGGGTGTGGTTCATGCAATCAGCCTAGCTCAAGTAAGTTTCCCAGAATACCCATATATGTTATCTCTTATGACCTGATTTTTGGATCTGTGAATCGCATGCTAGTTAGGGCTAGGAGAGATGCATTTATATGTTGTATGAGCTGGTAGACTTGCATGCTAGTGCTGAGTAGTCAACGATAAATTTGTCACAAATAGGAATTTCTGATATGTTGTAAACACTTAACAAAGATAACATTGTAGCTAAAACTTGAAAACATGTATGGTGCTTGTTCAATGACCACAAATTCCATCAAATACTCTATACAAACATCCAAATAGTCAACAAAAGGTTGGAAACCCTAAAAATCCCGGTTTAAGTCTATTTTGGACTAGGATTTTCTTATTGGGCCTAATGGACCAATAAGCTTCCAATTTGACTTTTTGGGCTTAGAACTCTTAAATGGGCCCTAATTAGACCCATTTGCATGAAACTTAATATTTTGGGCCTTATAAGCCTAAAATGAACTAGGTTATACTCAATGGGCCTTATTTCGCCATAAAAAATCTAAATAGCCCTAATGGGCCATAAGACTCATACGTGAAGAATATTGGGCCGTGAATTACTCAAAAAGGGCGAATGGGCCGAAAATCATCTAAATGACCCATAATATGAACTTAAGCACAAAATGGCCTAAAAGACCTCTTCTCTCCTCTCTCTTTCTCGGCCCAAGAAGAAAAAAAAGGAGAAATTCATGAAACAAGGAGGGTTAGCCACCTCCTTATTACACCATGGACTTCCAAGCAACATCACATACCTCCATGCAACCATCCTTTCATCTCTCTCTCTTCTCCTTTCTTCTTCTTAATTCTCGGACAAAGGAGGAAACAACACACACACAAACCACTTAAAATTTTCTCTCAAGAACACCATCATAATCTCTTCTTCTTCATCAAAAATTTTCGAAGATCTTGGGCACTTCAAGTAGGATTTTCCATAAGAGTCATCATCCTAGGTAAGTTGATGCTTAAATCCATGATCTAATTACTTCATTTCATCAAAAATCTCCTCTTAATCTATTCAAATACATAATCATGCTTCTTAGAACACATCTAAGCCAAAAATCTTCCAAGAAGCTTGCTAGGCCGAAAATCACATCACTTTCTTCCATTCCTTCTTCAAAACCGTGATCAACTAGAAAAAGTGAGTTCATACCCCTCTATTTTCGGTTTTTACAAGTTTTATGGGGGAGAATATAAGTTAAGTGTGTAGATCTATGTGTATGTGTATGTTATGTGTGATTTCATGCATGTATGTGTAATTTTATGTGTTTATGTGGTAAATATGTAACAAAAAGGGAAGAAATCTCGAGATCCATGGCACAAGAAGGAAAACAAACATAATCTAAGATATACTACACTAAACAAGTCAAGAAAATTACCCTCTAAGATTGTAATAAACATATTGCAACATAAAACCCATTTTTTGGGCTATAATTGTCAAATAAACAAAAGTTGGGTTTAAAATTGTCATTCACGATTTTCATAAGGACCAAAAGAGTCAATACAGTAAAAATAAATGTTTTTATGAATATTATACTCTTTAAAGGACTAGAAAGGTAAATTGTAGCTTAATGGGCTAATTTTTGGGCTTTTCGGCCCATAGGCCCAAAAATTGCGAAATTATGATTTTCAAGGGACTGAAATGGTACAATTCTCAAAATAGGGGAAAAAAGGAGTAAAGAAAACTATTTCAAGGGTTAAAATACTTTTCTTTTCCAAAAAGGATCAAAAATGTAAAGTTTTTGGAAATTGGGCCAAAATTGTAAAAGTTGCGAAAAAGTTGGACTTTAACCGAAAAACTCTTTGCTGGAAGGGCTGAAACTGTCAAAGAGTAAATTTTGGGCTAAAAAACCTTTATTTAAACAAGTCTATGGGTCAAAAATGTCAAGAAAATGAATTAAGGGCCTAAAATGTCTTTTTTCTTTATGTAAGGGACTAAAATTGTCATTTTTATTAAAGAAAGGGTTGAATGTGTCAAATCAATATTTTGAGTCAATTATTTTGGTTTTAAAATATTTGGGTTAAAAAGAATACCAAATTACAACTTATGAAGATAGAATGAAAAATATACATATATTTTCACATATCGTTATAAACAACCGACAAGTTTCGTGCCGTTGAGAATTTAACAATTTTTCAAACAAACTTCCGACCATTATATTATACCTAAAACAAGTAAATATTCAAATAGTTGGACTTGAAAGATCCTAATCATGCTTAATGGGCCTTCGTGACCCATTACCGTGACTTTTGGGTTCAACAATAATGACACATGTCTATTGGGCCTCTTGTGACCCAATTACATGTTTAAGGGACCCTCAATGGCTTATATGTGCTATTGGGCCTTGGTGGCCCATTAGCATTGCTAGTAAGGTCCAAATTAAATAAAATATGAAATGGGCCAACACGTCCTTCGTATAACCAACAGCCTAAAATAACTCACGTAATTAGCAGGACTTCGTATTCCTCTTCTTCTCGTTTGTTAGGCTTATTTGAAATCAAAGTAAACAAATCCGGGTCGTTAATCAACAGTAATCAATTTTGTTTAGATTAAGTGAGTAATAACGGGTGACACCTCTAAGGGTCGTTCGTAGTCTGTAGTTATAATCAAAGTCTCATGGAAGGAGAGCGAGAGTTTGTGTATAGATATATACGAGGGTGACTCCCCACACCTCAGCTGTTCGCTACAGTTAGACTCGGCCAGTCTAGGGTGACAAAATATTAAGATCAATTCTGGCGTACATTAGGATGCCAAGACAGACGAACAAGTCATTATTATGCATGGTTATAACGACTCACATAATTAAATAAATCCAATAGCATCCGAGTAATCAAGGAAGAGTAATCAAAATCATTCGTTGTGGCGATATAACAATTTGAAATAATTATATTATGTTATCGGAAAACATCGGGTTTTTCGAGGAAATCAACACTACTCGCTTGTATTTTTCTATAACTATAATACAAAACTTCCCATTTATACACGTTTTGAAATCATTCATGCATCAACTTATGGATCTTCACACTTTGGTAAACAATTGTCTTTTCAGAAAATATCGGATTTTCTGGGTTTTATAAACTACACAAATCATTTTTATCACAACCCTGCTTATGAACTCACCAACATTTCATATGTTGACATTTTTCAAAATCACTTGTATTCTCCAGTAACAGGTAAGCTGAAGGGTAATATCAAGTATGTTAGGATGTTATGTTTTGAAAACTCTCAAACAATTGATGCTACGGATATGTAATATTTAAACAATGTACTGGATGTGAACAATGTCAATCGTTATGTATTAATGTTGTGTTTCATGTATAACCATTGTGATGATATTCAATTTAAGTCACGCAAGCCGTCGGACGTTTCCGCCGTCTGGTTCGGGGGTGTGACAGGTTGGTATCAGAGCTCTGTTTATAGTGAACTGGCATATCTAACCACACATTGATATGCAACTATAAACCAAAGAGGGACTAAAACAACTCTGAACAAAACAAATAAAACACAATGATAAAACGTCTTTACTTGTGTGATAAAGGAAATTGAACATAATACCAAATCAAATAAGATAATACTGACATCTTGGTTAAGTCGGGACTGTTCTTAGTTGTATTAAGGGGTGGATGTATCCTGATCAACTACATTTTCTCCGAAGTACAACTATTACATGCCCCGGTAAAAACCTCGATGGATGGTAAAACTAAAAACATACCCCTTTGTTACCAAGAAAAGAACATCAACTCAATTTGCATAATAATTAAAACATCTTAGGAATAATATTAGTACATTTATATACTCTCGCAGACAGTATGGCCGGCTTCCATCACCCCGGAGATCCGTATTTCCCTAATCAGGGAAATAACGGATGGCTGGAGGAGGAACCTGAAGAAGACCCTGAGGAAGGGTCTGAAGAGGAACCTGAGGCGGAAGTCGAGGGCGGACCTGCCGAGCCAGTGGAGGTCCTGGAAGAAGAAGAAGCCGAAGAGGACTTCGAGGAGGAACCTAGCGATGATGGTGATTCGGACGCGGAGTGCGAAGTCATCAACCCCCCTTACCCGACTAGAGTGCCAGCTCATCGGATGGGCCCCACTGGCCCTACACCCCCATGGGGTATCGATCTTTGGAGGTGGAGCAGACAGCAGGGACAGCGACCTCCGTTTGGCATGGCACGCGAGTTCTACGACTTGAGGGAGGGAGGACCAGCTGATCGTGCGCTTCCGTACATGGTGAGACGATTGCGGAACACTAGCGACCTAGCTTAGAGCACCGCCGATCAGATGCACCAGATGCGGACTAGAGTCGAGCGTGCAGAACAGGAGACGCGAGAGGTTATCCGAGAGTTCCACATGAGGCAGGTGAGATGGGAGACTCGCCTCCGAGACGCGGAACGACAGGTGGCTCGCCTTCAGGGAGCGTCCACTTCCTCAGCACCACCCCCCTGGCGCATCCCACCATGACTAGGGCTAGTCATATCTATCTTTAGTATTATGCTTACATGATCTATGCTGTGTACCATCGACTCTATGTTTAAGTGATTACACTACTCATAGAGCCGTTACGCTGCCGAACTTACACCACTTATGTATGCTCTTACGAGCAAATTTTCATGTATCAAAGTGCGGATAATATTAATGGAAAAGTTTATGTGTTTTTTTGTGATGTTGTGATCTGCTATGTGTTATGTATCCATGATTGTATGCTAATTTGTGAAACTACTTAAGTTCATGCAATACACCTAGCTTATAGGACCACAATCTCACAAAAATCATAGGCACTCAACATCTTTCCGTTCCATGACAAAAAGATGCCCGAACGACCAACCCGTGGAAACCCTGGACCAACCCCACCCGAAGTCAACTCAGCTGCATTCCAAGCAGCTGTATCTGCTGCGGTCACCGCAACCATGGCGCAGATCCACCAAGGGAAACATGGTGGAGGCAATGGACAAGGGGCTGGAAGTTTGAACAACGGAACGAATCAAGGACCTACCAAGACATGCTCTTACAAGGATTTCACCAATGCCAAGCCACGAACTTTTAATGGCACGCGTGGAATGATAACCCTAAAGAGATGGATTGAGAAGGTGGAATCAGTATTTGAGATATGTGAATGCCCCGAAGAGGTGAAAGTGAAGTTCGCCGCATGCACATTTGTTGACCAGGCTCTCACCTGGTGGAATGGACATGTAGAGGCCATGACTCTCCTCATAGCCAACGCTATGCCGTGGGCGGAGTTGAAAGAAATGCTGATGGCTGAGTTCTGCCCACGAGGCGAAATTCAGAAAATGGAGCAAGAGTTATGGAATCTTACCGTCCGAAACTCTGACATAGATGCATACATATCAAGGTTTAGCGAACTGTCACTATTGTGCCCTGGCATGATTATTTGAGAGGGAAAGAAAATCGAACGATTCATCTGGGGATTAACCTCCCCAACTCAAGGAAATGTGATAGCTGCAAATCCTGAAACCTTCGACAGTGCCAAGAGGTTGGCCAAGAAACTGTACGACCACAACAACAACCGCAACAACAACAACAACACCACCAACAACAGCGGCAATAATGCAGGATCAAGCCCCACCTGCTATGGATGTGGAAAGACTGGGCATATCCGTCGAAACTGCCCCAACATCAACAACCCTGGGAATGGAGGAGCAGGAAGAGTGCTGACCATGGGACAGGGAGAAGCGGTTCAGGATCCCGCTGTTGTTACCGGTACGTTTCTCCTAAACCACACTTATGCATGCATCCTATTTGATACCGGGGCAGAACGAAGCTTTGTGAGTAATAAATTCAAACACTTGTTAAAACAACAACCCCAGAAGCTTAATGAAACCTTTACGGTGGAAATGACTAATGGGAAAACAGAATCCACTGGGGAAATCTACACCGGATGTAGCCTGACCTTAAATCATCACGTCTTTCAAATAAACTTAATGCCTGTATCCACTAGGAGTTTTGATGTGATTATCGGCATGGACTGGTTAAGCCCCCACCATGCTGAAATTATGTGTCACGAGAAGGCCGTTCGCCTTCACCTCCCAAATCACGAAACCCTAATTATATACGGAGACAAACCCAGCACGAACCTTCGTCTTATCTCGTGCATTAAGGCACAGAAGTATCTACGAAAGAAGGACTTGACGTTTCTAGCTCATATAGTGGATAAGTCCAAAGAAGAGATCAATATTCGAAACATCCCTGTGGCTTGCAATTTCCCGGATGTCTTTCCGGAAGATCTTCCGGGGATACCCACAAAAGTAATTGACATTTGATGATAAATAAAAGTTGTTATTTATTTATGAGTAAGGTGTTACT
Organism: Lactuca virosa; assembly: GCF_052849685.1. Classification (NCBI taxonomy): domain Eukaryota; kingdom Viridiplantae; phylum Streptophyta; class Magnoliopsida; order Asterales; family Asteraceae; genus Lactuca; species Lactuca virosa. The sequence goes on along the minus strand of NC_136427.1, from coordinate 305,411,035 downwards.
ATCTTGTGTTGATTGTTTACTATGTTTCAATTTTGCATGTTTTTAGTTCCAGAATAATTATGTTATTATTCAAACCATCCACAGTCAGTCAAACTTTGGAAGTAAGTATTGATTTAAGACTGTCATGAATTTGGCTTGTATAATTTGTCTAAAAGTGCTTTGGACAATGCAATGGTTGCTACAACATTCATGAGTACTCATAAGGGCTGAGTATTGGATCCAACCCACGCTCACTTGCCTCACTTCATGGAATTTATCTCGAGTGATCGTGAGACGGTAATATCATATAAATCTTCAAACCTAGAGATATGAGTTGTTGACTATGAGTTGGTTATTCATTGATTGTACGAAAACGCATTGGTAACTCGATGTTATAAAACGTGCCTTTATGAATAATTCAACAAGTAGTTAGTACAAGCATATCAGTCGAAGTTTATCTGTTCCTTCTAGAAATAGAAGCGATATCTGGGCCCCTCGATGATTTGGTTTTGACCTATGTACCGGGCCCGGTCAGAACCTAATTGATGTGTTCAATTTAGTTCTATGTCGAAACAAATCAGAGATCGAGAAACAAATGCTGGACAATAAGTAAGACCATGTTCCATGTGTTTGTCCGGCTGATATCATGAGAATAGAGGATTATATGATCATTTATCTGAAATGGCGTATCATCATCATCTCATTTCCGAGAGACTTTGAAAGAGCTACGATTGCTAGTCGGATTATGAAGTCATATTTGCAAATATAGTTATTAGACTTATCCAAGTGGGAGACTGTTGGATATAGTGTCTAAGTCCATAACTTTATTTGGTATGTACTTGACCCGACCCGGCATGGTCCATTTGGGTTGCATGACATTGCAATACTTGGATAGACTAAATGAGAGAATAAGGCACTTATGATTATTAATATATTATAAGTTCTAATATATTAATAATAGTATTATTTAATTAGTATTGATCAAGTATTAATCTAGGATTAATTTGGTGATCAAAGTGAGACTAATTAAATATATAGGGTTGATTATGACAATCATCAATTCTTTTATGGTGGATTAATGATCCATGGTTTATGGGTTATGGATGTAACCAAATGGAGCTCCATGGATAGTCCATGGGAGTTACAAATCCATGGGTCATGGGAAATCAAGAGTCATGACAATTAAGGGCATTCATGTGTAAACCCTAATTGTGACAACACTATAAAAGGAACCCTATGGCTAGCAAAAAGTGGACCTAGTGGACATAGTGTTACTAGAGAGGGCATAACCAATTTTGAGTGCTAGAAGTATTCTCTCAAGTTATTCCAAGTCTTGTGGTGTTGTGTGAAGCATTTGAGGCACAACATTTGGGGTGCTAGGCTCACAAAGTCTTGAAGGAATCCAAGCAACAACAAGGTATGTATTTATACTAGTTTTATGTTTTATGTAATCCCCATGCCATGCTAGTTAGGAAATAACCTTGAAAAAGAAATTTGCATGTATATAGAGAAAACATAGATTCAAGGTTATTAGGGTTGCATGTACACTTAGGAAGTGTTAGAATGCTCAAAACCCATCAGTGGTATCAGAGACTAGGATTATTTTCTGTATACTTGATGCAAAACTGCTTAAAAATCGAAAATTTTGCACTATGACGACTGTACTCGCCGAGTCCATGGGGAGGACTCGCCGAGTCCATGAACAAATTCATTCTACTCGCCGATTAGAATAGTGCACTCGGCGAGTAGGAGCGTGCTGGGCAGTTTTTTCGAGTTTTGTTGCTGGAAATGGATTAAGATCATTATCCCAATCTGTTTTGGACTTGTAAAATCTATTTTTCAAAATGATAATGATTATGTTAACCCATTTTACATTACTTTTATCAAATTTCAAGTATTGTATATGTTTATATGATTTCTTGAAATTGCTTGACATGAATTTGTGTTCTTATGAGTTTTTAGAAGATCATAGGAATTATGTGTAACCACCATGTGTGTTTAATTCATGATCTTAATGGCTATGATGGTGTCCATAACTTGTCCTCAAGTTATGGATAACCAAAAGTCACTTCTTTTAATTGTGATTAAAGAACTAAAGAGGTTTCATAAAATGAAGAGTCTTCATTTTTATGAACCATTAAAACTCATAAGTTACAAATTGAAGAGACTTGGAATAGTTTCGAATCTTGCCCTCAAGTTTTGGAATTTGAAAAGTCTTACACTTTAATACTTTAGTTCCAAATTAAACCTTAGATTTTTAAAAAGTTTAAAAATCAACACTTATACTATTATTATAATTTTATTATATAGATATGTATAAGAATATGTCATTCTTACCGTTAGTAGGCCTCATTCACGAAGCCGGTCTATAAGGGGGGTATAAGGTTGTTGCCTATAAAATGGTGACTTAATGGGTGTCCACTCTCACCCACCGCTTCCTTGATCGGTGGAGGGTCGTTAGCTGAACGGGTAGGATACGACTTTAAATACTTGCTAAAAGTATAATGAATTATAAAGTAACTATACATTATAAATTCCCAATCTTAGTTACTTTAGGAAAATGTGAAATTGGTGCTAGCCCATAAAATTACACTTTGTACCTTACCAAGTCGTTAGTGGAGCGTGTGTGGTTAACCGGCACACTAACATGGACTAGTAAGAGTGGCAAAGGGTAACTTGACCTTATTATAGATCGGTGGAGCGTGTGTGGTTAACCGGCACATCGATTTGGTAATATTGTTGAGGGTACCAAGTCAATTTGTATGGTTATTCACACCTTGTTTGTGATCCTCGGCATCCCAGTCACAAACTTGAGAGGGCACAATCGAGATTTAAACATGCCATTGAAAAGTTCAATGTATCTCAAAAGATCTAGGAGTTTCAAAACCAATAAAACTTAATAATAAAATATTTCGTTCTTATGGTGGAAATTGGTAAATCGTCATTTACCTACCTTCAAATATTTTATAGTATGGATTACGGCATCCCTCTTCCAACTATAAATAGTTTGTTGGATCCTAGCCTTAATATTTCATTTGGGTGAATTATTAAGGATTCCTAATCTAATGAAACTTGTCTTTCTTTCCTTTCAGATGTCTTCCAACAATGCTTCTGGCTCAAACCCAACAGGCTCCTTTTCCCTTATGAACTTGTGTGGTAAGGTCATCTTTGATGGATCCAATTTTAATGAGTGGATCAGAAACATCAGAATGATTACCCGCTATGAGGACAAAGAATATGTCCTCGATAGGGAGCTTAAGGTTGTAAATGAAGCCACTGCTACTCCTGAAGAGTTTGCGGAGTTTGTTGCACATGAAAAGGATGCTACTAAGGTAGCATGCATCATGATGGCCACCATGACTCCTGAACTTCAAAAATCCTATGAAGATTTCTACCCCTATGAGATGCACCTGGATCTGATGGAAAGGTACCATCAGAGCGCGCGTCAGGAGAGGTATGAAATCATCTCCTCCATGATAACCGCAAGGATGAAGGGTGGTGAACCCATCACCGGTCACTTGCAGAAGATGCAAAGGTTCGTTGACCGGTTGCTGAAGCTAAATGTTGACTTTCCTGAGGAAATGGCGATTGACATCATTCTCCATTCCTTACCTCCAAGTTATGATCAGTTTCGTATGACTTATCATATGAACAAGGAGGAAGTCACACATAGCAAACTTCAAGGACTCTTAAGGACAGCTGAAAATGGCCTTAAGGGTAAAGCGGTTGCTACTTCAACTCCTTCAACAGCCCCTGTTCTGGCTATTGGGCAGGGAAAGGGTAAGAAGAGGAAAAGCCCTTCGAAGGGTACCAAGGGTAAGAATCTTGATGGTTCCTCTTCAAGTGGGACAAAGAAAGGTCCCATTACTCCTTCTTCAAACCCAAAGGAAGCACAGTGCTTCTATTGCCAGGATAAGGGACACTTCAAGCGAAGCTGCCCTAAATATCTGCAAGATCTAAAGGATGGGAAGGTTAAACCCACCCATACAGGTATTTACACAATATTGTCTAACAACTCATCTAATGCTAATTCTTGGGTGCTTGATACAGGTTGTGGTATTCACATCTGTACTGATTTGCAGGCACTAAGAAGAAGTGAGCAACTGGAGCACGGGAAGATAAACTTAGTCATGGGCAACAGGAAAGCATCACCTGTTACCAAGATAGGAGTTTATTCTTTATTGCTTAATAATGGGTTAATGTTAGATTTGAATAAGTGTTGTTACTCGCCCGAAATGGCGAGAAATATTATTTCTTTTCATGGCTTGTACAAACAAGGTTTTACATTTTCATTTGATAATAAAAATGGTGCTATTAATGTTTATTACAATGATGTATTTTACTTTAAAGCATTACCTTGTGATGGTGTATATGAAGCCGTGAATGTTGTAGACAATCTTGGAAATAATGTGTTGTATATTGATTCTTCAGATAGCTTGGATAAAGCATCCTTGTGGCATTGTCGTCTTGGACATGTTAACAAGAAGCGCATAGGCCAACTCCAAAAGGCTGGAGTCTTGGAATCATTTGACCTCAAGTCAGATGATAGTTGCGAGTCTTGTTTACTTGGAAAAATGACAAAGTCACCCTTCACAGGTTCTTGTGATAGGGGTGAAGGTTTGTTGGACCTTGTACACACGGATGTGTGTGGGCCCTTCAGAGTTGCTACAAGGGATGCTAATCGCTATTATGTGACTTTTACTGATGATTACAGTAGATATGGATATATTTACTTAATCAAGCATAAGTCAGAAACCTTTGAAAAGTTCAAAGAGTTTAAGCAGGAAGTGGAGAATCAATTGGGCAGGAACATCAAGATGCTCCGATCCGATCGAGGAGGAGAGTATCTTAGCATTGAGTTCCTTGACTATCTTAAGGAATGTGGGATCGTCTCACAATTGACACCTCCCAGAACACCACAGTTGAATGGTGTAGCTGAGAGGCGCAATCGAACCTTGTTGGATATGGTTCGTTCCATGATGAGTCGAGCTTCGTTACCAATCTCTTTCTGGGGGTATGCCTTAGAGACTGCCGCCCATATCCTTAATCTAGTCCCTACTAAAAAGGTTGCCAAAACACCTCACGAGATGTGGACTGGGAAAGTTCCCAATTTGGACCACATCAAGATTTGGGGTTGTGAAGCGTTCGTGAGGCGTGAGACTCATGATAAGCTTGAACCTCGAAGTGAGAGGTGTATTTTCATCGGCTACCCACAGAGATCCTTTGGTTACCTCTTCTACAGACCCAGTGATAATGTGGTCTTTGTAGCAAGAAGAGGAGTCTTTCGTGAGAGAGAATTCATAAGCCAAGGGGACAGTGGGAGGCAAATTGACCTTGAAGAACTTCAAGAGTCAAGTGGTGAGGGAACCTCAAATGCTATCGACCAACCTGAGGATGAAACTCCTGTTGATCTGATAGATGAGTCTGTACCTCCGAGACGTTCGACTAGGGTGAGGAACACACCTGATTTTTATTATGGTTATCACATCACCACTGAAGGTGATACATTTATTAGTGATAGTACACTAATAGATTTGGATGAACCTAATAATTACAGGGAAGCCATGGCAGGCCCTGAGTCTGCTAAATGGAAGGAGGCTATGGACAGCGAGATTCAGTCCATGCATGACAATCAAGTTTGGAACTTGGTTGACAATGTACCAGGTCGTAAGACAGTTGGGTGCAAATGGATCTTCAAGAAGAAGACCGACATGGATGGGAAGGTACATACTTACAAAGCGCGACTGGTTGCGAAGGGCTTTACTCAAACTCTGGGAGTTGACTATGATGAGACCTTCTCACCAGTAGCTAAGATTAAGTCTATTAGAGTATTGTTAGCCATATCTGCATTTCATGATTATGAAATATGGCAAATGGATGTCAAAACCGCTTTCCTTAATGGAAAGTTGGCTGAGGATGTTTACATGGCTCAACCAGAGGGTTTTGTCGATACAAGATACCCTAATAGAGTATGTAAGCTTGATAAATCCATTTATGGATTGAAACAAGCATCTCGCAGATGGAATCTTTGCTTTGACGAGAAAGTCAAAGAGTTTGGCATTTCTAGGAGTGAGGATGAGTCTTGTGTGTATGTCAGGACTAGTGGGAGCATAGTTAGCTTCTTGGTGTTGTATGTGGATGACATACTTCTCATAGGAAACGACGTCCCAACCTTGCAGGAGGTTAAGTCCTGGCTTGGGAAGTGTTTCGCTATCAAGGACCTTGGGGAAGCTGCCTATATCCTAGGGATAAGGATATTGAGAGATAGGAGTAAGAGACTAATTGGACTTAGTCAAAGTACTTACTTGGATAAGGTGCTGAAGAGGTTCAGCATGCAAGAATCCAAGAAAGGAGAATTACCAATCCAGAGTAATGCCAAGCTGAGTAAAACTCAGAGTCTGAGTACAGAGGCTGAGATAGCTGAAATGAGTCATATACCATATGCTTCCGTTGTGGGCTCGATCATGTATGCTATGACTTGTACTCGCCCTGATGTGGCCTTTGCTTTGAGCATGGTCAGTAGATATCAAGGGAACCCTGGCAAGGCACACTGGACAGCGGTAAAGAACATTCTCAAGTATCTGCGGAGGACTAAGGATTGGGTCCTTACCCTCGGAGGCAGTGATGACTTGAGAGTGGAAGGATATAGCGATGCTAGCTTCCAGACTGATAGGGATAATTTCCGCTCTCAGTCAGGCTGGGTCTTTATCCTAAATGGAGGGGCAATTACTTGGAAAAGTTCCAAGCAGGAGACAGTAGCTGATTCTACTTGTGAATCAGAGTACATAGCAGCAAGTGAAGCAGCTAAGGAGGCGATATGGCTAAAGAACTTCATCGGAGACCTTGGAGTTGTACCAGCTATAAAAGAGCCAATGGAAATTTTCTGTGACAGCGAAAGTGCGGTTGCTTTGGCTAAGGAACCAAGAGATCACGGGAGATCTAGGCACATTGACAAAAAATACCATTTCATCAGACATCGAATAGAAGAAGGACTCCTCGTGGCTAAGAGGGTATCATCAAATGAGAACCCGGCAGATCCCCTCACGAAGGGACTGAGCAGGGTTAAGCATTTACAGCATCCGAGGCGCATTGGGCTGAAGGATGATATTAGTTTCAATAATTAGATTCTTGAAACTTGTAAAATGTAATTGACATTTGATGATAAATAAAAGTTGTTATTTATTTATGAGTAAGGTGTTACTATCTTGTGTTGATTGTTTACTATGTTTCAATTTTGCATGTTTTTACTTCCAGAATAATTATGTTATTATTCAAACCATCCACAGTCAGTCAAACTTTGGAAGTAAGTATTGATTTAAGACTGTCATGAATTTGGCTTGTATAATTTGTCTAAAAGTGCTTTGGACAATGCAATGGTTGCTACAACATTCATGAGTACTCATAAGGGCTGAGTATTGGATCCAACCCACGCTCACTTGCATCACTTCATGGAATTTATCTCGAGTGATCGTGAGACGGTAATATCATATAAATCTTCAAACCTAGAGATATGAGTTGTTGACTATGAGTTGGTTATTCATTGATTGTACGAAAACGCATTGGTAACTCGATGTTATAAAACGTGCCTTTGTGAATAATTCAACAAGTAGTTAGTACAAGCATATCAGTCGAAGTTTATCTGTTCCTTCTAGAAATAGAAGCGATATCTGGGCCCCTCGATGATTTGGTTTTGACCTATGTACCGGGCCCGGTCAGAACCTAATTGATGTGTTCAATTTAGTTCTATGTCGAAACAAATCAGAGATCGAGAAACAAATGCTGGACAATAAGTAAGACCATGTTCCATGTGTTTGTCCGGCTGATATCATGAGAACAGAGGATTATATGATCACTTATCTGAAATGGCGTATCATCATCATCTCAGTTCCGAGAGACTTTGAAAGAGCTACGATTGCTAGTCGGATTATGAAGTCATATTTGCAAATATAGTTATTAGACTTATCCAAGTGGGAGACTGTTGGATATAGTGTCTAAGTCCATAACTTTATTTGGTATGTACTTGACCCGACCCGGCATGGTCCATTTGGGTTGCATGACATTGCAATACTTGGATAGACTAAATGAGAGAATAAGGCACTTATGATTATTAATATATTATAAGTTCTAATATATTAATAATAGTATTATTTAATTAGTATTGATCAAGTATTAATCTAGGATTAATTTGGTGATCAAAGTGAGACTAATTAAATATATAGGGTTGATTATGACAATCATCAATTCTTTTATGGTGGATTAATGATCCATGGTTTATGGGTTATGGATGTAACCAAATGGAGCTCCATGGATAGTCCATGGGAGTTACAAATCCATGGGTCATGGGAAATCAAGAGTCATGACAATTAAGGGCATTCATGTGTAAACCCTAATTGTGACAACACTATAAAAGGAACCCTATGGCTAGCAAAAAGTGGACCTAGTGGACATAGTGTTACTAGAGAGGGCATAACCAATTTTGAGTGCTAGAAGTATTCTCTCAAGTTATTCCAAGTCTTGTGGTGTTGTGTGAAGCATTTGAGGCACAACATTTGGGGTGCTAGGCTCACAAAGTCTTGAAGGAATCCAAGCAACAACAAGGTATGTATTTATACTAGTTTTATGTTTTATGTAATCCCCATGCCATGCTAGTTAGGAAATAACATTGAAAAAGAAATTTGCATGTATATAGAGAAAACATAGATTCAAGGTTATTAGGGTTGCATGTACACTTAGGAAGTGTTAGAATGCTCAAAACCCATCACATGGACCTAATGAATCGAATCTGCCGACCATTCCTCGACAACTTTGTCATCGTTTTCATCGACGATATCCTAATCTATTCTCGAAGTGAAGAGGAACACGGCCGACATCTCCGATAAATCCTAGAAACCCTGCGAACCGAAAAGTTATATGCGAAACTCTCTAAGTGTGAGTTCTGGCTTCGTAGTGTGAACTTTTTGGGTCATGTTGTTAGTCAGGAAGGGATACATGTGGATCCCTCTAAGGTCAAAGCCATTGAAGGATGGGCGATCCCAACAACACCCACCGAAATTCGTCAATTCTTAGGTCTTGCAGGATACTACAGGAGGTTCATCCAGAACTTCTCCAAAACAGCCAAGCCACTTACCTTGCTTACGCAAAAGGGCGTACCCTTTGAATGGACGGATAAGCAAGAAGCTGCATTCCGAACTCTGAAGCAAGCACTCTGCAGTGCACCGGTACTATCACTACCATAAGGAATAGAAGACTTTGTAGTTTACTGTGATGCGTCGAATCAGGGTTTAGGCTGTGTACTCATGCAGTGTGGAAAGGTGATAGCTTATGCGTCTCGGCAACTAAAGACACATGAGGTGAATTATACCACCCATCATCTTGAATTAGGAGCTGTGGTCTTCGCCTTGAAGATTTGGAGGCACTACCTTTATGGTACCAAGTGCACCATTTTCACCGACCACAAGAGTCTCCAGCACATTTTAAATCAAAAGGAGTTAAACATGAGGCAATGAAGATGGGTTGAGCTGCTAAACGATTACGAGTGCAAAATCAAGTACCAACCAGGTAAGGCTAACGTGGTAGCTGATACCTTGAGTCGAAAGGATTACTCGAATCGTCGTTTGAGGACTCTCTCCATAACCATCCAATCCCACCTGACCTCGCAAATCAGAGCAGCCCAGTTGGATGCCATGAAGGCAGAAAACAAAACAAGCGAAGCGCTACGTGGAATGGAAAAGAATTTTGAAGTGAAGGAGGACAGAGCATATTACTTCATGAACCGCATTTGGGTCCCTAAACTTGGGGGATTCAGAGAAGTAGTCATGAATGAAGCCCACAAGACACGATACTCCATCCATCCGGGTTCGGATAAAATGTACTTGGATATCAAGCAACTTTATTGGTGGCCTAACATGAAGGCAGAAATTGCCACTTACGTTAGCAAGTGCCTCACATGTGCTAAAGTAAAGGTGGAATATCAAAAGCCCTCGGGATTATTACAGCAACCAGTAATTCCCGAGTGGAAATGGGAAAGGATTACTATGGACTTTGTGACCAAACTACCCAAGACGACTGATGGTTTGGATACCATATGGGTAATAGTTGATAGGTTAACAAAATCCGCTCATTTCCTGCCAATAAAAGAATCATACAAGATGGAACGTCTGACGAGGATCTATATCAAGGAAATCGTGAAACTCCACGGAGTGCCCATATCTATCATCTCAGATAGAGATAGTAGGTTTACTTCACGCTTTTGGCAATCGCTTCAGAAAGCTATGGGAACACAACTTGACATGAGCACTGCCTACCACCCACAAACGGATGGGAAAAGCGAGCGAACCATTCAAACGCTAGAAGATATGCTTCATGCATGTGTGATAGACTTTGGAAAGTCGTGGGATACCCACTTGCCTTTAATCGAATTCTCGTACAATAACAGTTATCACTCAAGCATCAAAGTCGCTCCTTTCGAGACATTGTACGGGCGTAAATGTAGATCACCGTTGTGTTGGGCTGAGGTAGGAGACACTCAGTTAGCAAAAGGACAAACATCAGATAATGCATTAACGGGACCAGAAATCATACGCGAAACGACCGAGAAGATAATTCAGATCAGGGCCCGACTGCAATCATCACGAGACAGACAAAAGAGCTACGACGATAAGCGGCGAAAGCCCTTGGAATTTAGAGTCGGGGATAGGGTGTTATTAAAGGTCTCTCCTTGGAAAGGGGTGATTCGTTTTGGGAAACTGGGAAAACTAAACCCTCGATACATTGGACACTTCGAGATTCTTGCCCGAATAGGTCCAGTGGCTTATAGATTGCAGCTACCCGCTGAGCTCAGCAGTGTACACCCTGTGTTCCATGTTTCCAATTTAAAGAAGTGCTTATCCGACGAAACTCTCGTCATTCCATTAGAAGAAATCAAAATCAACGAGAATCTCCTGTTCGTCGAAGAACCAGTCGAAATCATGGATAGGGAAGTGAAGCGTACTAAGCAAAGTCGCATTCCGATTGTGAAAGTTCGATGGAACGCGAGATGCGGACCGGAATTCACATGGGAATGTGAAGACCAAATGAAGCAGAAGTACCCTCATCTATTCTCACATTCTCAAATGTAGCTTTAAAAAGAATTTCAGGACGAAATTCCCTCTAACGGGGGGATGATGTCACAACTAGGAATTTATGATATGTTGTAAACACTTAACAAAGATAACATTGTAGCTAAAACTTGAAAACATGTATGGTGCTTGTTCAATGACCAAAAATTCCATCAAATACTCTATACAAACATCCAAATAGTCAACAAAAGGTTGGAAACCCTAAAAATCCCGGTTTAAGTCTATTTTGGACTAGGATTTTCTTATTGGGCCTAATGGACCAATAAGCTTCCAATTTGACTTTTTGGGCTTAGAACTCTTAAATGGGCCCTAATTGGACCCATTTGCATGAAACTTAATATTTTGGGCCTTATAAGCCTAAAATGAACTAGGTTATATTCAATGGGCCTTATTGGGCCATAACAAATCTAAATAGCCCTAATGGGCCATAAGACTCATACTTGAAGAATATTGGGCCGTGAATTACTCAAAAAGGGCCAATGGGACGAAAATTATCTAAATGGCCCATAATATGAACTTAAGCACAAAATGGCCCAAAAGACCTCTTCTCTCCTCTCTCTTTCTCGGCCCAAGAAGAAAAAAAAGGAGAAATTCATGAAATAAGGAGGGTTAGCCACCTCCTTATTACACCATGGACTTCCAAGCAACATCACATACCTCCATGCAACCATCCTTTCATCTCTCTCTCTCTTCTCCTTTCTTATTCTTAATTCTCGGCCAAAAGAGGAAACAACACACACACAAACCACTTAAAATTTTCTCTCAAGAACACCATCATAATCTCTTCTTCTTCATCAAAAATTTTCGAAGATCTTGGGCACTTCAAGTAGGATTTTCCATAAGAGTCATCATCCTAGGTAAGTTGATGCTTAAATCCATGATCTAATTACTTCATTTCATCAAAAATCTCCTCTTAATCTATTCAAATACATGATCATGCTTCTTAGAACACATCTAAGCCAAAGATCTTCGAAGAAGCTTGCTAGGCCGAAAATCACATCACTTTCTTCCATTCCTTCTTCAAAACCGTGATCAGCTAGAAAAGGTGAGTTCATACCCCTCTATTTTCGGTTTTTACAAGTTTTATGGGGGAGAATACAAGTAAAATGTGTAGATCTATGTGTATGTGTATGTGTATGTTATGTGTGATTTCATGCATGTATGTGTAATTTTATGTGTTTATGTGGTAAATATGTAACAAAAAGGGAAGAAATCTCGAGATCCATGGCACAAGAAGGAAAACAAACATAATCTAAGATATACTACACTAAACAAGTCAAGAAAATTACCCTCTAAGATTGTAATAAACATATTGCAACATAAAACCCATTTTTTGGGCTATAATTGTCAAATAAACAAAAGTTGGGTTTAAAATTGTCATTCACGATTTTCTTAAGGACCAAAAGAGTCAATACAGTAAAAATAAATGTTTTTATGAATATTATACTCTTTAAAGGACTAGAAAGGTAAATTGTAGCTTAATGGGCTATTTTTTGGGCTTTTCGGCCCATAGGCCCAAAAATTGCGAAATTATGATTTTCAAGGGACTGAAATGGTACAATTCTCAAAACAGGGGGAAAAAGGAGTAAAGAAAACTATTTCAAGGGTTAAAATACTTTTCTTTTCCAAAAAGGATCAAAAATGTAAAGTTTTTGGAAATTGGGCCAAAATTGTAAAAGTTGCGAAAAAGTTGGACTTTAACCGAAAAACTCTTTGCTGGAAGGGCTGAAACTGTCAAAGAGTAAATTTTGGGCTAAAAAACCTTTATTTAAACAAGTCTATGGGTCAAAAATGTCAAGAAAATGAGTTAAGGGCCTAAAATGTCTTTTTCTTTATGTAAGGGACTAAAATTGTCATTTTTATTAAAGAAAGGGTTGAATGGGTCAAATCAATTTTTTGAGTCAATTATTTTGGTTTTAAAATATTTGGGTTAAAAAGAATACCAAATTACAACTTATGAAGATAGAATGAAAAATATACATATATTTTCACATATCGTTATAAACAACCGACAAGTTTCGTGCCGTTGAGAATTTAACAATTTTTCAAACAAACTTCCGACCATTATATTATACCTAAAACAAGTAAATATTCAAATAGTTGGACTTGAAAGATCCTAATCATGCTTAATGGGCCTTCGTGACCCATTACCATGACTTTTGGGTTCAACAATAATGACACATGTCTATTGGGCCTCTTGTGACCCAATTACATGTTTAAGGGACCCTCAATGGCTTATATGTGCTATTGGGCCTTGGTGGCCCATTAGCATTGCTAGTAAGGTCCAAATTAAATCAAATATGAAATGGGCCAACACGTCATTCGTATAACCAACAGCCTAAAATAACTCACGTAATTAGCAGGACTTCGTATTCCTCTTCTTCTCGTTTGTTAGGCTTATTTGAAATCAAAGTAAACAAATCCGGGTCGTTAATCAACAGTAATCAATTTTGTTTGGATTAAGTGAGTAATAACGGGTGACACCTCTAAGGGTCGTTCGTAGTCTGTAGTTATAATCAAAGTCTAATGGAAGGAGAGCGAGAGTTTGTGTATAGATATATACGAGGGTGACTCCTCACACCTCTGCTGTTCGCTACAGTTAGACTCGGCCAATCTAGGGTGACAAAATCTTAAGATCAATTCCGGCGTACATTAGGATGCCAAGACAGACGACAAGTCATTATTATGCATGGTTATAACGACTTACATAATTAAATAAATCCAATACCATCCGAGTAATCAAGGAAGAGTAATCAAAATCATTCGTTGTGGCGATATAACAATTTGAAATAATTATATTATGTTATCGGAAAACATCGGGTTTTTCGAGGAAATCAACACTACTCGCTTGTATTTTTCTATAACTATAATACAAAACTTCCCATTTATACACGTTTTGAAATCATTCATGCATCAACTTATGGATCTTCACACTTTGGTAAACAATTGTCTTTTCAGAAAATATCGGATTTTCTGGGTTTTATAAACTACACAAATCATTTTTATCACAACCCTGCTTATGAACTCACCAACATTTCATATGTTGACATTTTTCAAAATCACTTGTATTCTCAGGTAACAGGTAAGTTGAAGGGTAATATCAAGTATGTTAGGATGTTATGTTTTGAAAACTCTCAAACAATTGATGCTACGGATATGTAATATTTAAACAATGTACTGGATGTGAACAATGTCAATCGTTATGTATTAATGCATGGTGAAGTTTATGTTGTGTTTCATGTATAACCATTGTGATGATATTCAATTTAAGTCACGCAACCCCTCAGACGTTTCCGCCGTCTGGTTCGGGGGTGTGACAGGTTGGTATCAGAGCTCTGTTTATAGTGAACTGGCATATCTAACCACACATTGATATGCAACTATAAACCAAAGAGGGACTAAAACAACTCTGAACAAAACAAATAAAACACAATGATAAAACGTCTTTACTTGTGTGATAAAGGAAATTGAACATAATACCAAATCAAATAAGATAATACTGACATCTTGGTTAAGTCGGGACTGTTCTTAGTTGTATTAAGGGGTGGATGTAGCCTGATCAACTACATTTTCTCCGAAGTAAACTATTACATGCCCCAGTAAAAACCTCGATGGACGGTAAACCTAAAAACATACCCCTTTGTTACCAAGAAAAGAACATCAACTCAATTTGCATAATAATTAAAACATCTTAGGAATAATATTAGTACATTTATATACTCTCGCAGACAGTATGGCCGGCTTCCATCACCCCGGAGATCCGTATTTCCCTAATCAGGGAAATAACGGATGGCTGGAGGAGGAACCTGAAGAAGACCCTGAGGAAGGGTCTGAAGAGGAACCTGAGGCGAAAGTCGAGGGCGGACCTGCCGAGCCAGTGGAGGTCCTGGAAGAAGAAGAAGCCGAAGAGGACTTCGAGGAGGAACCTAGCGATGATGGTGATTCGGACGCGGAGTCCGAAGTCATCAACCCCCCTTACCCGACTAGAGTGCCAGCTCATCGGACGTTTCCGCCGTCTGGTTCGTGGGTGTGACAAAGTTGGTATGATATGTGATACATGTAGCCTTGGAGACATTGTATGCCATGCTAGAATGAGAATGACTATTGGTATCAGTAACTGCTAAGTGTATGTTTAAAAAATTGTATACGGTTAGGATCTTATAGCCTTATAAGAATGTATTTGGCCTTGTATCTTGTTCCGTGTATAATTTGCATGCATAAGGCAACCGACAGTGAGGGTAGATGTGGACAACATGAGTTGTGGTATGTGGGCTGAATGTTCTATGATAGTTCATGGGTCGGAGATTGCCCTAGGGTAATCCTAGGATGAGATTAGTGACAGGAGTTACCTGGTTGTGAATTGTATGTGTGGATAGAATGGTTTGATTGTAGTATGCTGGTTAGATTTTTCCATTGTCTGAATGTTGCTTGCTTTGTGCTTTGTGGGACTCTTAGCAATGTGAGCTAGCTACTAAGTGAATATGCTAAGTCACATGTGGCACAGGATGGATAATCTCAGAGTGATGGACTTGGCCCTATTGCGTAACTCTCGTCTGAGTCTAACCGTTCTAGGATTGAGTCTTTTAATCGAAATATTATATGATCTCTGTTGCGTGTGGCTATATTCATGAGGTATCTAGTTGACATTACGAGGAATCTTTCAGCAACTGAGGACTGGGTGGGTTCGAGAACTTAGGAAAGCCTAGGATATGCTTCGGTGGGTTAGTAGTGAGGTTTAGTGAGAATTGGGTGCATCAGTTTGGGGAAGTGATTTGGAGGATTCAGCAAGATTGCTGAGGAAAGTATGGATAGGTGAGGAAGGTAGTATTAGGCCCGTACTACTGAAAGCACAGGATCCATACTCGAATCGGTGAGAGTCTTGGAGAATCTGAGAAGCTTCAGGGAGGAGAATCCTTGAGTATGTTTTGACCAGCGGTTTTGTGGTTTTTCAGTTTGGAGATGAGCACTCAAGTGGGTGGTTCAGGTTCGGGTTCCGAATCAGGTGCGAGTGCGGAGTCGATTAGCAAGCAGATGTGCGGGTTCATCTCGTCAGAGATTATCCGCGATATTTTGGAGCAGACACCTGTGATTTTCGGTTCAGTCAAGGAGGGGATCTTGGAGTTATTGGATAGTCGCCTCATGGCCTTTCGAGCCGAGGTCGTTACGGGGAAATTGGGGGCTCAACTGGAGCCCAATGCTTATGGATCCCTGAGATCCTTTAGGAAGGAGCACCCTACTGTTGACTCTAGTCATTTGGGACCGGAGGTGGGTTATGCACCTTGTCTTCAGGAGAGTCTACCTCATGATTGGATCACTGTGGAGGTTTCGCGAGCCCTACGAGAGGAGTTACCCGACATCATTAGGCACGTCACTGATAGAGTGGTCGTCAGACTCGAGCGGCGGACCTCAGTTATACAGGTGGTTGATGGGGTGGTTGAGGTAACTCAGGAGAAGAAGATTGGTTTGGATGGACATCTGGGGAAGAGGAAGCAGGAACATGGTCTGGGTCGACGAACCGAGCAGTTGGGTGCGGGGCCATCAAGTGTCAGAGACCCGAGGGGTTGTGGCGGTTGCACAAAGGATGAAGGGGTATAAAAGGATGTTCGTAGTAGGTCTAAGTGCAGCAGGTGCGGGTGGAAGGGTCACAATCGCCAAGAATGCACGTTGGAGGTAGAGTTGTGCCATCGTTGTCATCAGCCTGGTCATATCAGGGCGAACTGCCCCCGCATAGTGGTTAGGGCTGCTCATGATTTATCGCAGGTACTTCTGCAGGAAGTCAAGATTGAGCCGCAATAGATCGCTGATATGTAATTTGAATTCCCCTTTCTGTAATGAAATTATGGTGTGATTACTCTTAATCAACCGTTGTATTTCTTTGAAATCTCACTGAGTTTTGGGTAAGTGTATCTAGGGGTTTATTTCTCTACTTGTATTTGGATTATAATTCAAGAAATATCATATGCTAATTGCATACCATGAATTGTTAGTGGGTTAGAAGATAATTGCACCTCGTATAGAGAGTTCCAACTGTTCGGTTGTTATTTAGGGTTGAGGTCGAGATCGGCTTAGGGTTATTGAGTGGAAGGTTTGTGGTTAGCTCCATCGGAATAGTTCTCCTGCATCGTTGTGGTATAGTGATTTCATCGTCGGTGTTGGTACTACCGACAGTGGCTTATGGGAGAACTTCTGGGTTCTACCACTACCGTTGCTAGGAGAGGCGAGGTAGTAAAAGAATACTGGTGTTAGCCGCATGGGTTGCGATCAGATAGAGTTCAGTGGTTCTACGAGAATGGAATTTGGAGCGAGAATTTGTCAGCCAGGATAAAGGTTAAGGTTTCTAGTCGCCAGCATGGAACTCGAGGAGTTTATATAATATCATGGGAGATGGATTGGTAAGCGTAGGTATTCAACAGTTGAACTTTACAGGACAAGAAGGATTGGGAACTCACCAATCCTCATGTGCCGTGAAGACTTAGTCGAATCTAAGCGGGGGATAATCAATAAGGGATTCATAGCAGGAGCGGTTTTGAAACTCGAATAAGTTCCGCATCCGTGTTAGAAAGAAAGATGGCCGAAGCGGCTATATAGATTGAGGATAGTGTGAGTTGGAAGATCGGAAAACTTCCTAATATTGAGATCGCGTTCTCGTGATAACTGATAGCGGGTTTGAGGGAACCAGGTTGGGTATTCCAGTCAGGACATGAGTTCAGTTTGGGATGTTAGACCATAGGGGTGCTTAACTTTGGGATGTGTTCGGATTGGTAAATTAGTGGTAGGATCATGGGCGCCGGTTGGGTTAGCTGGAAGTGTTGTAAGTCTGCGGGGGTAGCTGTAGCATTCACAAGGTTTTTAGATAGTGTTGGAAGTGTTGTAATACTGCGGGTGTAGCCATAGCATTCATAAGGTTTTCAGATAGTGTTGGAAGTGTTGTAAGACTGCAGGTGTAGCCGTAGCATTCACAAGGTTGTCAGATAGTGTTGGAAGTGTTGTAAGACTGCGGGTATAGCCGTAACATTCACAAGGTTTTCAGATAGTGATAGAAGTGTTGTAAGTCTGCGGGGGGTAGCCGTAGCTTTCACTAGGTTGGTTGATAGTATGGGAGTGATGTTAGATCACGAGAAGAACAATAGCACCCACCAGTTCTGGTACAACAGTGAGGGAGTGGCAAGTCCATGGATCGGTTTACGGATTTCCCCAGATGAATTAGACCTGGATGAGCCAGTGATAAGACCGTGGGAACACCACATCAGTCATGGGATCAACGAAGCGATGAACCGTATAAGGTCGTTTGTGATATAAGGCTATAGTTGGTCTTGTAGCATTCACTTTTAGCCTTGGGTTTGGTGACGTCAGGATTCGATGTTTGGACCCGATCGGTTGGGTCAGAAGGTCGTTAGAGCCATAGTGGCAAGATAACTGACGACAACTATTGTCAGATAAGCATTTCGTATGAAAGTTGCGTGGGGCGACTGTGTGGGAGTCTTTTGACTCGGAGATCGGGCTGACACCCGGTATTTCAGATGACTGGCCGACGAATTGAGACCGGGGAGGCCTTGGTGGAGTTTAGACAGTAGCTAGGAGGCAACATTCAGTGTTTCAGGCAGTATTAATGTTTAGGATTTCAGGTATGGATGGAGTAGCTGGTCGATCGGGAAATGCTAAGTCACTCGCAGAAGGATTGAATAATCTCAGAGTAATTGATTTGACCCTGGTTCGCAGCTCTCGTATGACTCTAACCGTTGCAGGGATGAATCTTCAACTTGAAGGATTATCTGATCTATAAGCTAGATTGGGCGTTCGACATATGGACATGGTAAGTTTAATCATTCGGTGGGTAATACCGAGATGATCAGCACTAGAAGCGACTGGGGATCAGTTATTTGTGGGGAATTTATATGGCATTGTTTCGACATGGGTGGTCTGTCGGGGAGACATATCAATGTAACGTCCAGGATTTGGAAAGGCAAAGGGTGGTCTTCTGCCTAAGACGGAAGATCTATCCTTCATAGAGATAGGAAAAGGGTCTTGTTGATTATGTTCCGTTGCGTAGGAAAGGCCATGGACTGCGCAGGGTAATGGTTGTACCCCTCTGAATGTCAGGAATAAGCACTTGTGGGGTACAGTACGGGGTCTCGGCGGTTGGTCGGGGGCGTTGTACCCAGGATTCGTCATGATTGAAGCGTTTCCAAGACTTCACCTACAGAGGATTGGACCGAACAGGAAAGGTTATGCATCGTATGTGAGAATTCAGACTGATTCATAGTATTTTCTGGTTCTCAGGAAGAGCATCAGTTAACTTAAGGCAGACAGTAGGAGCCGTAGTCAAGGTGCATGAGAAGTATCCAGGGTAGAGGATTGTAGAGGACTTCGAGGACGAAGTCTAGTTTAAGTTGGGGAGAGTTGTAACACCTAAAATCTAGAAGAATTATAAAAGAAAAATAAACTTCATTAGAAAGGGAAACTCGTCGAGTTCAGGGAGGAAAACTCGACGAGTAGGAATCATTTGGGACGCGGGATTAGAAACCAACTCGACGAGTTGGGGAGAACCAACTCGACGAGTTGGACTGGGTTTGGGAAACCCTAAATCCGGGATTTTGCACCCTATTTAAACAACTTAACTCTAGGGTTTTGGCCTCATTTCCAGCCTCCAAGCCCCAAACCCTATATCTCAAAACCCTAATGCATTATGAGAGTGTGCGAGCCATTTTTGAGTGAGTTTGTGTGCATTAAAGCTTGTGGGAGAAGGAGAAGCTTGGGGATTCAAGAAGAGGCTCTTAGATCCAAAAACATCTTCCCATTCCCAGCATTTTCGGGTAAGCAATTCTCAATCTTGCTCAATGATTTCTTAGATCTCTTCATTTTACTTTTATGGGGGGTTTTTGGTCCAAGAATGTTAGCTTTTGAGACTTGGACATCCAAAGTGATTACTCTTTTAGATCTGGGGTCTAGAAGGGGTTTCATGGCATAAGGTGCAAATTTTATGGCCATGGAAGCCCTATGCAAGCTTTAAGGTGTCATTTTGGCCTTTTAAGCTCCAAAAGGCCATGCATGGAAGGAAAGTTAGATACTTTACGTAAGATATCAGCTTTAGGGGACCAGATCTATGGTTTAGAAGCATTGAACTCGACTGAAAGTGGCTGAATGGATTTAGACTAAGAGGGACTCGACGAGTTGTTCATTCAACTCGGCGAGTTGGGTCGTGGGCCCAACCTTTTCTGACTACTGAGCAGACTTGGTGAGTCTAGGAGATGACTCAGCGAATTGGATAAGGTTTCAGGGGTTTTGAAGACTGAAGAACTCGACAAGTTCAAGGAAAGACATGACGAGTTATAGTGAAAAGTCCCGATTCTGCTATAGGGAAGAACTCGACGAGTTGGATCACGATTTCAGGATTTATGGTTCATAGGACTCGGCGAGTTGATGGACCAAGCCGACAACTTGAGTGAACCAGAATGTTGACTTTGATTAGGACCTTTTGGACTAGAAAAGCATTATTGGGCTCTAGGTTGAGGCCCATGCGAAGGAATGGGGCCCAATTGGAAATTGGGCCATACATTGGGCTTTTATGAATATTATGATTTTGGACCTTAATGGTTTTGGGCTTGGGCCTCAGTTATGAGTCTTGTTTGGCCAGGGGTAAAATGGTAACTTTATCCCCAAGATGTGGATTATGGATCATGGTGTGCAACCCAATTGCTAATTGGGTAATATTTTGGTATTGATAGTCCAGGGAGTTGCTAGGACAACAACTAAGGACTTCCTGCAATGGACTTCAACAGTGTGAGGTGAGTCTCCTCACCATACCAATGGGTCGAAGGCACCAAGGCCAACCCATTTTATGTTATGTGGTACACTAGGTGATGTAGTGATATGCGGTATGCTAGTTGGTTATATGCTAGGCGGTATGCTAGTGTTTATGCGATATTTGCAGGAAAGACCATGGGGGAGACCATGGCGCTTGGATGTAAGACCATGTGGCCGAGCCCATGGATTTTCAGGTAAAGACCATGGGGGAGCCCATGGTACTTGGATGTCAGACCATATGGGGGAGCCCATGGCTTTCCAGCTAAAGACCATGGGGGAGCCCATGACACTTAGGTGTAAGATCATGTGGGGGAGCCATGGCATCGTGTAGTAAGACCCTAGGAGGAGCCCATGGCATCCCTATATGTTTATATACGTGGCTTATGTGATTGATATGGTTTATGCTGCTATTAGAGCTAATATGTCTTATGGGGTTATGTGGATTGTGTGGCGTATGCTCTGGGGAACTCACTAAGCTTTGTGCTTACAGTTTTGTTTATGGTTTCAGTCGTCATTGTTTTGGAAAGGCATGGCTCAGCTTCATCGCAGTGCACACACCCATGTTTTCCGCATTATGTAATTTTGGGATGAACTCGGATAAATGTTTTAATTAGCAATGTTTTGGAATACTTAGATTAAAAGATACCTAGTTTGACTATAATAAAAAAATGAAATTTTTACCCTTGATTTTTGGGTCGTTACATAAACATGATATACGTTACTTAATACTCAAAATCGAATACAATAATAATTATATTTTACTTAGACATCAAGTGACATACTTTCCTCTCATATATATATATATATATATATATATATATATATATATATATATATATATATATATATATATATATATATATATATATATATATATATATATATATATATATATATATATATATAATTAAATGAGGCGGGTTATAAGTGGTGCGAATCGAGAATGTTCCATACTCAATCCATTTAATAAAAAGGTAAATCAATATGGGTCGTAAATGGGTAAACGAATCTAAAATTATAATCCAAACCCATAAAATTATTATGGGTTTGCAGCGAATTAGGGTCAAAACATGCCCCATTAACATGTCTAGACTCTTTACTCATTATATTTAATTAAGACAAAAATTTGGTGTATCTACTCCTTTATGTTCATGACATTATCTTGGCGATAAGTTTTCTATGACGGATTTTAGAGCCCGTAATTACTTCATTGGAGTCTCGGTTTCGCAGAAGCACAATGTTATGTTATCTTCTCATACAAAATATACTACTGATATCTTGGAATGTGAATACATGTTGTATTGCAACACTAAAACATATCTATTCAATTTGACTTCAAACATTTGGGGCCTCCAAAAAAATTGTTAACGACATACCTTTTACAAAGTCTTGTGGGGGAAGTTTTCGACTTAACATTCATACTAGCTGAAATTTCTTTGCACCTTGACAAGTATGTTGTACATACACGATCCATGGGAGGTACACTTAAATGTGTAAAAACATATTTTTCTTTGCATACAGGGTACTTTGCAACACAACTTACATCTCTATTCCTCGCCTACCTCCTCCATGTCGGCTAGGGCTGTCCAGACAATCGTCGATACACCTGTAGATACTATGTTTTTTTGAAAGAGAAAATCTTTTCTTGTGGTCCTCCAAACGATATCAAACTATGTCCTATCTTTATACTAAATTCATTTGAATATAGGGGTAACACCAACATAGTCTTCGAATGTTGGTAGCTTTGAAATATTCTTAGAGATCTACAAGTCTTTTTTTGAAATGACAAGAAATTTCAAACCAAAATTTTCATTTTTAATACTCATAAACATATGTCTCCTCATTAATTCTCAAAATAATCAACAAGTTTTCAAAACAGATATTCAAATCTAGGATCCACAAACATAGCTCCATAACAAGGGTGTGTGTGTGTGTACAATCACGCCGGTGCCTTCCCGCGATCCTCTAAGGTACCTGAAACACATAACACATAACAAGGTAAGCACGAATGCTTAGTGAGTTCCCCAAAATACCACATACAACAATTTAGCCACTCGAGGCTATACTCTGTAAGACCCTCCGGTCTATGTGTCTCAGCGAGACCCTCCAGTCTCGTAGCTTGTTGGACCCTCTGGTCCGGTCTAGCTTGTTTGACCCTCCGGTCCGGTTTGATTGGGAACCCTCTGGCCTCATAGTTCGGTGTACCCTCCAGTCCGGTCTAAGCAACAAATAATATAGCATACAATACATATCACACAACCATGCATAACTCAAGCAAGCACGTAAGACCCTCTGGTCACACATAGTTTCCACTCTAGGTAAAGTATATTGAGAAGACTCACCTCGTAAGCTAGTAAGTAAAAGCCTCGTGCTCGGGAATCCTCGATCTAGCCTCCGCCTAATCACAAGGATAATATCTCTAATTAATACCCTCCTCATACTCGACTACACCACTCATTTGACCAACCCTAAAGTCGACAGAAGTCAATTCCGGTCAATAGTCCAATTTGACCAGACTCGCCGAGTGCACTCGTGCGACTCGTCGAGTCCCATCGATTCTCAGCAATCTCTTGAAGGTCCAGCTCATCGAGTTAACCCCTAACTCGCTGAGCTATCGCATGATCGAGTCCATCGGGACAAACCCTAACCGGCTCGTCGAGTCGGCTCATCAACTCGGCGAGCCCATTCGGTCTTAACTTGTATTCAGGTGATTTCAAGGCAGAAAACTCTCTCACACTCTAGATCTAAGCTCTCCAGGCCTGAATATCACATAAAGCCTTGAGCTTTAAGTTCATGCATGGCACTAAAGGGCTAAAAATGCCAAGAACAAGCTTGAGAAGAAGTCTCTCATTCAAGGGGCTATGATGGCTGAATAAAGAAGGGGACTTTCGACTCTAGGGACCTCACAAGGTCCAGATCTGATGTCTGTTTCTAAGAAGGTGCTCAAAACCTTCCAGGTCCCCAAAATAAGATGGAAATGAAGCCCTAACTCTAAAACCATGAGATCTATCCATACAAGAGAAAAAAGTTTGAACTTTATACCTTGAATAGAAGCTCCTGGATGTCTAAGCAGCAGATCTAGCAACCTATTCACAATCCTTGCTTGGAATCCTTCTTCCCTCTACCAAAATGCACCAAAGATCTCAAACAATGGCTCAAAACTCTCTCAAAAGCTCAAGGGGGCGATTAGGGTTTCTCTCAGTGAAAGGAAACAAATGGAGAGCCGGAAATGAGGCTATACTTATCCTTATGTAGGCCCCAAACCCGGGGATTTAGGGTTTCCACTTACAACGCCTACTCGGCGATTCTACTCCCGGACTCGTCGAGTAGATCATTAAACCCACGTGGCCATCCCGAGTCTACTCGGCGAGTTATAGCACCAACTCGTCGAGTAGGTCAAAGAATCCTCAAAAATAAATACTTAAAATTAACATACTTGGGAATCCGGATGTTACAGTTCTCCCGCACTAGAATCAGGCTTCACCCTCGAAGTCATGCTCTGCAAATAACTCTGGATGCTGCTCACGCATCTCTGACTCCGGCTCCCAAGTCAAATCAGACCCTCGCCGATGCTGCCACAGGACCTGAACCAGGGGCACTTCCTTGTTCCTCAAGACTTTCACCTTTCGATACAAGATCGCGATCTGCCTCTCAATATAATTCAGGCTCGCATCTACGTGAATGTCCTCCAGCGGTACCACTGCCGTTTCGTCGGCTACACACTTCCTCAACTGGGATACGTGAAAGGTGTTATGGATCTGACTCAACTCCGCAGGTAGCTCCAACTGGTATGCTACCTTACCCACTCTAGCGGTCACTCTGAACGGACTGATATATCGAGGCCCCAACTTGCCCTGCTTCCTGAACCGGATCGCCCCCTTCCATGGGGAAACTTTCAGGAGCACAAAATGTCTGACCTGAAACTCAAGCTCAGATCGTCGTCTATCCACATAACTCTTCTGATGACTCTCCGCCGTCAGTAACCTCTGTCTGACCTACTGAATCTGCTCGGTCGTCTTCAGCACTATCTCGGTGCTGCCCATAACTCTCTGCCCCACCTCTCCCCAGCAGATGGGAGTGCGACACCTTCTCCCATACATGAGCTCAAAGGGAGGCATACCAATACTCGAGTGATGGCTGTTGTTGTAGGAGAACTCAGCTATGGTTAAATAAGTGTCCCAACTCCCTCCGAAGTCCATGACACAGGCGCGCAACATATCCTCGAGCGTCTGAATTGTCCGCTCGCTCTGTCCGTCTCTCTGCTGGTGATATGCAGTACTGAAATGTAAGCGCGTGCCCAGCTCCTTGTGAAATTTCTTCCAAAACCTGGAAGTAAAACGCACGTCTCGATCTGACGCAATCGAGATCGGCACTCCATGCCGAGATACCACCTCTCTCATATAGATCTCGGCTAACTTCTCTGCAGAAGAGCTCTCAGAAAGTAAGTGAGCACTCTTCGTCAATCGATCCACAATCACCCAAATCGCGTCAACTCCACGTGTCATACTCGGTAACTTGGTAATGAAGTCCATAGCGATCTGTTCCCACTTCCACTGGGGAACCTCCAGAGGCTGCAATAGACCATGTGGACGCTGGTGCTCTGCCTTGACCCGTCGGCAGGTCAAGAATCTCTCAACTACCCACGCAACATCCCTCTTCATACAAGGCCACCAGTAATCCCTCCTCAGGTCCAAATACATCTTGGTGGCCCCGGGATGGATCGAGAACCTCGATCCGTGCACCTCCTCCATCAATATGCTACGTGCTCCGCCCGTATAGGGCACCCACATCCGCCCTCTAAAGGTCATAAGCCCTCGGCTATCCTTCACAAACTCGGATACCTGCCCAATCACCCACTCCCTCTTACAGTTCTCCAGTTTCACAGCCTCCGCCTGGGCCTCTCGAATGGTATCCAGTACCGGAGTCACCACTGTCATCCTCATGCACACATCTCGAATCGGGGCATTCTCCGCCCTGCGGCTCATGGAATCAGCTACCACGTTAGTATTGCCCGGATGATGCAGGATCTCACAGTCATAATCTTTTACCACATCCAACCATCTCCTCTGACGCATATTCAGGTTGGGCTGATCCATCAGATACTTCAAGTTGTTGTGGTCCGTGTATATGGTACACCGAACCCCATACAAATAGTGATACTAGATCTTGAGGGTGAATACCATTGCCCCCAACTCTAAATCGTGGGTGGGATACCTCATTTCATGAGGCTTCAACTGCCTCGATGCATATGCTATCACGTGCCCTCTCTGCATAAGCATCGCACCAAATCCGGATATAGACGCATCGCAGTAAACCACAAAGTCCTCCATCCCCTCAGGAAGGGCTAACACCGGGGCTTCGCACAATCTCTAGCGAAGGGTCTCAAACGAGGTCTGCTGCTCGGGACCCCAAGTAAAAGCAACACCCTTCCGGGTCAGTCTGGTGAGAGGAACGACAATCTTGGAGAAATCTCTGATAAATCTCCGGTAGTAGCCGGGCAATCCCAGGAAACTCCTGATCTCGGTGGGGGATCTCGGCGCCTCCCAACTCATGACAGCCTCAACCTTGGCTGGATCGACCAAAACCCCATTCTGATTAACGAGGTACCCCAAGAACTGGACCTCTCGTAACCAAAAATCACATTTGCAGAATTTAGCATAAAGCCTCTCCGATCTCAATACTCCCAAAACCTCTCTAAGGTTCTCCTTGTGCTGTTCCCTGGACCTCGAGTACACGACAATATCGTCAATGAACACGATCACCTATCGATCCAGGATAGGCCTGCACACCCGGTTCATGAGATCCATGAATGCTGCCGGTGCATTGGTGAGCCCGAAAGGCATCACCACAAACTCATAATGCCCATAACGAGTCCTAAAGGCTGTCTTCTGAATATCCTCCTCGCGTACTCTCATCTGGTGATACCCTGATCTCAAATCAATCTTGGAAAACCAAGATGCACAGTGCAAATGATCGAACAGATCGTCGATCCTCGGAAGTGGATAACGGTTCTTGACCGTTAGCTTGTTCAACTCCCGGTAATCAATACACATCCGGTGTGAACCATCCTTTTTCTTGACAAAAAGGATCGGTGCTCCCCACGGCGAGCTACTCGGCTGGATAAATCCCTTTCCCAACAGCTCCTGAAGCTGCAAGAATAACTCTTGCATCTCTGGCGGCGCAAGGCGATAGGGTGCCTTGGCGATAGGTGCCGCCCCCAGAAGCAAATCAATACGAAACTCCACCTGCCTCTCGGGAGGTACACCTGGTAACTCCTCGGGGAAAATGTCCGGAAACTCACTCACTATCGGAACCTCAACGATAGAACTCGGTCTCTCCGTGACATCCCGCGTATCCGCCACATACGCTAGAAAACCCATGCAACCCTGCTGCAAGCTCTGCCTCGCTCGAGCAGCTTAACAAAATGCTGACCAAGATCGGGTACCCTCACCGTATACGGTAAGTACTCCCCCACTAGGGTTTCAGATGGTCACCATCTGACGCTCACAGTCGATCAGAGCTCCGAATCGGCTCAACCAGTCCATGCCCACGATGACACAGACATCCCCCATCGCGATAGGTATCAAATCTATCGGAAACTCGACTCCAAATATTTCAAGAACACATCCCCGGATAACATCAGTCGCAACAACAACATGCTCATCAACTATGGAGACTCTCAGCGGTCGACTCAATGCCTCTCGTCGGACAATGATGTGGCAACTAAATGCTAACGATACGAAGGACCGACTCGCACCCGAGTCAAACAACACCAGAGCAGGTACAGAACTCACAAGGAAAGTACCTATGCACATCACAAATAAGTACCATATATATAAACAAAAGAATAAGTAAGAGATCACATACCAGCTACAACGTCGGGTGCTGCGCGGGCTGTGACATCCCCTAATTTCTCGGCCAGAAAAGACCGATTTAATTTATGCTTTTTAAAATCAAATCAGAGAAATCTTTATAAAAGATGTTGCGGAATTGGTCCCCAAAACAAAATACGATAAATGTTTGTCAAAACCTTTCTTTAAGAAATATATAATTTCATTTCATATCAAAACTTCGGGATCTCATGTACCGATACAGACCAAAAGCATAAACAAGACATTATAAGCCTTTCAACAGTTATATACAACTACTGGCCTATAATCCAAAAATCTCTCATCGTCCTCCGTCTATGCTCGGGGTCCACTACCTGTAACATAAAAAGCTGAGTGGGTCAGGCTTGGGAGCCTGGTGAGCAAATAGGGTTTTCAACCCACAATAATAATAAACTTATTAAGTTCACCAATCAACAATAACCCTGATTACCCGTTCCCGTTATCCTCACTTTACGTCCCTAAACACTTTTCACAAGGGACCTAGCCTAAAGAATATCATCGGGATGGACAATACTGCTAAGGGGTTTCCTCAGCCATACATGTCCAAAAGGCAACCATGAGGGGGATAGAGTACAGCGAATAAACACCCAAGTTCATTAACACCTATAGGTTGCGGGCCTGCTAATGTTTCCCATTGGACTGTCTAGAAAGTCTGTGGTCGTCATCCAAACTCCGCTAGATGACTGAATCACAAATCACATCGAGGCCTCTCATCACTTTATTTCATCACACACCAACCATCTACCCATGTTCTACCCAACATATTTGTAGATAAAAATATATATACAGTTTAAAACTTGTATAAAACATCAACTCAACAGTCACCTCAAATAAACAATTAATATATTTACACATAGCACATATTATAAGGTAAATACTTCATATCTATGTGTAAAATGAAAGTGACTATACACTCACTTGTTTTGATGAAAATCGGGCAGCAATTCGTTTCCTAAAACGTTCGTTTCTAATAAAACCGGGAGTTTTATTTAGAAACCGGGCTCTGCGAGGGTCGAGCTTCGAAACCGAAAAGATAAATTTTCTGGGCTTCTCGGGCTCTTCGTGGCGTATTCCGGGGGTTATAATCGATACCGGGGCTTTGGGGGATGTTAAGATGAAGAAAATATGGAAAAGGGGCTAAAAGTGGCAAATTATCAAAACTACCCGAGAAGGCTCGCATGACCCTTCTATTTATAGGAGTCCGAAGTCCGTCTTAGAAGGGGGGAGTCATCAGGCGAGGACACGCGGCAGTAGGGCGAAGGCGCGCAGCACATGGCTCGCACGTGCAAGGGGCTCGGTGTCGGCCTCCGATTGGACCGCGGTCTAGTCCGAGGCTCGGAGTCGTGGCACCATTTGCGAAGCTCGGACGCGTCATAGAAGGGTACGAGGCAGCTCCTGATTGGCCGAGCCTTCGGTCCGAGGAGAAGGTGACACGCGTCGACAGGTGGCCTCGGATGACTCAGTAGAATTTCGGATGACTCTGCCTTATTTCGGACACGTGGCACATGCGAGGCGAGGACACGTGGCCGAAGTCCACCTATGCGAAATTCCTCGGTTTTCGCGCCAAAACTTCTGAAATCCATAACTTTCGCATACGAGCTCCGTTTTTGACGTTCTTTATATGCACACGTAGGTAAAATTACGCTCAACAACTTTTGTTTAGACTTCGTCGGCTAACTTTGACTTTGATTTTTATATTATTATTTTTAACAGACCGGGACAGGAAATCCGTTAAAAATTCATAACTTCTTCATCCGACGTCCGTTTTCGTCAGACTTTTTACCGTTGAGCTACTAATGACGAGACCTTCGATTCTCGTTTAGGTCGTGTCGGCTAAAATCACTCCATCTAAAATTCGAGTTTTTAGCTGTCTACTGCTATGCTGAAACTTCGAAAAATCATAACTTCTTCATACGAAGTCAGATTTGGGCGTTCTTTTTATGCCTACTCTCGGTTTAACGAACACTACGAGTTTCGTTTAGATCACTAAGGCCAAAAACTAGTTTATCAAAAACTCACTTTTTATGACATTCGGCCCCGTGCCGGTTTTGTCGCGAAACTTTGACAGGTCATAACTTATTCGTTATAACTCGGATTTCGGCATTCTTTATATATCTGTAATCCTTGTCATGCCCACTAAAAGTTTCTTAATAGATATCGGCTTTATCTAAAATTTAATTTTGATGCTCATTTTTATTCTTAATTAATTAAACCCTAATAATTAAGCATAAAACACATAATTCACATAATATTCACATAATTCCTTTTCATTTCTTCAAAATGAGTTACAAAGGTTAACCTAGACTATAATGTCAATAGTAATGCCTAGCCTAGAAACATGGGCATTACAATTCTTTCCCCCTTAGGATGATTCCGTCTCCGGAATCACACATCAGCAAACAAATGCGGGTAGCGACTCATCATGTCACTCTCCGTTTCCCAAGTGAGATTTGGCCCATTCGTA
This sequence comes from Lactuca virosa, assembly GCF_052849685.1. Taxonomy (NCBI): domain Eukaryota; kingdom Viridiplantae; phylum Streptophyta; class Magnoliopsida; order Asterales; family Asteraceae; genus Lactuca; species Lactuca virosa. Next base: position 305,380,781 of record NC_136427.1, on the reverse strand, counting down.
TGTTTCCAACGCACAAGCACTAAATCGACCATCTTGCCCCGCATCTTCTTAGTCTTACGGTCAACGATTGCCTTAGGTTCTTCGATCAACCTCTTGTTTTCATCCAACCTAAACTCAGAAATGGGAATTATGTCGGGCACATCTCCCGTGAACTTTCTCAAATAGCACACATGAAAGGTATTATGAATACCTTCCAGTTCTTCCGGTAATTCTAGCTTGTAAGCTTGATTCCCGATCCTCTGAAGAACTTTAAATGGTCCAATAAACCTTGGACTCAACTTTCCCCTCTTACCAAATCTTATAAGTCCCTTCCACGGCGAGAGTTTAAGTAAAACCGAATCTCCAACTTCGAAGGATATCAGTTGTCTTTTCTTGTCAGCATAACTCTTTTGTCGATCTTGAGCAACTAACATCCTTTCCCTTATCACTTTCAACTTTTCAGTAGTTTGATGGACTATTTCAGGTCCCATAAACTGCTTCTCCCCAGCTTCCAGCCAACATGACGGCGTTCGACACTTTTCTCCATACAAAGCGTGATAAGGTGCCATCTTGATGCTTGAGTGGAAACTATTATTATAGGAAAATTCTACTAGTGGTAAATGTTCATCCCAGTTACCTTGGAATTCTAGGGTACATGCTCTCAGCATATCCTCCAATGTTTGAATCGTTCGTTCGCTCTGATCATCAGTTTGCGGATGGTAAGCTGTACTCAAACACAACTTGGTACCCAATTCCTCTTGTAGACTCCTCCAAAACCTTGAGGTAAAACGGCTGTCACGATCGGATACAATCGTTAACGGAACACCGTGTAGCCTCACAAATTCCTTCACATAAGAATTCGCAAGTTTATCCATAGACCATTTCTCGTTAGCGGCTATGAAATGCGCACTCTTAGTGAAGCGATCAACGACCACCCAAATCATGTCGTGACCGTTCCTTGTTCTGGGCAGTTTAGTCACAAAATCCATAGTGATATCTTCCCATTTACCCATGGGTACAGGTAAAGGTTCTAAACTCCCATACGGTTTCTGATGTTGTGCCTTAACCCTAGCACATGTTACACACCCGGCCACATACTTAGCAACATCGAGCTTCATCGTCGGCCACCAGTAATAGGGTTTTAGGTCCCTATACATTTTCGTACTGCCGGGATGAATCGAGTACATGGTTTTGTAAGCTTCTTCCATCATAAGACCTCTTACTCCTCCTGTCTTAGGTACCCAAATCCTATCTTTGAATACCTTCAATCCCTGACCGTTTGTATCAAACACCAACGTTTTTCCCAAACGTTCCTCCTTTCGGTCATTCTTTTCTAAAGCCTCCTCTTGAGCTTTCTTTATACTTTCCACAATTGTCGAGACGACTTCAATTCTCAACGCTCTTGGACTTCTCTTTTCAAGATTTACCTTCTGACTGAGAGCATCAGCAACAACATTTGCTTTACCAGGGTGGTAAAGTATCTCATAGTCGTAGTCCTTGAGTAGTTCCAGCCAGTGCCGCTATCTCATGTTCAATTCCTTCTGATTAAAGAGATATTGAAGACTCTTATGATCAGTGAAAAGTTTGCATTTAGTACCATAAAGATAGTGCCTGCATATCTTTAAGGCGAATACTACCGCTGCCAACTCCAGATCATGAGTGGGGTAGTTCTTTTCATGCTCTTTCAATTGCCTCGATGCATATGCTATCACCTTATCCCTTTGGGTCAGAACACAACCTAACCCAACTCCAGAGGCATCACTATAGACTGCGAAGTCATCAACTCCTTCAGGTAACGAAAGAATTGGTGCTTCACACAATCTCTTCTTCAACTTCTCAAAGGCTTCCTTATGCTTCTCATTCGAAGCATAAGTAGCTCCTTTGTGGGTCAAAGCTGTTAATGGAGTAGCAATCAAAGAAAAGCCTTGGATAAATCTTCGATAATATCCAGCTAATCCTAAAAAGCTTCTAATCTCCGTAGGACTTTTTGGTTGTTCCCACTTCATTACAGCTTCAATCTTTACTGGGTCAACCATTATTCCTTCTTGGTTAACCACATGACCTAAAAATTGGACTTCTTGAATCCAAAATTCACATTTGGAGAACTTTGCATACAACTTCTCCTTCTTCAGGACTTCTAGCACCTCACGCAGATGCTTTTCATGCTCCTGCTTGCTCTTCGAATAAATCAAAATATCGTCTATGAATACTATCATGGATTTATCAAGGTATGGTTTACAAACCCTGTTCATCAAATCCATGAAAGCTGTTGGGGCATTGGTTAATCCGAACGACATAACCAAAAATTCATAGTGTCCATATCTTGTTCTGAACGCAGTCTTCTCGATATCCTGCTCTCTCACCTTCAGTTGATGGTATCCCGACCTAAGATCGATCTTCGAGAAATAGCTCGAACCTTGCAATTGGTCGAACAGGTCATCGATCCTCGGCAACGGGTACTTGTTCCTTATCGTCGCTTTATTCAGCTCTCTGTAATCGATGCACATTCTCATGCTCCCGTATTTCTTCTTTACAAACAACATAGGGGCTCCCCAGGGTGATGAACTAGGTCGAATGAAACCTTTGTCCAATAACTCCTGAAGTTGTGTCATAAGTTCTTTCATCTCTGTTGGTGCTAATCGATACGGTGCTTTTGCTATTGGCGTCGTTCCTGGTAACACGTCGATACGAAATTCTACTTGTCGATCAGGGGGCAATCCGGGAAGATCTTCGGGAAAGACTTCCGGATAATCACACACCACTGGAATATTCTGCACCTCCTTCTTTTCCTTCTGAGCATCGATCACGAACGCTAGATATGATGTACATCCCTTGGCCAAACACTTTCTGGCTTTCATTAGGGAAATGATTCCAGAGTTTACTCTGCGTTTGTCTCCATACACCATAAACGACTCTTTCCCTGGCGGGTTTACTTTTATTATATTCTTCCTACACAATATTTCAGCATCATTGGCGCTAAGCCAATCCATTCCTAAAACTATGTCGAAACCATTTAACTCGATAGGCAATAGTTCCTCGTGGAACTTATTCCCATCCAAGTCAATGAGGACGTTTTTCATACGATGGCTAACAGGTACAAACTTGCCACTAGCAATCTCGACTATTATAGCATTAACTAGTCTATCTACAGGCAAAGCTAGTTTTCTACCAAATTCATGCGAAATAAAGGAGTAATTGGCTCCAGAATCAAACAAAATTTGGGCAGGCAATTCGTTTACGAGAAAGGTACCTGAAGCGACATCGACTTCTTCTTTTGCAGCTTCAAGTGTCATCTGAAAGGCTCTCGCCTTTGGCTTTGGTGGTAGATTGGGCTTTGCTGCATCCTTCCTCTTTGGACAGTGTTTAAAAACATGCCCTTCTTCACGACACTCAAAACATACCCTCTTGTCGGACGGACACACGTTGGCATAATGCCCAGTCTTTCCACATTTGAAGCAAGTCACCCCCTCACTATATTTCCCAGAGTGCTTTTTCTTGCACTTCTCACACCACTTCACTTCACCTCCTCCTCCAAACGTCTTGGACTTTGAAAATTTGCTTTTCTTGATGGAACCTGAAGTTCCTTCAAATTTTCTCTTTTCACCAACTTCTGCCCTCTCCAGACCCTTCTCTCTAATCTAAATCTCCACATTCTTTGCAGCCCAGATGGTGGCTTTCAAAGTGGTTGCTTGTTTAACCATCGGACCAAAGTCCGCTGGTAATCCGAGGGCAAACTTGTTGACCTTAGAGAGTTCAGTTGGAACTAGATGAGGAACGAGCTTCATCTTTTCCGTATAACTAGCAGTGTATTCAGTAACGCTCATCTTTACCTTCTTTAAATTCTGGAACTCATTATTAATTTCCAGAAGATCCTGCTCAGAGTAGTATTGCAGTTTCAGTTGTAGCACAAAGTCTTCCCAAGACATCTTACTAGCTTCTCCCTTGGGCATCGAATTAGCTAGTAACTTCCACCATTTCAACACACCAGACTTTAACAGAGGAATTGCAAGTGCGGTCTTTTGTTTGTCGCTGCACTCACAACTTTCAAACATCGTCTCCATCTCGGAGATCCAGTTCATGACTTCCACCGGTGTCGGACTTCCAGGTAGACATGGTGGTTTAGATGCCATGAAATCTTTGTATTTGCATCCACGTCCATCAACTCCTCCATCCTGGTTGTTTTGTCTAACTCTCGGTGGGTTGGCTTGACCAAGAGTCCCACTGTAGTTCCCTCCTACTGATTGCCCTTCATTCAATACGGGCTGTTCAACAGGTATCGTAGTTTCTTCCCTATTCTGTTGTAGTAATCGCCTTGTCTCCTCCATCTGGCGATCTAACATCATCTGCATCATTGCTTGTACCCCAACCATCGTCATTGGCTCAGGTGCAGATCCTACAACAGGTACTTGCTCAACTACTTGAGGTTGAGGCTGTTGATCCCTGTTTCCGTTTGCATTTGCAACTCCACTATGAGTTCTTGCCATTACAATCTATATACCGAATAAGACGAATTTAGGTCTTTATCCTCGATAGGTATTTAAATTCCCTTATCACTCCAAAACGTTTACATGTTAGTTCTAAAGTCGTAATCGTACGCTTAGAATCCTACACCCATAAGGTTTCCAGATCCGGTCGGCAACAGACCATAGATCCGAATAAATAATGGCACATATGGCAAACATATAACATTTAGCACATAAAAGCATTTTAGGCATCTTTCCTAAAATAAACTAGTGCTCGTGTCTAAAATATGGTAGACACTCATCTCACAATCATCACTTAGCATTCTAAGTTTAAGTCTAGAAACCCTACAATTTCTTAGTTCGCTTAAACTAATGCTCTGATACCAACTGTGACATCCCCTAATTTCTCGGCCAGAAAAGACCGATTTAATTTATGCTTTTTAAAATCAAATCACAGAAATCTTTATAAAAGATGTTGCAGAATTGGTCCCCAAAACAAAATACGATAAAAGTTTGTCAAAACCCTTCTTTAAGAAATATATAATTTCATTTCATATCAAAACTTTGGGATGTCATGTACCGATACAGACCAAAAGCATAAACAAGACATTATAAGCCTTTCAACAGTTATATACAACTACTGGCCTATAATCCAAAAATCTCTCATCGTCCTCCGACTATGCTCGGGGTCCACTACCTGTAACATAAAAAGCTGAGTGGGTCAGGCTTGGGAGCCTGGTGAGCATATAGGGTTTTCAACCCACAGTAATAATAAACTTATTAAGTTCACCAATCAACAATAACCCTGATTACCCGTTCCCATTATCCTCACTTTACATCCCTAAACACTTTTCACAAGGGACCTAGCCTAAAGAATATCATCGGGATGGACACTACTGCTAAGGGGTTTCCTCAGCCATACATGTCCTAAAGGCAACCATGAGGGGGATGGAGTACAGCGAATAAACACCCAAGTTCATTAACACCTACAGGTTGCGGGCCTGCTAATGTTTCCCACTGGACTGTCTAGAAAGTCTGTGGTCGTCATCCAAACTCCGCTAGATGACTGAATCACAAATCACATCGAGGCCTCTCATCACTTTATTTCATCACACACCAACTATCTACCCATGTTCTACCCAACATATTTGTAGATAAAAATATATATACAGTTTAAAACTTGTATAAAACATCAACTCAACAGTCACCTCAAATAAACAATTAATATATTTACACATAGCACGTATTATAAGGTAAATGCTTCATATCTATGTGTAAAATGAAAGTGACTATACACTCACTTGTTTTGATGAAAATCGGGCAGCAATTCGTTTCCTAAAACGTTCGTTTCTAATAAAACCGAGAGTTTTATTCAGAAACCGGGCTCTGCGAGGGTCGGGCTTCGAAACCGAAAAGATAAATTTTTCGGGCTTCTCGGGCTCTTCGTGGCGTATTCCGGGGGTTATAATCGATACCGGGGCTTTGGGGGATGTTAAGATGAAGAAAATATGGAAAAGGGGCTAAAAGTGGCAAATTATCAAAACTACCCGAGAAGGCTCGCATGACCCTTCTATTTATAGGAGTCCGAAGTCCGTCTTAGAAGGGAGGAGTCATCAGGCGAGGACACGCGGCAGTAGGGCGAAGGCGCGCAGCACATGGCTCGCACGTGCAAGGGGCTCGGTGTCGGCCTCTAATTGGACCGCGGTCTAGTCCGAGGCTCGGAGTCGTGGCACTATTTGCGAAGCTCGGACGCGTCATAGAAGGGTACGAGGCAGCTCCTGATTGGCCGAGCCTTCGGTCCGAGGAGAAGGTGACACGCGTCGACAGGTGGCCTCGGATGACTCAGCAGAATTTCGGATGACTCAGCCTTATTTCGGACACGTGGCACATGCGAGGCGAGGACACGTGGCCGAAGTCCACCTATGCGAAATTCCTCGGTTTTCGCGCCAAAACTTCTAAAATCCATAACTTTCGCATACGAGCTCCGTTTTTGACGTTCATTATATGCACGCGTAGGTAAAGTTACGCTCTACAACTTTCGTTTAGACTTCGTCGGCTAATTTTGAGTTTAATTTTTATATTATTATTTTTAACAGACCGGGACAGGAAATCCGTTAAAAATTCATAACTTCTTCATCCGACGTCCGTTTTCGTCAGACTTTTTACCGTTGAGCTACTAATGACGAGACCTTCGATTCTCATTTAGGTCGTGTCGGGTAAAAATCACTCGATCTAAAATTCGAGTTTTTAGCTGTCTACTGCTAAGCTGAAACTTCGAAAATTCATAACTTCTTCATACGAAGTCAGATTTGGGCGTTCTTTTTATGCATACTCTCGGTTTAAAGAACACTACGAGTTTCGTTTAGATCACTAAGGCCAAAAAATAGTTTATCAAAAACTCACTTTTTACGACATTCGGCCCCGTGCCGGTTTTGTCGCGAAACTTTGACAGGTCATAACTTCTTTGTTATAACTCGGATTTCGACATTCTTTATATATCCGTAATCCTTGTCACGCCCACTACAAGTTTCTTAATAGATATCAGCTTTATCTAAAATTTAATTTTGACGCTCATTTTTATTCTTAATTAATTAAACCCTAATAATTAAGCATAAAACACATAATTCACATAATATTCACATAATTCCTTTTCATTTCTTCAAAATGAGTTACAAAGGTTAACCTAGACTATAATGTCAATATTAATGCCTAGCCTAGAAACACGGGCATTACACGGACCTCCTCCGCTGTCAACTGGAAGGCTCTACCGCGAGCCTTCGGTGCCTCGGCCTTCATCGGCCGACTCTCGGTAGCTCGAGTAGCAGAAGGCGCAGATCCCTGTGCTGATCCGTGAAGCAACTGTGGGCACTCGGCCTTCCTGTGGCCAGTCTGGTTGTAGTTGAAGCAAACCGAAAATCCCTTAGGGCAATCCCTTGCGATGTGCCCCTCCTGCCCGCACTTGTAACACACACATACTCTTCACACCCTATCATGGCTCTTGCCGCACTTTCCACAAGTGCGGCCCTTCTGACCCCTTAATCTCGAATCGGCGGGCTTTGCCCGCTTGGCCGCCGGCTGAGACTATGCCGGTCGCCTATCCCTCCTCTGAGACTCCGCCTCCTCCCTGGCGTCAGTCTCTAGCTCAATCTCCCTCTTCCGAGCATTTACCTGGAGCTCGGAAAATGTTCGGTATGTCGAGTTCGCCACGAACTCACGAATGTCTCTCCTCAGTATGCTCAGATATCGGCTCATACGTGCCTGCTCAGTAGACACGTGCTCAGGGCAAAACAACGCCCTCTCATGAAACATCCGTGTGATCACAGTCACAGACTCAGTCCCCTGCTTGAGGGATAAGAACTCCTGAGCCAACCATTCCCTCTCCACCGAGGGAACGTACTCGTCTCAAAACATAGCGGTGAACCTCTCCCAAGTTACTGCGGTAAGCTCTGCAGTAGTAAAGTCAGCTGTCAAAAACTTCCACCAGTCCTTCGCTCCCAAACGAAGCTGGTTCAGCGCGAACCGCACCCTCAAATGTTCCGGGCAGGAACATGTGTAGAAACACCCCTCAATGTCATAGATCCATCACATAGCAGCAATCGGGTCCTGAGTCCCATCAAATGTCGGTGGCTTCGTGTTGCTGAACTCTCGGTACAGCAACGTGTCACCCCCCTGTGGCCTAGCAGCGGCAACGTCTGCGGTGGCTGCAGCAACAACAGCCTTGGTAAGAGCAGCATATCGCTCGTCAAATGTCTCAATCTGCATGGTCTTGATAGATCCAAACATCTCTGGTATCTCAGCTCGATTGGCTGCGGCCCCCTCCTCATGAATCAACCTACGAATCTCTTCATCGCTGGTACCACTAGTACCACTGCCTCCTGGGTTGTGGCACATAACCACCATGATGCCTCTGAAACACAACATATAATAATCAGAGACTCGACCGAGATTACTCACACTCGATCAACCGTTCCTACTTGTTCCTTAGCACCCTGAGGATTCTTACTTGGAATGCTTACCAATTCGATGCTTTTAGTAGTACGAGCCCAATACTACCTTCCACATCGTATCTGTATCCACCCCAAGTCCTCCTCCTAGGATCCTAACTTGCAAGTACTCTATACTACTCCGAACACATCCTACTCTCTAGCAGACTTCTCATAAGCTACTCTCTGCTACCTAAGCGCACTCAAAGCTACTCACAGCAGCAGAAACTCCTAGGCTAAGGTATCACAAATCAGGCCACTCTAGTCCTAACATATGAATTACCTAGCCTACTCTAGCATGCAGAACACATCTCATAATATCATAACACGTAATGTAAGGGTATTCTGGGAAATCACCGTTCGGGAGCTGGCTGATTGTACACACTGCTCTTTTCAGCTTTTTCTGGAAATCTTTTACTCTTTTTTTTTCTTTTAGAAAAATTGTTTCTTTTTGAAAACCTTTCTCAAATCCTCAGTTTGAGTCCAGATATGCCCGAAGGTGTATCCGAATCCCTCAAACCAAGGCTCTGATACCAACTTGAAACGACAAGAAATTTCAAACCAAAATTTTCATTTTTAATACTCATAAAACATATGTCTCCTCATTAATTCTCAAAATAATCAACAAGTTTTCAAAACAGATATTCAAATCCAGGATCCACAAACATAGCTCCATAACAAGGGTGTGTGTGTACAATCACGCCGGTGCCTTCCCACGATCCTCTGAGGTACCTAAAACACATAACACATAACACGGTAAGCACGAATGCTTAGTGAGTTCCCCAAAATACCACATACAACAATTTAGCCACTCGGGGCTATACTCTGTAAGACCCTCCGGTCTATGTGTCTCAGCGGGACCCTCCAATCCCGTAGCTCGTTAGACCCTCTAGTCCAGTCTATCTCGTTTGACCCTCCGGTCCGGTCTGATTGAGAACCCTCTGGCCTCATAATTCATTGGACCCTCCGGTCCGGTCTAAGCAACAAATAATATAGCATACAATACATATCACACAACCATGCATAACTCAAGCAAGCACATAAGACCCTCTGATCACACATAGTTTCCACTCTAGGTAAAGTATAGTGAGAAGACTCACCTCGTAAGCTAGTAAGTGACAGCCTCGTGCTCGGGAATCCTTGATCTAGCCTCCGCCTAATCACAAGGATAATATCTCTAATTAATACCCTCCTCATACTCGACTACACCACTCATTTGCCAACCCTAAAGTCGACATAAGTCAATTCCGGTCAATAGTCCAATTTGACCAGACTCGCCGAGTGCACTCGTGCGACTCGTCGAGTCCCATCGATTCTCAGCAATCTCTTGAAGGTCCAGCTTGTCTATTTAACCCCTAACTCGCCGAGCTATCGCATGATCGAGTCCATCGGGACAAACGCTAACCGGCTCATCAACTCGGCGAGCCCGTTCGGTCTTAACTTGTATTCAGGTGATTTCAAGGCAGAAAACTCTCTCACACTCTAGATCTAAGCTCTCCAGGCCTGAGTATCACGTAAAGCTTCGAGCTTTACGTTCATGCATGGCACTAAAGGGCTAAAAATGCCAAGAACAAGCTTGAGAAGAAGTCTCTCATTCAAGGGGCTATCATGGCTGAATAAAGCAGGGGACTTTCGACTCTAGGGACCTCTCAAGGTCCAGATCTGATTTCTATTTCTAAGAAGGTGCTCAAAACCTTCCAGGTCCCCAAAATAAGATGGAAATGAAGCCCTAACTCTAAAACCATGAGATCTATCCATACAAGAGTAAAAAGGTACGGACTTTATACCTTGAATAGAAGCTCCTAGATGTCTAAGCAGCAGATCTAGCAACCTCTTCACAATCCTTGCTTGGAATCCTTCTTCCCTCTACCAAAATGCACCAAAGATCTCAAACAATGGCTCAAAACTCTCTCAAAAGCTCAAGGGGGCGATTAGGGTTTCTCTCAGTGAAAGGAAACAGATGGAGAGTCGCAAATGAGGCTATACCTATCCTTATACAGGCCCCAAACCCGGGGATTTAGGGTTTCCACTCACAGCGCCAACTCGGCGAGTCTACTCCCGGACTCGTCGAATAGATCATTAAACCCATGTGGCCATCCCGACTCTACTCGGCGAGTTATAACTCCAACTCGTCGAGTAGTTCAAAGAATCCTCAAAAATAAATACTTAAAAATAACATACCTGGGAATCTGGATGTTACAGTTTTCACAATGCCACAATCATTAACTTTGACAACATTAGCACCATCTACATGACTCTCACTCCGTATAACATAAAAATATCTTGGAACATCTTGGTGTATATGGCATGATCAACCAACTAAGGACATATTCTAAGAGAGAGTTAGGATGGAGAAATTTGAGACCACAAAAGACCTAATATGATATAAGTTGTGGGAGGGAGGTTGCATCATTATCCATATCTTGAAAATGAAGGACTATGTTGACTAGTTATATTGTTTAGACTTTCCTTTAAGTCACGAGTTGGCCATGGATCACAACTCGTTGACTAGTTCATAGAATAAGTGTGTATTGAACTATACATGAAGTGCGCAGATATGTTTATGTTTGCATTACATGACATGCTAAAGATGACATAATCTGACATTGCCAAATCCAAAGCCTCCAATATTGCTACACTCATATGAGGTGTCAAATGTAAAAGATCAAACCCTCTTAAAGGCAAGGCTAGTTTTGAGACACCTCAATTTGGGAACCCTAAAGAGATATTTTTTCCATTACACGGAAATAGAACATAGGAGGTGTCATTATCCAAAATATCTAAAGAAGATAAAAAAAAACTTAAAGCTAAGTAGTTTGGCAATTCATGTATGATTATTACTACATATCACTTTATCTTCTAACTCCCGATTATTAGACATAGGATGCAATACTTGAATTTATGTAAATATACAAGGACTAAAAAGATGAAGAAATTTGTAATACAGAGAGCTTGACCAAATCATAGACAACGAGCAAACTGCTATTGTTGATTGCATTATGAACCACAAACTAATTTTCTCTAGTATTTGATTTATTGTTCTAAATTGAATTTTTGTTATTTTCCTGATATTGCAAGATACATTATTATATGATTTATTGAGGTGTATTTGATTTTTTTTAAAGTATTTGCAAATTTATTTAACGATTACCATGTCAGTGAATCTATGAAACTAATGTATGCTATAGAGAAAAAATAGTTCAATCTATAGTGTTAATTAATCCAAATTTTTTTGGACAAGATGTATCTGTGATATTGTCATTTAATCCATATAAATTAGAAACACATTGCCAAAACTCTAAGATAATATGATTTTGGAATCACTTGACCTAAACTCTTATGATGAATGCGTGTCTTGTTTATCAAGTGATATTGCCATATTTATACATATTTTTTAGGCAATATTTATTTACATGTTTATTGATATTTTGGTTATTTGCATAGAATTATGGTACTTATAAGGATAAATTGTTATTTGCAGCCAAAGTGAAGCATTTTCAAAGAAAGGGACCAAAATTGACAATACTTGGAACATTGGAGACTTGGAGTACAAAAGATGAAGAAATTCACGGATTCAACTGAAGTCACGACGTGGACGAGAAGACCACGACGTGGCACGAGTATTCTAGAAGATAAGCTTACGTGAAGAAGGAATCCTTGCCCGATACGGATAAATCTCGGATCACGACGTGGAACTTCCTGCCACGACGTGGATCACGACTTTTCAGAAAACTATAAATTCCCTTGCCCATTACGACTTGAGGAGTTCTTGGCTGATTAGAAGGTTACCTGAAGACGATTTTGAGCAGAAGAAGAGTTCTAGAAAAGGCCTTCAACATCAAAAGGATTAAGGGTTCATAATTAGTTAATTAGTTTGATAGTTATGAACATGTTTGATAATTTGATTTGTTTTTGCTTACTTGTTACTATGAGTAGCTGAATCTAGCAGCTCTTGTCTAGCTAGATGAAGCTTCTGAATTATGTTTTAGCTTAATGACTATTGAATTTGATTAGTTGGTAAATTGCTTGTGTTTGATTATCATTACCTAGCATGTTATTTTAGTTTCTTAGTTGCTTAAATTCATGTTCTGTGTAGCTTAGTAACCATTAAATTACATGAACTTGAAACCTAGTGATTTAGTGAACATTGAATTGCTAGAGCTAGGATCGACCAAAATCTTAGATAAGTGATAAAAGTAACTAATTTAGCTGTGCTAGAGGACATAATTTATGACCATAATTGTGTTTGGTTAGATAAATCTTACATAGCTCACCTATAATCAATAACTAATTCTGTGTTTTACTTATGTGTGACCATACAAGGTAGTCCATGAATTGGTAAAAAGATTAGTAAATTTGGACTTGAATTGCTAATTACATAATAATTGGTGACCAACTTTGATAATCCATAATTATTAGCTAAACATAAATAAAGAAGTGGATTCAAACTAGACAGGAGTGTTTTTAATTATATGATTGAATTTTGTGATTTAAGTTCGCCTGGTCTTGCCAAATTAGATAAAACCCCCTCTTTGCTCTAAAATTAGGTCAATTTAATAGTAGATAAATTGATTAGTCAAAACCGTTCCCTGAGATCGACACCCGACTTACCCAACTATTCTATAATTTTGACTAGGTACACTGCCTAGGTGCAATTAGTTAGTTAAGGTAGTTAGGTTATAAATAATAAAATTAGGTGTAGCTATTTGCACGCATCATCAAGAAATGTGAAAATAACACTATTTAAAGCAAACTATGAATAACGGAAAGGATAAGATGGATTAGAACACACTAATGTATGTGGATAGTTCAGATCGATCACCAGACACAGTTAAAGATACTTCGTTATCTTCAATGGTAACTTTAGTATGTATGGTTATGTTTATCTGATTAAACATATGTATAACATAATTTTGGTGTTCATTACATTCTCAAATGAACAAGAGAATCAATTAAGTAAAAGGATTAAGCTTCTTAAATCGAACTAGGGTGAAGAGTATCTTAGTTAAGAATTCAGCGATCATCTAAGGAATTGAAGAATGATCTTACAAATAATTGTTGGGTTATGAGATTCCTTTAGGAAAAAAAAGGGATAACGAAAAACAACATAAATTTCATAACTCATAAGGAACCTATATTCACTAGATCTACACAAATACTACATAAACAAAAACAAGAGAGATTGTATACATAAACTTGTGCTCTTTGGTTTCTGTGATTATATCAGTTAATCAGATTTGGAGGATCCAATATAGAATCCCTCTATTATGATCGCATCCGAGAATAAAAAAGTGGACTGGAAAACACCCCGACAAAAAGCACACCTGTTAGGTATAAGTGTTGCGTCATTGTGATTATTTGTTTAGTCCATTTTGTAACCGGGCTGAGCTTGTCCACCCGTTATTTATTATTAGGGTTATAGTATTTAACGTGCATGCATGCACCGTATTTTGTATCTTTAAAAATAGTGTTGTAACCCTACACGCCACTACAGTAGCAATTCTTCATCGAGTTCTTCTGAGGCTGTGGCTTATAATCATTAAGCACATTTTGATCTATTTGCCGTGTTCATATTATTTACTTGTTTGAATCTATTCGATCTAACTAGCATTCAATCCTATCAATTGGTATCTGAGCAAGAGATTGTGTAATCTATACGCATCTCTTCTGTTGAAAAAGCTTTTAGGGTTTCCGCTATTGTTGGACCTTGTTTCAGCCGTTATCATCGTTTGTTCAACTGTTGACGCTGATCTTGATCTTAATATTACCCTACTCTTGTGTACATCTGGTTCATACAGGTTTTGTTTGATATACAAATATGCATTCAGAAGATTCTCACATTAACTCGATAAATCTCTCAAGCGGCATTGGATCCACAACCGGGATTCCTATCTTATTCCCTAGTGAATATGAAGTATGGGCGTTGCATTTTGAAGACTACGTCTTTGGCCTAGAAGACAATGGGTATCCGATCTGGGATGCCATCATAGTTGGGACGTTTGTTCATACTGGAACTAGGAGAGTGGTTAAAACTCAGGCTGACTATAACAAGCTTCTTCTTGAAGTGAAGGATGTTCCACAAGATGAGCAGGAAAAATTAATTATCAACGTCAAGGAAATGAGGATTATTAGGTTTTCCCTACCACTAGATACCTTTCATTTGGTTAGTTCATATGATACAAAAAAAGGTATATAGGATAGGCTTAAGGAACTGTACTCTACTGATGCTGATCTGGAGCATTCGACTCAAACTTTACTACTGTGAGAATTTGAAGCTTTTGTGCAAAAATCCTGAAGAAAGTTTAGATCATACCTTCAATCACTATAATCATCTTCTCAGCAACATGATGAAACATAAGATTGGACGTGAGCTTATTGAGAAAAAAGTTACGTTCATTAATGGTCTAAGGTCTGAATGGAAAGCTGTTGTTTCTACTGTTAGAGCACATGAACAGTTCAAGAACTACACGTTGGCTAAGCTTGTTGGTATCCTAAGGTCACATGAAGATGAAGTGACAAAAGAAGGGAAAATTTTTTCTGGAGTAGGTTCGCTGGCACTTGTAGCTAAGGGTAAGAAGGCTGCAGAAGATGATGATTCGGAGTTTGAGCTCTCCGACTGTGAACTTTCTAAAGAAGAGTTCGTTGAAGACGAAGAGCCTGATGAGAATGAGCTGAAAAGAAGAAAAGAACGTAAAGCTCAGATGGATGAGCATCGGAGAATAATTTGCGAGGCTGAAGCAAAAGAGAAAGTTGAACGCGAAGCTCAGGTCACATTGGAAAGCCGAAAGCTTTTATTTCCAGGGTGGACTCTAAATCGTATTCAAAATGAAGCTGTGGATATGTCGTGTCAATATTGGCTGGAACCGGTTGTGTCATTCGGTCTTCAGAATACACAAGATTCGCAGCTGGGCTTGCCAATAACTCCGAAAGCCTTCCGGCTTCGCAGCTTTTTGAGAGTAGCGAATGTCCCTTCTACAAATAGCGGTGCAGATCATTTACTCTTCTCGTTCTATCTCAAGCATATGAAGCCACAGTACGAAACGTGGAGTGCGAGCAAGATTACGGCTGTGAAGGTCACTGGTCCAATCGAAACCGACAGCTTCCCAAATGCAAAGTTCAAGGTTGTGAGAGGTTCTTCTAGTCAAGTCCACGAGTTCACTCTCGCTGATCTGCCTTGCCTCAATCCTTATGACCGGATCATGCTTTACAATTTATTGCTAAGAGATGGACAGAAGAATGAGCCCGTTATTGCTCACCTCAAGCAGATGTTAATTTCGTATATTCAAGAGGTAAGCAAAATGGATGTGGAGATTGCTGTTGTACTACGAAGGAAGCCCGATGTATTACCTAAAGAAGTCTTAGAAGATTTTGAGAAATTGAAGCCTAGGAAGATACAAAAGGAAGGATGGTATGTGTCATTTCAGATGAGAGAACGAAACGATGCAGACTTTCATAGGACTTGCTTCTTTCTCGCTGATAAGCATCTGTTCACTACCTCTTGCCTGGAGTATGTTTTGGATATGGTCAGCAAGTACAAAGGTAACAGCAAAGGAGACAAGAAGTGCTTCTTGGATATGATTCTATGGTATATCCAAGTTTGCAAGGTTCTACTGAGCGTTATTACTAAAGTTTTTGAAGTGTAGAAGCGAACTCAGCCTTGAAGGTCTCTCGGCTCAATCGACGCAAAGGGGGAGATTGTTGGGTATAAGTGTTGCGTCATTGTGATTATTTGTTTAGTCCACTTTGTAATCGGGCTGGGCCTGTCCACCCATTATTTATTATTAGGGTTATAGTATTTAAGGTGCATGCTATTGGGTTTTGAGCATTCTAACACTCCTATGGTGTACATGCAACCCTAAATACCTTGGATCTATGTTTTCTCTATTATACCTGCAAATATCAATTTCCAAGGTATTGTTCTAACTAGCATAATATAAAGTACATATAATATAAAATCTAGTAGAATTACATACCTCTTGTTTGGTGCTTGATTCCATGGAGCTCAAGAGCCTAGTGCCCCAAGTGTGACACCTCAAATGGTTCACACAACACCATGAACATTTGGAATAACCATGAGAGAAGATATTTGTCTTATATCTCCAGGAAATCGGTTTGCCCTCTATGTAAATACACTAGTGCCGATTTCACCAACAATGGGGTCTTTATATAGTGTGCACATTAGGGTTACACCATGTAACCCATGACTTAACCCATTCCTTATGCTCCATGGGTTTTAACCTCCATGGAGTATCCATGGGCCACCACATGGGGTAAACCCAACATAAGGAATCATGGATCATGAGCCCACATATATAAGAATCTATGATTTACACAATCAATGCCCATATATTTATTTAGTCTCTTTTGATCACTAAATTAATTCCAAATTAATTCTAGATCAATACTAATTAAATAATATGATTTCATATTAATATATTAGAACTTATAATATATTAATATGTCACAAATATCTTCTTCTCATTAAAAGGTCTATCCAATTGTTCTGATGCCATGCAACCCAAATGGACCATGCCGGGTCGGGTCAAGTATATACCAATTATAGTTATGGACTTAGACACTAATCCAACAGTCTCCCACTTGGATAAGTCTAATAACTATTATTGCAAGTACGCCTTCACAACCTGACCAGCAATCGTAGCTCTTAAAAGCTGCTGCCGAACTCTGAACAAATCAATGACGCGTCCATTAGATAAGTGATCATATATTCCTCCATTCTAGATATCATATGGACTGAGACATGGATTATAATCATTCTCTCTGTCCATTTGTTGTTTCCTGATTTCCGATTTATGACGACTGACTAATTGAACAAATCAAATCAGTCCAGGCCCGACCGAGCACTTACATTTTGTCATCACTAAATCATCGAGGGGCCCACAGATATCGCTTTTATCCCTTTGAGGGTAAAAGGAATGGATAAACTTCGACTCATATGCTTGTACTGACTACTTGTTGAATCATACACAAAGGCACGTTTTATAACATCGAGTTACCAATGCGTTTTCGTGCAATCAATGTATAACCAACTCATAGTCAACAACTCATATCTCTAGGTTTGAAGAATATAAGATATTATCGTCTCATGATTCACTCGTGATAAAATCCATGAAATGATTCAAATGAGCGTGGGTTGAATCCAATACTTAGAACTTATGAGCACTCATGAATGTTGTAGCAACCACTGCTATGTCTAATGCACATTAGACAAATCATACAAGCCAAATTCATGACAGTCTTGATTCATATCTACTTCCAACATATGACCGACTGTGGATGGTTTGAATAACTTAGTCATTCGGGAAGAATGACCTAGTTATTCTGGAAGTCAAAACATGAAAAGTGAAACACAAAAATAATACTAATCCTGTATGGCCCCAACACTTTGAGTGTAAATAAAAACCCTTTTATCTAAGCACCATATTGATTACTCATTATTCATGTTTCGATTAATCAACTTAATACTTGAATTGAAACAATAGTCATGCCATGCTCCAAGCATGCACACTATGTTCGTCCAAACAATAGCTATGCCATACTCCACGTATGCACACTATGTTTACATGTGGTCCTCTCTTTGTGAAACAGATCGATTGACAGCATTTCAATGATGCTCATTTCACAATCCCAATCCTCTTGTCATTTACTGTAATATGTTAGATTCTAAACTTATATGCAATGATCCTCTTGTAATGACTATACCCAAAAGTCACAAAGACTTGGCAACAAACATTACAAAGAATTCCAATGGAGATCAATTCCATGGAAACGAAGTCTCAAATTCAAAGTACATTCCTTTGAACATCCTTCTTTGCATTAAGTTCTTTAATCTTACACGGATTCAAAGAATAACTTCCACCTATGGAAACAATTCCACATTCCCATTTTGACCATCACTTTTGAACAAGAGTTGCCTCTTTTCAAAATATGTCAATATGGTCCTTACTCTATACTTCCAATTGTCCATGAGTAACCAATCTTTGGTAAACCTCAAATTGTCCTCAACAATTGCTTAATCATTTTAGTCATATCCAGTTCTAATCCCTTTTCCCCTCTTAATGCCCTAAGCATTAGGAAAATTTAGAAAGGATAACTATTATAGCTCATGTAATCGATCCTATACCCGAAGCATATGGGACATGATTCATGCTATAAATTTTTATTTGCCATATTCTCACAATTCGAACTATGAAGAGGTATGCCGTAATCATAAACGAATTTTGAGAACGCAACATATACATAATTTCCTTATGTTGAACCATTCCAACATAACATTCATATATATTCTTGACTAAAGTTGATTAAAATCTCAATCTAAGCTTGTAGAATTGAAATGAAGTATAAAATCATCTCCCTTAATTATAGCAAAACAACTTTTCAAAGCGAATTGAAACTTTTGTTTTCTATAATTAACATTGCTAGCTTGCAACATAATCATCATGCTCCCACTAGCATAATGATTATTATCTTACTAGCATAACACTTATGCTCCAACTAGCTTTGACATGTATCCAGAGATTAGCTGGACTTTTAGAAATCAATACTTTATTGACTTTCTTACCAAAATTCAGATTTCTGATACACAATTGTTTTGATAAGACTTTATCAAAATCATACACCTTTCCTTAGATAGCTCACTTGTGTGTCTATACAATTATGAAGAGGGATGCCGTAATCATAATGGTTAGACCTTTTGTCATTCTCACAATTGCTATCTACTTAAAATCTACTTAGTGAAAGAGTTTCCTCACCATCATTTTCATGAGTCGGAGAGAAACCTTATGACACTTAGTTTTATGGTGTATGTGTTCCTATCCATGTGAAGTTTTCATAACCATAATCACAAGACAAGGTTGGTGGCAAATCCAAACACATATGGACTGAACTTGTTCAATCTTAATTTCTTGCCACCCGGAAGCACAAGGGCCTACCATTGCTTCCAGGTTGGTCAACACGATAGGTTACAAACCTCAAGTCGTGGGCTAGTGATTAACAATACTCTTGATTAGTTCTTGAAACTATCTCAAGACTCCCACTGTCCTCTTAACATATAAGACTCTCTTACCCAATATTCAAGAGATAGTGCGGATTCTTTTACAAACACTTCACACAATTGGCCTTAGTTGGTCTTTGTTTTATCCAAAACATCACAACTTACCAATTTCAAATGTACAAGAGTAAGAAAACATTTTACTCTACATTTGACAAGTGTTTTAAACCTTTCTTAAGATTATGTCACTGAAGGCTCAATCTTGGAGTATGACTCTAAGATTTTATTTTGGAATGAAGTATGATTTATCTTTTGATTTAACCATTTCCACAATTCACGATTCCTATCCTTAGCCAACAAATGCACTAAGGTGTCCTTAGAGGATCAATTGTGATATCGTTCCATAATCACCAAGATAATCATAAAACAAGTTACACAAGTACTCTCCCATCTCTTCAGATTGGAGAAACTTTTATCTTTCTGCCTTATTTGATTCTTCTTATCCATTCTGCCATATATTGAAACTTTTCCAATGTTTCAGCATTACACTTAAACTTGTAAGAATAATCATATTTACTAAACTTTAGTAAATCATAACGAATAATCTTATCAACCTTTGTGGTGGACCTGACTAGTGCACAACCTAATGCACCCGATCCTTTAGTCCTTCGCTTGACTCACATGCGAATGTGAACAAGGAATTAGTCTTAATTTACCAAAGATGAAAAATCTCATTCATCACACAATACAACTTGCATGATTCCAAGTTTCTATCCAACTGAAACTTGGGTGATGAGAATCTTTCCTTATTTGATAAATTATGACACTACACAAACGAAAGAATCAAATTCATTTTCCAATATTGCTTATCAATGGAAACATATAAACAACAATTTTTCACAAATGCCTTTGTAAGGATACTTAAAATAAATAAAATCAAAACTTTTCTTTTATTTTTTAAAGCTTGCGGAAAAACTTATTCTTACAATGCAAATTCATATGAAAACTTTGTTTTTATCTATTCCTAAGCAATATGTCATAACTCTTATGTAGTGGCTCAAAATTCTGGTCATCGAACCATGCGATCAGAATCAGCACACTTTTCTTTAAGCTTCCTTTGATTCTTCAAAAACATCAAAATGTAATTACATTACATCATGTATTAAGAATCTCCAAAAGAGACTTAATAGAGTTAGATAACGGACTTTACCTGAAGTAGAGTCAAACTTTTGACTTTACCATCCTTATGAGGTTTCAGGTAAATTCGGCAGCTTCGCAACCAATGCCCCTTTTCTTTGGCAATAGGCACATATGGACTCTTTGGGAAGGGTACATGGGACTATCTCAAACTTAGCCTTTCTTTTTACCATTTGGTCAACCGAGTTGACTATGGTCGATCCCTTTCTATTGGGAAGAGAAAGTTTTTCTGGATTTCCAGTGTCACCATTGTCAATGTCCATGAAGTTTTGGGAAGTCGATCTTCTAATCAAATTTGCTTTACCAGTGTTCCAAATCATTGCTGATTCAGCAGCACCAAGCAAATAGATAAGATCATTAAAGGGTCATGTCGTGATCTGTCATCAGGGAGTGACTGAAGAACCAAGTCAACAGCCAGCTACCTCGAGACTTCGACACCCGACTCTCCCGGCATGTCAATATGTGACTTAATCTCCAAGACCTAAGCACATATAGACTTTGTTTGCCAATAGGGATTGAGTGACTTAGAACTTGTCAAGTCTTGAAACTTGTGGGATAGGGAGATTTATTGGAGGAGGGGAAGTATGATTTCCAGTGCCACTAATGCGCAACAAAGGGATTGATCTTTCACCTTGGTTGCCATTTGGGATATCATCTTCATTAGGAAGCTTGTTCCTAAAGATTTGGGAAGACCATAGTTGTCTAAACTAGACATCTATAAGGGAGAAATTCAAGTTAGTTGATTTAAAGTCCTTAATATAACACCCAATATGAAATATTAAGGCTAGGATCCAACAACCTATTTATAACTGGAAGAGGGATGCCGTAATCCGAGTTATAAAATAGTTGAAGGTAGGTAAATGACGATTTACCAATTTCCACCATGAAAAACAAAATATAATTAAGTTTTAATTGGATTTGAAACTCCTAGATCTTTTGAGATACATTGAACTTTCAATGGCATGTTTTAATCTCGATTGTGCCCTCTCAAGTTTGTGACTGGGATGCCGAGGATCACAAACAAGGTGTGAATAACCATGCAAATTGACTTGGTACCCTTAACTTTATCACCTAATCGATGTGCCGGTTAGCCACACAGCTCCACCGATCTATAATAAGGTCAAGTTACCCTTTGCCACTCTTACTAGTCCTTATTAGCGTGCCGGTTAGCCACACACGCTCCACTAATCGACTTGGTAAGGTACAAAGTGTAATTTCATGGGTTAGCACCTATTTCACATTTTCCTAAGTAACTAAGATTGGGAATTTATAAGTGTTTAGTTACTTAGTATTTTTCATTATACTTTTAATGAAGGGAGAATTATAGTCCTTTCCTACCCGTTCGGCTAACGACCCTCCACCAGTCAAGGAAGCGGTGGGTGAGAGTGGACACCCATTAAACTGCCATTTTATAGGCAGTAACCTTATACCCCCCCCCCCCCCCTTATAGACCGGCTTCGTGAATGAGGCCTACTAATGGTAAGATTGACTTTATCTTATACATATCTATATAATTAAAATTATAATAATAGTATAAGGGTGTATTTTAAGCATTTAAAATACTTGGTGGTTTAATCTATTAATTAAACTATACTCTTAATTTAATTAAACTTAAACCATGTCTTTATGGAATTATTAACTCTTTTAATTAAACACTTTAATTAATTTAATGAAGTCCATAAAGTTTGAATTTTAACTTTTAAAATTGTTGTAACATACATGTTTTGAGATCGTGTTTTATATAAATAATATTATGAAATATTATGTGATATTGAGTATTGAGTTCTAACAGATAGTTTTTACTAGAAATAAGGTAAAACTATGTTTAGAATCACTCATAAAATATTGGAAGTCTTATGAGATTCCAATTAAAAGCCAAATAGTGAAATTTAGCGAAAATATAAAATTTAAAATAAGTAAAATTTTATTATTGAAAGTTGTAGATAATCTCGTTAGACACATGTAGGCGAAAACCTCATCGAAATCCGAGTTATAACGAAGAAGTTATGGCCAATCGAAGATCCGCGACAAAACCGGTACGGTGCCGAATAACGTAAAAAATGAGTATTTGATAAACTACTTTTTATCCTTAGTGATCTAAATGAAAGTCGTAGTATTCGTTAAACCGATAATTTTGATAAAAAGAATGCCAAACTCTGACTTCGTATGAGGAAGTTATGATTTTTACAAGTTTTAGGTTAGCAGTAGACAACAAAAAAACTCGAATTTTAGATCGAGTGATTTTTAGCCGACACAACCTAAACGAGAATTGAAGGTCTCGTCATTAGCAGTACAACAGTAAAAAGTCTGACGAAAACGGACGTCGGATGTAGAAGTTATGAATTTTTAACGGATTTACCAGTCTCGGTCTCTTAAAAATAATAATATAAAAATAAAGTCAAAATTTTCTGATGAAGTCTAAACGAAAGTTATAGAGCATAATTTTCTCTACGCGTGCATATAAAGAACTTAAAAAACGGAGCTCGTATGCAAAAGTTACGGATTTTAGAAGGTCGGGGCACAATTTCCGAGAAACCTCACAAGGATAAGGCTGATTTCGGTGAGTCATCGCGCCACGTGTCCGAGCCGAACACCCAGCTGCTGACGCGTCGCCTTCTGATTCGTCCGAGCAGCGGCCCAATCCCCGTCCGACGTGCTGCTGTCTCCGTGTCCTTCCGAGCCTCGCTGGCCCCTCGCATGCGAAGCCACCCGGAGCCTCTCGCTGCTGCCACGCGCCTCGCTCCTGCTGCTGCCATCTGTCCGAGCTCGGCCGACCTTCGGACCCTATAAAAGGGAGGCTGTGAGCCTTCCCGGGTAGAATGAGAATTTTGCTATTTTTACCCAAAAATCAATATTCTTACTATTTTGACTTCCCCCGAAGCCCCGGTAACAACTTTAGCACCCGAAACACGCCCCGAGGTGCCCGAAGACCCGGAAAATTTATCTTTTCGGTTTCGAAGCCCAACCCTCGCAGGGCCCGGTTTTCAACGACGAAAGTCATATTTAGAGCCGAAGTGCTGCCCAAATTACTATTTTGACCACCGGTTATTTCACGGTGAGTTTAATATGTAGAAACAATTGTATGTTATGTGTTATATGTGCTATGTGCTTTTCCATGTTATCATCTCAAGTTGTTGTATCCGCTATTTTTATAGCAAGGTTGTACCTCTGACTTGAAGTGTATGACATAGGCATCACTTGGCTATTGGTATGAACCGTTGACCATGAAGTGTATGACATAGGCATCACTTTGGCTTCGGTAGAATGTTATTCCTGAGTATTTTCCCGTGTTATTTTTATTTCTGCTATTTATGATAGCAAAGCTATACCTTTGACCATGTGATCAGTTTAAGAACTCAGATTCACAGTGGTACTGGTATGTAGCCTCTGGCCATGTAGAGCATGTCCCCCGGTAAGTGAATGACTCTATTCTATGGCATTGGCATATGGTTAGACAGGGCGTGAAAACCTGAAATCTCCCTTAATGTTAATCAGAAATTGTTTGTCTTCAGTGCCATTTGGGCCGAAGCGTTATTGATGTTTATCAAGTATGGAAATTGTGTCTCAATGATTGTATATCTTTGAATCAAATCAGTAATTGTTAGGGAAAGCTTATCACATTATGCCTTTGTTGTTCCTTGCTCCTATTTGCTTCTGCCATATTGGTATATATATGGCATAACGTTATATTGTATCTATTATTGAACTCACTAAGCGTTATCGCTTACCCCTCCCAATGTTTAAACATAATGCAGGCAATAAGCACCCAGTATAGTTGGAAGACTTAGAATAGTTGTAATATTATTTTTTTGTATTTTGGTTTAGGTTTGTATAGATTTACAATATCCTAGGTGGTCATGTAAAATCTTAAAACATAGTCGGTTTGTATCCAATCTTTTTTAATGACTTTATCAATGTAAAAATATTATTTTATTAATATGCATGTAGCATGTTTTGGAGTAACTATATTATGAAAGTTTGGGTCTTTCAGAAATATGAAAGTATAGAAAGGGGTTCTTTCAATCATGGTATCAGAGCAGTGGTTTAAGTGAACTAAATTCCATGGATTGGTATTTAGACTTAAACTATTGGAAGTTTAATATATGAACTGAATCATTGTAAATATATGGATACAAACCATAGGAAACACTTAAGTGGGGTATTGGGTAGTGATAAACCCTAGTATTCTAAGACATTAACTTACTTCAAAAATTTTAGAGAATTAGTATATATGAACTAGGAATTTTGAGAATTTCTAGATTTAAACATGAATTGTTAAGTGAAGATGATACTTTATGTATCTGATATATTTTAGGTTGAATACCTAATGAGGTAAGCACTAGAATATTAAGAGGAGATATGCCTTATATTCTAATATGTGCTAAAGGATAAGTAAATATAGCATGCATTAGGTTTCATACCTATATTACTATTATTTGAGAAAGTTTAAGGTCTGTTGCCGACCTTGGTTTAGAAAATTTTATGTTTAGAATTCTAAGAATTTTCGTAATAGAATTTACATGAATTTTTTTTCGAAGTAATAAAGATAGTTATGATAATTGATATTGATAAGTTTATTGATAAACGATCGAAGGATATCGTGAAATAATAAATATGGAATGTTATTGTAAATAGTGTATTAATACCTATAAAGTGGTATTGTGCATTTAAAATATGTAAGATAATATAATAACATCTTTCGAAGAAAGATGTGCGTTTGAAACACGTTTGGGTGAGATAAATATGTTGGTGCAAATCCATGAAGTTGTTCCATTGCTGTCCAGATTAAAGCAGTGATTGTTTATAGAATCGGAAGAACCGAAGCTTGTGATAAATACTTCGACAGTATTGAAATTAATGTAGTACAAGATTTTGAAGAATTAAATGAAGATCAAAGGAAAGGCTAATGAAGTTTTTAGACTTATTAGGCCAAGACTTTGTGATGAAGTATGTAATTCGAGTAGTAACCCTATCCAGGATGCTCAGACTTAGTATTTAATAATACTGAGTGATGATTGATTTCTATCACATCCTTATGGAAGTTCCATTGTGTGTTAAGCCGACTTTAACATACAAGATTGGGATAGTGAAATAGATTATTTGGTTGTGAAAAGGCTGAGTGGCTTACTTGTTAGAGTAAGGTAGAGTACTTAGTTGAAGAAGATACACACTCATATGAGAAGAAATGTTGTAGTTAGGAATGACAGAGAATCAAGTTGAAGCTAGTAGAGCTTGCTGAGATGCAGCTATAATGCAGACTTCTTAGGATAGACTCCTATGAAGCAGACTTAAAAGATACAACCATGAGAAGAAAACTTACTCAAATACAGGAATGACGATGTCATGAAAGGATAATGAAACCAACAAATATGCATGATGGTTTGCATGAGTTAGAAGATGATGTAAGTAGTTGGAAACTATTTGTCCTTACACTGCTAGAGGAAATTTTGGGTGTAGTATGTCTTGCAGAGTAGACACTACCCGAGAAAGAATTTATATGAAGAAATGGAAGTAAAATTTCTATCGACCTATGGAAAAGTATTAGGATATATTAAATCGAGCATATGCATGAGAAGAATTTTAGAAGGCGAGTATAAGTAATCCAATATATGTTTGATAGAAACGCGAAAACCCTAGTTGAGTCTAGGAGAAATTGTTGTATATACTTGTTTGAACACACTCAGGTGTGAAAAGTTGCATTGTGAAAACGTTTGAATGGTGACTTGGGAACTGCGAGACAATACTTGGGACGAGTATGAGTAGGTGTGAATAGTAGGAGAGGCCTATACTACTGGAAGCACATGACTCACACTTGGATCAGGAAAAGTCACAAGGTTACCAAGAAGCTAGTAAATGATTCCATTTTATTCATGTGTGTCGTTACCTTCGTTTCGGTAATGACTAAGGAATTAAGTATCGTTCAAATCTTAATGTCATAAAGAATCGAGTCCGATTAGTATAAATCCGCGAAAGGAGTTGATTGGTTCAGAGAACCATGTCTTATACAGTGACGAAACTTCAGTAGGAATACTGAAGAAATAAATGGTCGAGGTAGTCGATAGAAATATAACAATCTTCATTAAAGAATTGAGCAATCATTAGCCAGAGATGTGACTTGCTATGTGGTGTTACTGGCCACAAGAAATGTTTCCGCCCTACTCTTACTAGTCAAATGGCGGGGAGTCAAGTTTCCGTTCAAGAATCAAAGTGTACTCCAACTAAAAAGGAGGAGGTGCCAAAAGCTAAAAGATGTATATGTCCGAAAGCACGAATTAGAGATACGTGGTGCTATTCTTTCTGTTCCAAAGCATCCACGTGTTGATCAAACTCTTTTCATATTCTTTATTCCATCAGCTTGATTTATTCGATCTGATTCTAATACAAGAGTTTGGTTCGTTATGTGTCTTGTGCGTTATAAAATTAAAGGTCATTAGAATAAGACCATTCGATTTGTTGTTATAGCAAAAGTAAAGACCTTATATTGGGTTTAGTCTATAAACCAAGAAGGAGTAGGAGTCTGCAATGAGAATTGAGTTTTAACTCAAAGATTAGGATCGAAGACCCAATAGAGAATGATGAGCGGGTGCAGGTTTGAGCACCGCTAGTAATTAAGAAGTTTGAAGAGTTTGACAATCGTTTGGCAAGCCAAAAGTTAAATATCGTACATTTTAGATTACCACAGAGGAAGTAAGTTAGGACTCGAATGTTGTGGCTAGTAATTTTCTCGTAAACTTTAGATCTGCTCACATCTTATTTGATTGTGATGCCTCAGATTCATTCGTGCATTATAAATTCGCACATTCTTTTCAAATTGCATGTTACGCAATTGTCCAATCATTTCATATAGATAACATAGGAAATATATCATTACTTACTGATAAAGTCTATAGAGATAGTGTCATAGGAATTGAAAGTTATAATCTTCCTGCTAACCTAATTCCTATCTTCTTTCCCAACTTTGATATAATTCTCGACATGAATCGATTGCCAAAGAACTACGCAGATCTCTTGTGCTACGAAGAGATGATATGCATCCCTATCGAAAGGGAAGATTCTATTTTGAAAATAATAAATTTCTTTCTTAAAAAAAAAAAAAAAAAAAAAAAACTCATAAATTTATGTCGAAGGGATATTCTACTTATCCGGCTTATACAGTTAATACCTTGAAAGAGGAGAAGAAAACTGTGAATGATAGCCTTTGGATAATTATCGACCGGCTGAATAAGAGTGCATATTTTCTCGCCATATGTACAACGGTTCTAATGGAGAAATACGCACAAGCTTACATAGACGAAATTGTGACGAGACATGGTGTGCCACTAAAGATTATTTACGATTGTGATACTTGCTTCACTTCTCACTTTTGGGCGAGTATGAAAAGTGAATTGGGACCTCGAGTTACTCCCAACACAACTTATCATCCCCAGACAGATGGTTAGACGGAGAGAACAATCCAAGCAGTAGAAGATATGCTTCGTGCATATGTCTTAGAGTTCGGTAGTAAATGTGAACACCCTTATGTTGGCGTGACATAGGACAGAAGATCCTTGGAGGCCCTGAAATGATTCAAGACACCACCGACAAGATTCAAATTGTACGAGAAAGAATGAAAGCCGCCCAGGATTGATAAAAGTCCTATACGGAAAAGAGGAGACGACCAATAGAATTCCAGGTGGGGGATTTCGTAATGTTGAAGGTATCCCCATGGAAAGGTCTTATGCGATTTGGAAAGAAAGGAAAACTAAGTCCTAGATTTGTTGGTCCTTTCAAAATCCTCCATAGGATTGGTAAACAAGCATACCGCTTGGAATTTCCTGAAGATTTGGCAGGTATTCACGATGTCTTCCATGTGAGTTATCTGCGCAAATGCTTGAGCATCTATGATGAAGCAGTTCCATTTTCCGAGGTGAAACTGGATAATAAGTTAACTTATGTAGAAGAGCCTGAAGAGATCGTAAACGAAAGAACGACTAAGCTACGTGATAAAGAAGTAGAGTTGGTGCTTGTCAAGTGGAAACACCATCGAGGCCCAAACTATACTTGGGAAAATAAGAATGAGATAAGAGCGAAATACCCCAATTTATTTTAATCGATGTAATTTCGGGGACGAAATTCTCAAAAGGAGGAGGTATTTGTAACATACACGTTTTGAGATCGTGTTTTATATAAATAATATTATGAAATATTATGTGATATTGAGTATTGAGTTCTAACAGATAGTTTTTACTAGAAATAAGGTAAAACTATGTTTAGAATCACTCATAAAATATTGGAAGTCTTATGAGATTCCAATTAAAAGCCAAATAGTGAAATTTAGCGAAAATATAAAATTTGGAATAAGTAAAATTTTATTATTGAAAGTTCTAGATAATCTCGTTAGAAACATGTAGGTGAAAACTTCATCGAAATCCGAGTTATAACGAAGAAGTTATGACCAATCGAAGATCCGCGACAAAACCGGCATGGTGCCGAATGACGTAAAAAGTGAGTTTTTGATAAACTACTTTTTAGCCTTAGTGATCTAAATGAAAGTCGTAGTATTCGTTAAACCGAGAATTTTGATAAAAAGAATGCCAAAATCTGACTTCGTATGAGGAAGTTATGATTTTTACAAGTTTCAGCTTAGCAGTAGACAACTAAAAAAAACTCGAATTTTAGATCGAGTGATTTTTAGCCGACACAACCTAAACGAGAATCGAAGGTTGCGTCATTAGCAGTACAACGGTAAAAAGTCTGACGAAAACGGACGTCGGATGAAGAAGTTATGAATTTTTAACGAATTTACCAGTCCCCGTCTGTTAAAAATAATAATATAAAAATAAACTCAAAATTTTCCGACGAAGTCTAAACGAAAGTTGTAGAGCATAATTTTCTCTACGCGTGCATATAAAGAACGTCAAAAACGGAGCCCGTATGCAAAAGTTACGGATTTTAGAAGGTCGGGGCACAATTTCCGAGAAACCTTGCAAGGATAAGGCTGATTTCGCTGAGTCATCGTGCCACGTGTCCGAGCCGAACACCCAGCTGCTGACGCGTCGCCTTCTGATTCGTCCGAGCAGCGGCCCAATCCCCGTCCGACGTGCTGCTGTCTCCGTGTCCTTCCGAGCCTCGTTGGCCCCTCGCATGCGAAGCCACCCGGAGCCTCTCGCTGCTGCCACGCGGCTCGCTCCTGCTGCTGCTATCTGTCCAAGCTCGGCCGACCTTCGGACCCTATAAAAGGGAGGCTGCGAGCCTTCCCGGGTAGAATGAGAATTTTGCTATTTTTCACCCAAAAATCAATATTCTTACTATTTTGACTTCCCCCGAAGCCCCGATATCAACTTTAGCACCCGAAACACGCCCCGAGGTGCCCGAAGACCCGGAAAGTTTATCTTTTCGGTTTCGAAGCCCAACCCTCGCAGGGCCCGGTTTTCAAGAAAACTCCCGGTTTTTAACGACGAAAGTCATATTTAGAGCCGAAGTGCTGCCCAAATTACTATTTTGACCCCCGGTTATTTCACGGTGAGTTTAATATGTAGAAACAATTGTATGTTATGTGTTATATGTGCTATGTGCTTTTCCATGTTATTATCTCGAGTTGTTGTATCCGCTATTTTTATAGCAAAGTTGTACCTCTGACTTGAAGTGTATGACATAGGCATCACTTGGGTATTGGTATGAACCGTTGACCATGAAGTGTATGACATAGGCATCACTTTGGCTTCGGTAGAATGTTATTCCTGAGTATTTTCCCGTGTTATTTTTATTTCTGCTATTTATGATAGCAAAGCTATACCTTTGACCATGTGATCAGTTTAAGAACTCAGATTCACAGTGGTACTGGTATGTAGCCTCTGGCCATGTAGAGCATGTCCCCCAGTAAGTGAATGACTCTATTCTATGGCATTGGCATATGGTTAGACAGGGCGTGAAAACCTGAAATCTACCTTAATGTTAATCAGAAATTGTTTGTCTTCAGTGCCATTTGGGCCAAAACGTTATTGATGTTTATCAAGTATGGAAATTGTTATGTCTCAATGATTGTATATCTTTGAATCAAATCAGTAATTGTTAGGGAAAGCTTATCACATTATGCCTTTGTTGTTCCTTGCTCCTATTTGCTTCTGCCATATTGGTATATATATGGCATAACGTTATATTGTATCTATTATTGAACTCACTAAGCGTTATCGCTTACCCCTCCCAATGTTTTAACATAATGCAGGCAATAAGCACCCAGTATAGTTGGAAGACTTAGAATAGTTGTAATATTATTTTTTTGTATTTTGGTTTAGGTTTGTATAGATTTACAATATCCTAGGTGGTCATGTAAAATCTTAAAACATAGTCGGTTTGTATCCAATCTTTTTTAATGACTTTATCAATGTAAAAATATTATTTTATGAATATGCATGTAGCATGTTTTGGAGTAACTATATTATGAAAGTTTGGGTCTTTCAGAAATATGAAAGTATAGAAAGGGCTTCTTTCAATTGTGGAGTTTGGAATTAAAGCATTAATGTGTGTGAGACTTTACAAATTCCAAAACTTGAGGGCAAGTTTTGAAACTATTCAAAACCTTTCATTTCATAACTTATGAGTTTAATGGTTCATTAAAATTAGGACTCTTCATTTTTATGTAACCTCTTATTCTTTAATAACACTTTTAAAGAAGTGACTCTTAAACATCCATAACTTGAAGACAAGTTATGGAGTCATAAAATAACTAAATGAAAAAGACTCTTCATTTTTATGTAACCTATGGCACTTTTATGATTTTTAAGATTCATAAATATGACTTTTCATATAACTTGAGGACAAGTTACAAAAACATATTTTATTAACTTCTTTTAGATCAATATGGATTGAAGACAACTAACACATAATTTTTTTTCATTAATCTAAATCAACTCATAAACAAGGTAACACAAAAAACTTTTGGTAATCCATAACTTGAGGACAAGTTATGGACTCCATACAACTTCACTGAGATCAAGAAATATACTAACAAACAATTTGCACATAATTCCTATGATCTACCAAAACTCATAAGCATGAACATTCATAATCAACATTTTTCAAGAATTACATAAACATATATAAACTTGAAACTTCGATTATAGCATTGAAATTGGTTTAACATAATCATTACCACATTAAAAACAGGTTTTATAAGACCAAAACAATCAAAGGTAATGATTCTAGACCAATTCCAGCACCAAAACTCGAAGATATGCTGTTTGGGGGTCCAACTCGTCGAGTGCATGAACCAACTCGGCGAGTTGGATGCATTTTGCCTTGGACTCGTCGAGTCCATCAGTGAACTCGGCGAGTCCACTGTCCCAGCAGCAAAAAAACTTCGATTTTAAGCAGTTTGCATCAAGTATAAGTGAAAACAAGCCTAGGCTCTGATACCACTGTTGGGTTTTGAGCATTCTAACACTCCTATGGTGTACATGCAACCCTAAAATACCTTGGATATATGTTTTCTCTATTATACATGCAAATATCAATTTCCAAGGTATTGTTCTAACTAGCATAATATAAAGTACATATAATATAAAATCTAGTAGAATTACATACCTCTTGTTTGGTGCTTGATTCCATGGAGCTCAAGAGCCTAGTGCCCCAAGTGTGACACCTCAAATGGTTCACACAACACCATGAACATTTGGAATAACCATGAGAGAAGATATTTTTCTTATATCTCTAGGAAATCGGCTCGCCCTCTATGTAAATACACCAGTGCCGATTTCACCAACAATGGGGTCTTTATATAGTGTGCACATTAGGGTTACACCATGTAACCCATGACTTAACTCATTTCTTATGCTCCATGGGTTTTAACCTCCATGGAGTATCCATGGGCCACCACATGGGTTAAACCCAACATAAGGAATCATGGATCATGAGCCCACATATATAAGAATCTATGATTTACACAATCAATCCCCATATATTTATTTAGTCTCTTTTGATCACTAAATTAATTCCAAATTAATTCTAGATCAATACTAATTAAATAATATGATTTCATATTAATATATTAGAACTTATAATATATTAATATATCATAAATATCTTCTTCTCATTAAAAGGTCTATCCAATTATTCTGATGTCATGCAACCCAAATGGACCATGCCGGGTTGGGTCAAGTATATACCAATTATAGTTATGGACTTAGACACTAATCCAACACATGCATGCACCATATTTTGTATATTTGAAAATAGTCTTGTAACCCTACACGCCTCTACAGTAGCAATTCTTCATCGAGTTCTTCTGAGGCTATGGCTTATAATCATTACAGACATTTTGATCTATTTGTCGTGTTCATATTATTTACTTGTTTGAATCTATTCGATCTAATAGAATTCAATCCTATCAACATCAGAATCAGAATGATCTGACATTGGAATGGCTCTATGTTGCGCATGGGATACACAACACGTGGAGAGATTTTTAGGGTTTTCGAGATTTTTAGGAGCACCACTAATTTGTCTAGGGTTTTGAATGATTTCTCTCTCACTTCTGAACCTACGTATTGACCTCTTTTTTTATAGGACAATGATTCAAAACCTAACAGATAAATATCATGGCTCAGAATAATTATCTCTAACTTTGATAATAATCTAATATTTAAATCCTTTGTTTGGAACATTCCACAATCTCAATGTTTCATTTAATTAATTAATTAACAAAAAAGCCCCTATAATTTAATCTTTTTTCAGTTATGCTCATATTTGTTCTTACATGTAACCCAAAAGGGCACTTTTGTTTATAGTAATATTACTGACTTGTTGTGGCTACGGGCATTGTTCTCCAACACTAACTCCACCTGAGACACCGCAAGCCAAATAGTGTAATCACAAGGAGAAACTGAATATTACTTGACATGGATCAATCCATGATGAGTCACTATGCTCCCAATCGACTTCTAAGTCCATGCCTTGAAAACTTAAAAAAGTCCTAAACCTTGTACCAATAAAGAAGGGTTCAAATCACTATCTAAAATGTGGAGTGGGAATGTTCTGTTACGAG
The DNA here is from genome assembly GCF_052849685.1 of Lactuca virosa. Taxonomy (NCBI): domain Eukaryota; kingdom Viridiplantae; phylum Streptophyta; class Magnoliopsida; order Asterales; family Asteraceae; genus Lactuca; species Lactuca virosa. The sequence continues at coordinate 305,347,130 of NC_136427.1, read as the reverse complement.
AATATTAAAAAATCAGGGAATATAAAGCTTACATTCATCGTGATGCTCAATACAATTTTGAACCCAAATAAGGTAAGTCTTTGAAATCGTACCATATCATTTGGATAATAATTTTACAGACCTTTTGGGAACACAAAATTCGTTATGATATTGCCCTAATTAGTCATATATTTTGGCATAATTATCTTAATATTTTGGGCTTAATTTATATATTTAAGATAAAAGATACTTAAAATTATTTGTATTTGATAAAGATAGGATTTCGTGGCTTGGAGTAAAAGGACCAATTTGGAGCTGAAAAGGGCTCAAAAAGACTAAAAAATGAGAATTGGCCAAAAATTACACCGCGACAAGAATATGGTCGCACTGCAATATGTGAAGATGAATGAAAGATTATGAAGTTGAAAAGATCACGACCGACTTGAAAGAAGATTGGGGTTAGTGCCACGAATTCTTACCCTTCATGCCTCTAAGTCCGACAGCCTATAAATATCCGATTTTTCGACTCTAATTCATGTGCAGCCAAGGGGAAACCTTTGGTATGATAAATATTTGTCAAGGAACCCTTTTTAGTCGACTTAAAGTGAAACGTCCCAAAAATTATGGCATAAAATTTTTGCTTTTCGATTAAAATAATCTTCAATACATGTCATTTCCATAAAACCAAGGTAATCAAGTTTTATCAAAACATTGTTAAATAAGAGTAATTCACAAAATGCAGAAACCATGTGGTGTATGCTCTGCAATCATTCTGCGCTCTTCCATTTGAAAACCGAAGTACCTGAAACATAAACTAAAAATCGTAGGCACAAGGCTTAGTGAGTTCCCTAAGATACCACATACCACATGTACATAAATCAAATATTGGGCCCCGCCCTCCATTGCGTCTCACCCGACATCGAGTCCCACTCGGCCTCGAGCCCCACCCGGCATCGAGCCCCGCTCGGATTACAGATCTGTCCATCACCAGGCCCCGCCCGATACACACATAATCATATAACTATATAATCATATAAGTATATACCTTACTAGTACATGCAGTTATCACAAAGACTATAGCATACCATACAGTCATCGAGCTGAGCCCGACATCGTGCCTTTCCTGGTAAGCATAAACAGATACTAATAACTAGCATACAATATACTCATCAGGACACCGCCTGGCATCGGGCCTTGCCCGGTACGCATACCATCATACAACACATGAAAGAATCACGGAGACATCTAACATCCTAACATATAAATCATGGGCCGGCATTGGTGCCTTCGACCCGTTAAACCCAGTGAGGAGACTCACCACGCACTACCGAATCAAACAGAAAATCATTGGTTGTTGGGTGACAGATCCCTGAATTATCAATATCAAAATAACACACAATCAACAATTGGAATCGAGTCTATATCCTCCATCCATACTTAGGGTAAAAGACTGTAACACCGTAAATTTTCAAACAAATTTTTCATTTCAAAATCACATAATTCTCTTAACACATTTCACAAAAATCTCCTTTATTTAATTTACAAAACGCAACTCCATAATTGTTTGATTAATAATCCAGGATCCTCAAAACATAACTCTTTCTCTGGTGTGTACAATCAAACCGGTGCCTTCCCACGATCCTGAGAAAACCTGAAACACATAGCACATAACACGGTAAGCACGAAGCTTAGTGAGTTCCCAAAAATACCAAACATATCTGAGTAGCCTCTCATGGCTATACTCATATAAGACCCTCCGGTCAATGTGTCTCAGTGGGACCCGCCGGTCCCAAAACTCGGGTGGACCCTCTGGTGCTAACTCAATAAGCTCATAATAACAATACTCAACAAAAATCACAGAGACATAACGCAGAATATCACAATACACAAATAAGCACATGAGACATCTCAGTCACACAAATATACCACTCATGGTAAGTAGAGTGAGAATACTCACCTCGGATGACGAACAACTCCTATAGATGTTGCTGCTACACATCGGCCTCGAACACTGGACCAAGATCCACAATTACCCAAAGGTTCTCAAATGCACTCACAAGCTCTATGAACAAAGGTTTAGGGTTTTAGAGGGTTTGATGACTGAGAATGGTGGCCATCATATCCTTTATATAGGGACACACCCAAAATTAGGGTTTTCACTTTGTGCCTAGTACGCCCAGCGTACCCTCTGGTACGCCCAACGTACGAGGTGGCTCCGCTTAAAAACCACGCACATGAGTACGCTAAGCGTACACACACGTACGACCAGCATACTAAACTGCCACCTTTCTCAAATAAGGGACTTATCCTACCAAAACTTCAAACTTCCATTGCTTCCTCGAGATAACTCCGATTCCAATGAACCTCATATCCATCGAAAGGTGACGAAATGCCCTACGCTTCTAGCAACTCGTCGTAACCCCGAGACTACCTCATGCCCGGGTTGCATCCCACGAACCCTAACCACAGACGATCTGAAACAGGATGTTACAAGACCATTTTACACCTTATCTAGATTGGCCTAACACCGAGGCCCAAACATACAATCCAAAAAGGCCCAAACATGGCCCAACATAACCCATGGACAACCCTCATCAAACTTCTGGTGAAAGTCAAAGTCAAAAGCCCATATTGACCAAACACGCCGTGTTGCCCCTTGGACACACCATGTTCTTCCATCATCCAGATAATCAGGAAAACCCCAGACAACACGCCGTGTTAGCTTGCAAACACGTCGTGTTTTCCCGAGATTCAACAGCGTAATACAATAAGTTTTTTTCTCTGATTGCAAGAGCCCCAAAGCTCAGATCTAGTCCAAATCATGGTCCAGAAGGATAAATTTTCCAACTTTATCCATTGGGACTACCCAAAAAGGTTCAAACCAAATCCATAAAGCTTAATAGTTCAAGGCTTAACCAATAAGCACTTAATCCATAAAGACATAACCCCAAAACATAGATCTGACTTCCTTGAGCTGGGAATCCACGTAAAGTTGCCAACTTTACGTTTATGCATGTCTAAATGAAGCTCTTTAGCTTAAAAAGGACTTAATAAGTGACTTAACGCATGCATTTAACCAATTACCTCATAAAGCTTGCACCTTTATGCTCAAGGAGTCCAATACAAACTCAGATCTGGAATATCAAACCCTTAAACAACTCCACTCTCTCATCAACCCAAAAAGGGACCAAAAACACAACCAATCACAATATGAAGAGATCTAAACATCTATAAGACAAAATGCAAACTTGATACCTCAGAAAGCTTCCTCACAAAATGATGATTATGGATCTAAAGCCATTTCCCCAAGCAAAGCAACTTCCAGATCTCCTTTCCTTCACAAAGACCAAAAAAATGAGCAGCAACAACCTTTTACTAGCTCAAGAACACCACCAACTAACTTAAAAATCGATTTTAGGGTTTTAGTGGCATTGGGGCTGCTAAGGAGCCCAGCCATGAGGACTTAAGGCCTTTAAATAGGGTGCAACACCCTAAAAATTAGGGTTTTATCCACCAGCCACCAACACGCCGTGCTATGGAAAAAATACGTCGTGTTGGCCTTAATGGAAGTCGCGTTCTTCAAATCTAGACACACTGTGTTGGTTCCTCCAACACGTCGTGTCCAACCCTCAAAAGGGGAATTTATTCCCAACAATTTTTCCTCAAGATTCCGGGTGTTACAACTCTTCCCCACTTAAATTAGATTTCATCCTCAAAATCATTCCTTACCATCCCATGCAGGCCAGACAGCCTGAAGACGCAACCACAACCTCCAGCATACAACGACCTCCCCAAGGCTACTGAACCCAACCTTAGCAGAACTCTCCACCCGATGATGAACGAATCCTTAATCCCTTGCAGAAAACCACTTCTACAGAACCCGAAACCCGAAATCTGAAGAGTCGAATTGGTCTCACTCCCTAACAGACCGCCCATACTGAATCACTACCATACCGAAACCTTATTGAATTTTGGACAAACAAAAAGCTTCTGATCCTTGATTATCTTGATGCTTCCATAGGGAACATAATCACTGGTCATTTACTAATGTAGAACACTTACACTTCGCAGAAGGCTCATATAATCCTTCGAGTAAAAGACTCATCCCTGCAACGGTTAGATTCAAACGAGAGCTGCCCAACAGGGTCAAATCATTTAGTCTGAGATTATTTAATCCAAACTGCAAGTGACCTACGCATCATCCGAATGAAAAACGACTCCACACACGATTTCCAAATCACTAACACTGCCTTAACATATCTTGATGCCCCCTACCTGTTTTCCAAAAGCAATCGAGACCTCCCTCGTCCCAACTTGTCTGCCACTAACTGAAATATCGGATTCCTGCTCGGTTGTTGAGTCAAAAGACATACATAGTCACCCCACGTGACTTCCAAATGAAAGCCTCATCTGGCAATAATTGCCCAAGCTCTCTATCCACTTATGGATCCAACCGATGATAACAGCCCGTCAAATCTTGACGCCACCAAATCCAATGCTAAAAGCGAATGCTACAAAACCAACTGTAGTCTTATATCACCACCGGCCTCCATCGACCTACCACTTCCTGATTCCATGCATGTTGTGGTCTTCCCAAGATCCAATACCTTGACCCAACGGTCTCTACCAAGTCCCACCTACATTGCCATAACTACACGGGCCTCACCCACGGGCCCCACCCAAACTATACCGTGGAGCGACCTCGCCCACGGGTCCCACCCATCTAGAGCTACACAGGACCAGCTCCGCCTCGGACCTCCAATGGTCCTCAATCTAACACATATAAATAATTCTCGACAATTCTGACTGGTTTGCCCAAGGCACGAACTGATTCCCCCTTTACGCTCATGACCACCTCCAACGATAGTCTACCACGAACTGGTGAATGCTACGATCCCCTCGTAGTCTTACAACAGTTCTAACCAACCATGGTTGCCACCCCTGGTTTCACCACACCCAAACCATCTCAACCCCAAATATCTTGAATCAAACCCGCATTCGACTGAAATCAATCAGGTGTTCGGGTTATGCGTCGAACCTTAAAGCCTTCATCAGACAAGAACAGGCAACGAGGCTCTAACACAACCCTCAACCTGGTTCCATCCATAAACTTGCTATGCATAACAAGAAGACGCCGACCAACTGCTAGAAGTTCCCCGAACTCCCACTTACACAACCACAATCTAAACAGCCACTTGGGTCGCCTCTTTTCCTTACCAGGATGCGAAAATTGTCCTAATTCCACACCCAATCCAACTCCGAGAAATTATGATCGATTCTCCCCCACTTGGATTCGACGAAGCTCTCTCATCCCATAAGTCCAATGAATTCCCGGCCCATCAAACCTCGTATAGCGTGAACCGCTTATGACATGCGCTAATCAATATTAGCATTCCATTGCTAGCCAAACTCAATGATCGCCCAACTTCTGAAATCCGGAAGAATACTCTTGAGATCTTAACCAGTGTGATACTCCAATTCACCTCTCATGATACCATACCAATTCCTTGAGTTCCTAAGCTGGCGACTAGAAACCATAACCCTTACCCTGAATGACGAATCTTCACCCCAACTTCCAATCCCATATACTACAACCCATACTAGGAGCTCCCACCCCCGCTACTGATTGCCTTACGCATACAATATATACCCAATCTAGTATCCCATGCTTCCTAGGGTACAAAGCATCACATATCAGGCCAACCTATCACTGGCTAATCAGAACTAGAATGCAAGTCTACAAGCTCATACAATAGGCATACAAGGAATCTATCCTAGCATTCTATCATGCAGAAACTGAGCAGATCCATATCCCTAACTAGCATGAGATTCATAGATTCACAGATCAACGCATATTAAATAACATGTATGGATAATTTGGGAAAATTTACATGAGATCGGCTGATTACATGCACACACCATTTCTTCTTTTAGAAATATCCATTTCTTAAAATATATTTCTTTTTGAAAAACTTCACCAAAGCCTCAGTTTGAGTCCAGATACACCCGAGAGTGTGCCCGAATCCCTCAAACCAAGGCTCTGATACTAACTTGAAACGTCCTAAAAATAATGGCATAAAATTTTCGGTTTTAGAATAAAATAATCGTCAATACATGTCATTTCCATAAAACCAAGGTAATCAAGTTTTATCAAAACATTGTTAAATCAGAGTAATTCATAGAATGCGGAAACCATGTGGTGTGTGCTCTGCAATCATTCTGAGCTCTTCCATTTGAAAACCGAAGTACCTGAAACATAAACTAAAAACCGTAAGCACAAAGCTTAGTGAGTTCCCCAAGATACCACATACCACACATACATAAATCACATACTGGACCCGCCCTTCATCGGGCCTCGCCCGAAATCGAGTCCCACCCGGCCTCGGGCCCCGCTCGGATTACAGATCTGTCCATCACCAGACCCCGCCTGACATTGGGCCCCACCCGATACACACATAATCGTATATCCATATAATCATATAAGTATATAACCTTACTAGTACATGCAATAATCACAAAGACTATAGCATACCATACAGTCATCGAGCCCCGCCCAACAACGGGCCTCTCCTGGTAAGCATAAAACAGATACTAATAACTACCATACAATATACTTATCAGGCCCCGCATGGCTTCGGGCCTTGCCCGGTAAGCATACCATCATACAACAGATGCAAGAGTTATGCAGCCATCTAGCATCCTAACATATAAATCATGGGCCGACATTGGTGCCTTCGACCCGCTAAACCCAGTGAGGAGACTCACCTCACATTGCCAAATCAAAGAAAAAATCATTGGCTGCTGGCTGACAAATCCCCGAACTATTAATATCAAAATAACACCCAATAAACAATTGGAAACGAGTTTATATCCTCCATCCATACTGATGGTAAAAGACCATTTTACCCTTTATTTAGCTTGGCCCAAGACTGAGGCCCAAACATACAATCCAAAAAGGCCCAAACATGGCCCAAAATAACTCATGGACAACCCTGATAAAACTTCCGGTCAAAGTCAAAATCAACAACCCATATTGACCAAACACGCCGTGTTTACCCTTGGACATACGGTGTTCTTCCATCACCCAGATAATCGGGAAAACCCCAGCCAACACGCTGTGTTGGCTTGCAAACACGCCGTTTTTGCCCGAGATTCAACAGCTTAATACAATAAGTTTTTTTCTCCGATTCCAATAGCCCCAAAGCTCATATCTAGTCCAAAACATGGTTCAGAAGGATAAAGTTTCCAACTTTATCCATTAGGACTACCCAAAAAGGTTCAAACCAAATCCATAAAGCTTAATAGTGCAAGGCTTAACCAATAAGCACTTAATCCATAAAGACATAGCCCCAAAACATAGATCTGACTTCCTTAAGCTGGGAAACCACATAAAGTTGCCAACTCTATGTTCATGCATGTCTAAATAAACCTCTTAAGCTTAAAAAGGACTTAATAAGTGACTTAACGCATGAATTTAACCAATTATCTCATAAAGCTTGCACCTTTATGCTCAAGGAGTCCAATACAAACTTAGATCTAGAATATCAAACCCTTAAACAACTCCACTCTCACATCAACCCAAAAAGGGACCAAAAACACAGTCAAGCACAATATGAAGAGATCTAAACATCTATAAGACAAGATGCAAACTTGATACCTTAGAAAGTTTCCCCACAAGATGATGATTCTGGATCCAAAGCCATTTCCCCAAGCAAAGCAACTTCCAGATCTCCCCTTTCTTCACAAAGACCAAAAAAATGAGCAGCAAGAACCTCCTACTAGCTCAAGAACACCACCAAGAGACTTAAAGGTCGATTTTAGGGTTTTAGTCACAATGGGGCTGGTAATGAGGCCAACCATGAGGACGTAACGCCTTTAAATAGGGTGCAACACCCTAAAAATTAGGGTTTTCTCGACCAGCCGCCAACACGTTGTGTTATGGCAAAAACACACCGTGTTGGCCTTAATGAAAGTCGCGTTCTTCAAATCTAGACACACCGTGTTGGTTCCTCCTACACGTCATGTCCAAACCTCAAAAGAGGAATTTATTCCCAAAAATTATTCCTCGAGATTTCGGGTGTTACAACTCTCCCCCACTTAAATTAGATTTCATCCACGAAATCAATGCTTACCATCCCAGGCACGCCAGACAGCCTGAAGACGCAACCACAACCCCGAGCATACAACGGCCTTCCCAAGGCTACTGAACCCAACCTTAGCAAAACTCTCCACAGCCGATGATGAACGAATCTTTAATCGCTTGAAGAAAACCACTTCTACCGCACCCTAAACACGAAATATGAAGTCTTGAATTGGTCTGACTCCCTGACAGACCGCCCATACGGAATCACTACCATACCGAAACCTTATTGAATTCCAGACCAACAAAAGGCTTCTAATCCTTGATTATCTTGATGCTTCCATAAGGAACACAGTCACTGGTCATATACTGATGTAGAACACTTACACTTGGCAGAAGGCTCAGATAATCCTTCGAGTAGAAGAATCATCCCAGCAACGGTTAGACTCAAACGAGGGTTGCGCAACCGGGTCAAATCATTTACTATGAGATTATTTAATCCAAACTGCAAGTGACCTACGCATCCTCCGAATGACAAACGACTCAACATACGAGTCCTTACTCACTAACACTGCCTTTACTTATCTCAATGTACCCTAGCTGCTTTCCAAAAACAGTTGAGACCTCCCTGGTCCCAACTTGTTTGACACTAACTAAAACATCGAATTCCCGCCCAGTTGCTGAGTCAAAAGACACACACAGTCACCCCACACGACTTCTAAATGAAAGCCTCATCTGGCAATAATTGCCTAGGCTATCTGGCCACTTATGGTTCCAACCGATCATAACAGCTCGACAAATCTTAACGCCACGAAATCCAATGCTAAAAGCGAATGCTACAAAACCCACTGTAGTCTTATATCACAACCGGCCTCCATCGATCTACCACTTCCTGATTCCATGCATGTTGTGGTCTTCCCGCAGCCTTACGAACTAACCGACCCTAATATAAACCATCTGAAGAAATCCATGACCAAACATATAATGAAATCCATCTGAAATTTCCGAAACCCCATACTTGGCTGACCCCCCACACAGATAGAACCACACCAAAACACAAAAGCCTGATCTGCCAACAAAATTGAAACCATCCTTTATCCATGAACCCTTCCATTCATATTCCTTAACACATATCCTACAAAAGAGAAGGTCGTGTACATAAACATCCGCGATTCATAACGAATGTTCCCACCAAGAACCTTCTCGATACCCAACTTATAACCCGAGATCAAAGGATTTACACTTGCATTTCACCCGAAACTTTCTGATTCACAGCAACCCCTCACTAATCCAGGGTATAATGATTCCCAAACCATCTCTGAGACTACCAGTCTTGCACCTGGCCCAGCCACTAGGTTCCCAAGAGTCCAGATGACAAGGCTACCCAACCTAAATATCCCTCTACACCACTTACTGACCACACACTCAATCCTGAAACCCAAGATACAATACCTTGACCCAACGGTCTCTAGCAGGTCCCACCTACATTACCATAATCACACGGGCCTTGTCCACGGGTCCCACCCATCTAGAGCTACACAGACCCGACTCCGCCTCGGACCCCAATGGTCCTCAATCTAACACAGAGAAATACTTCTCGACAATCCTGAATGGTGTGCCCAAGGCATGAACTGATTCCCCATTTACGCTCATGACCACCTCCAACGATAGTCTACCATGAAATGGTGAATGCTACGATCCCATTGCAGGCTTACTACACTTCTAATCAACCGTGGTTACCACCCCTGGTTTCACCACACCCAAACCATCTCAACCCCAAATATCCCGAATCAAACCCGCATTCGACTAAAATCAATTAGGTGTTCAGGTTATGCTTCGAACCCCAAAGCCTTCATCAGTCAAGAACAGGAAACGAGGCTCTAGCACAACCCTCAACCTGGTTCCATCCACAAACTTGCTATGCATAACAAGAAAACGCCGACCAGCTGCTGGAAGTTCCCTGAACTCCCACTTACATAACCTCAATCTAAACAACTACTTGGGTCGCCTCTCTTCCTGACCAGGATGTGAAACTTATCCTAGTTCCAGACCTAATCCAACTACCATAAATTATGATCGATTCTCCCATACTTGGATTCGACGAAGCTCTCTCATCCCATAAGTCTGATGAATTTCCAACCCATCAAACCTCATATAGCGTGAAACGCTTATGACCTGCGCTAATCGATACTAGCATTCCATTGCTAGCCAAAGACAATTATCCAAATCTCCGAAGAGATAAAGACAATTATCCATGTCTCTGAAGAGATAAAGATCATTGAGTTTCACTTTATAGCAATATATAAATATTATATATTAATTTTCGTGTTTAGAGTTTGTGATAATTTTTAACCAAATTAAACTTGTTTATATAATTTTGAAGTTTTAGTTTCAGCTCTCATAGTTCTAATGCTTTTGACTCACCCCTTAGACACAATTTCACTATAAAAATAGTAAATTGCGCTATCTTAGAGGCCCACATCGAAATTTTCTCTGGCCCATCAATGGATGGTCAATCATCATATATAATATTTTGGACGTATAATGTTTCAACAATAGACCTTAACCGCTAACCGCGAGGTGATACAATTTTGCAATACTCTTCCGATGAAAATTCCTTGCATTATGATGCAAAGCAAATCAAACACCATCAAATAAGAGTTTACATCATAATACAACCATAGACACTTACAATATTGGTACTTGTGGTTTACAAGAAGAATATTCAGTTCTTATCTATTTTTGTTACACATGGTCCTTGGAGCTTGTAATATGACTTTATTACCCTTTTTATTTTATATTTTCTTAACTAATTTATTTAAAAAAGAAAACTAATAAACCCACACCCATTAAAACCCTAACAACTATCGACGGCCAAACCTAACACTTCCCTCTCTTTTCTTCTCCCCTTACTCAAAAACCACCATCGAACTCCTCCATCGGCAACCAGACCTAGGTTTCGACATTCAACGTCGTCGGCCAAGCCTCACCCTCACATTATCTTTGATGTAAAATCCTCACCTTAAGTTACAACATCCAACATCGTTATACCAAGCCCAAAGACACCCTCCGATGAAAAACTACACCTTTATCTCCCTCACTTCTTTTAATTTGGAGCCCTAAATTTTCTTTGTGGCATGTTCTAAATTTCGTTGCTCTGCAAAAAAGCATCGATTTGGTGGATCTTTGTGGATTTTTGTGGGATTTTTCTAGAATCCGACGACATGCAACAAATCATCAACTTTTTTGGATCTTTAAGAGTTTGTTCTAAGTTCTAAATTTTTGTTGTGTGTTTTTCTAAATACCTCATGTCGTCTCTTTCTTTCTTGCATTGTATTTTCTTAATTGCTCAAGTTATGGGGTTTATGTTATTGATGCTAGAGATAAGGAGTGTAAAATTTGGGATGAGAGAGAGAGAGAGAGAGAGAGAGAGAGAGAGAGAAAGAGAGAGAGAGAGAGAGAGAGAGAGAGAGAGAGAGAGATCATGATCATGAGAAGAGGAGGAAGGTGACCGAAGATGGATAAGCGCATCTATCGATATGATGAATGGAATGAAGTGTGGGTGGGAGATGGAGAAGGGTAGGGTTGTGGTGGGTCCAATATTATTTCCACTTATTAAAACGTTTAAATAATATAAAATAGTGTCTAAAATAAATTAAAAATGATAAGAAAGTAATTTTACATTCGTAAAGGACCAACAAAAGAAAATAAAAGACAGAGATCCATGTCACAAAAAAAGATAAAGATTGAATGCACGATATTTTGTAAACCTCAATGACCTAAACCTCAATAACCAGTGTGATTTCATCTTGAATATATAATCCTAACTCATCTAAATTTAGTGAATCTTTGACTAATGATGATTACAAAGGTAACCCAAAACTATTAGGAGTGCTGAAAAATTGTATGTTAACATAAAATATTCAACATGAGTACAAAGTTATCTTAAGTATGGATTTCAAATTGATTCTGTGAATAGGTTCAACAATTTTTGTAATTTAATACATGTCCCATTTGACATAAACAAAACAATATTATAACAAAATAGTTATAACTGAAACACCATAAACCATTATACTTATATATGAACCTGAGTAAGAAAATTGGTATGCAACTAGAAGTTGGAAACAAATTCATTAAAACATTACAGAGGAAAGGTCTTCTACGTCTAGAAATTTTAATGCAAAGTATTGAAAATTGATATGGATTTTCAAACATGTATCATAAATTAAGTGACTTTGGTAACTGACTCAAATTCCCTTCTTGGTTCTTCTTCTAGAAAGTTTCTATATGCTTCTCGATGTATAGAGGTAGAGCGTACAAAAAAAAATGGAGAAAAAAATTGTATTTCAACCAGTAATTTAAAAGGATATAACATAGTAAATTTCAAATAAACTGTTATATTTTAATCAATAATATAAACTTTAATAAGTTAGTACGTACAATTAAAACGATGATATATACATTAGATATAGATTATTATCTATGTATAATGTTACTTGTTTGCTAAATTCATGTTGGATTGACGCATAACCCTACAAGAAAATTAGAAGTCCATCTTCCACATAACAAACCAAAAAATGAATAAAAGAAAAAAAATCACTATCAAAGTCAATACACCATATAAATTGATGACCGACTTAACTAGTTAACTTCTTCCTATTAATTGGTTTGACGCGTATCGTTAGTGGGTTTTTGACTTTTTGTTCAAAGGGTTTAAAGAGTCAAATAATAAACACTTGGGGGTTGGATTTTGCCAGTTATAGGTGAATGGCATAGATTAAGAAGGAATTTATTTATTTATTTATTTATTTATTTTGTATGTGTAGCAACACAATATCTAAACGCATAATAATTTACTTATCGAATAAATCTAACTTTTGTAAGTAGTTAACACATTACATATGATTAAAAATGTATTATTAATTTAGTAATTATTTAGCTGAATAATCGGATTTTCAAAGTTATGCATTTCAATTTTTCAACACTATTTGGACATGAAATATAGTTATATCACTCAATTTACATGTTCATTGATGGTTTATTAAATTAAAATTGCATGCTTGAAGGTTAATGGAAGCTATCTTTTTATTCATATTTTAAACTTTATTTTGGTTTTTTATTTTTTATTCACCCACTTAAAAGTAAGGTGTTTTGAGTTTAATACCCTTAATTTTAATAGAAACGAAAGAAAATATAAAACTCAACACTTTTTTGAAATACATTAATAAAAACAAAAATAAAAATTTCATCTCCCTATGAACATACACCTAGGTCATGCTACTAGAAACAAAGGTATAAGCGACTGATAATTCCGTCATTAAAGTCTATCAGCAATGGATGAACGATAAAAATGTCAGTCGAAAAAACTCTTGTTGCTAATTGTTACGGACGACACAAATTACTCATGGAACCTTTAGATTCCTTCGTTAATCCGTCTTTGATGTCCGTCACAACTTTGTATTTTGATTAGACTAAACTGCACAAATGGTCCCTGTGGTTTGCTCAAAATTGCCAGTTTGGTCCAAAAATGTTTGGACTAGCACCAGAGGTCCAAAGTTTTCATTTTGTTGCTTGTTTAGTCCAATATGTTCTCATTTTTTTCAAAATGACGGATTTGCCCCTGTTAATATGATTTTCTTTTTTTTTCTTAATTGTTTTTTCAGATTTTCAGATTTAAAAAAATAAAAAATAAAAATAAATAAAAATCTCTCTCTCTCTCTCTCTCTCTCTCTCTCTCTCTCTCTTACTTTACTGTGTTGTCACAAACACGCAAACCTAATTTGTGATTATACCAGAGATCAGGAGGATCATTGATGATCTCATTTTTCTTCTAGCTGAAAAAATCAAACGATATCCTAGTTGAAATCAAGCCACCTCGAAGCACCAATCGTTTGTATTTCTCAGTCGATCGAACCTAAGTTCCAGTACCCGACCCAGTTTTGTTCATCAACGGGTCCGGTCATGGCATCGTTCTCCACCATCACCTTCGTCGTTCTCGTCCTCAAACACATACAACAACAAAGAAACATCATAACAATGAATTCAATCAAACCCACCTCCGATGACCACATTCAAATGTCATAAGAGCCTCCAAACTTTGATTCGCCAATGTCAAAACTGCCCTTCATGATTGTTTCTGTAAAAATCAAAAGAAGAAAACAACATAAAAACTCAAATGGGTGTATTCGAAGAACCCTAAATCAACAAATTGTAGCATATAAACATACTGATCTTACCCTTAGATGATTTTGACGAGACCTAGTTTCCAGATCCATGATAAGACGAAGACCCAATCGAAGAAAAGCAGCAGAAGCAGTCATCGATCTCGGTTGTTTCTCTTCTGTCCAGCAGAAAACACGAAGAACAGGGGAGGGTGAAGCAGATCGAAAATAGCATAGCAGGTCGGGTGAACACACGAGTTAGGGAGAGAAAACATGGCGATGGTAGGAGGGTGGATCAAACATAGCAGCAGGTGGTGGTGATCGGAGTTAATGGCGGCGATAAGGCAATGGGTGTTTGGTGATTGTAGCGGTGGCTCTAGCTGCCCCGTTTCTTTTCTTCCAGTAGCGAACGAGAGGGGGGGGGGGGAGGAGGAGTAAGGGGTTGTTAGTGATTGGAAACAACAACAAGGTAGTAGTGGTGGCCGTTGGAACTTCCCCAGCAGCAGTGGTAGGCGACGATGGCAGCCGATGGTGATTGAACTCACGACAACAACATCGATCGGTGGCAGCTTTGCCTTTTCCTTCCTCTTCTTCGGTTGTGAACAACGAGTGGAGAGAGTGAAAGGTGACACCGGTGATGGAGGTGAACGGAGATGGGGACGAGAAAGGAGGTGAACGGAGATGGGGACGACGGAAGGAGGAAGCAACAGCTTTGATCGATGGTGGGGTGTTTGGATTGTTGAGTATTAAGAGAGAGAGAGAGAGAGAGAGAGAGAGAGAGAGAGAGAGTCTTTTTTATTTTTCTTTTAATCAGAAAAAACATTTAAATAAATAAAAACATAGAAAAAGAAAATACCAAGGGTAAAATAGTCATTATGAAAAAGTTTATAGAAAACTGGACCAAACTCGCAACAAAATGAAAAGTTTGGACCTCTGGTGCTAGTCCAAACCTTTTTGGACCAAAGTGACAATTTTCAGCTAACCACATGGATCATTTGTGTAGTTTTGTCTTTTGATTATTAGTAAATAAACAATTTTTGTGTTTTAAAAACGGTCTAGTAGGTGTCGAATATGTCACTATTCCATAACAAAAATTCACAAATGTAATTCAAACTATATATCCCAAAATCAAAACATTAACAACTAAGTACCAAAATAAATATTAACATTTTTATAGAAAAATAAAAATTCGTGTTCGATTTAAAAGTATCAAATCCAAATCATAAAAATAAAAAGTGTCAAAATATAGTTTGGTGGGTAATCTTAACAATTTCTTGTTTTTTGTTCATTTCTTCACGTTCTTCCTTAAGCTCTTCCTTCATCTCATAACAATTTCGATCAGCAATAACCTACAAAGCAACAATAACCAAGTTTACACATGATTAAACATCAAGTCATATCATTCGGTTAATAGCAACACATTTTCAAATAGAAAAATAAAACTATAATCAACTAATAGCAACATACTTTCAACTTATAAAAAACATGTAAATACCCAACAATATTAGATAAAAAATGATAACAAAAATATAAAAATGTCAAAGAAATTCTAATTAAGAAAACTCGAAGGATGTTCTTGAACCTTGATAGCTGAAGCACATAAACCCTAGAGTCGTGAAACCTGAAAAAGACAAAGAACTACCTGCATGAAGATGAAAGGGGTACAAAGGTCATTTAGAAGTCTTTTAAATGATATAACATAACTAAAAATAGATAACAAATAATAATAAACTTAATCTTTATGGTTTTCATGTAGTTCACAAGGTCACACAAAAGCCCTCCTTTTAGTATCTTGTGAAGTTTTGCTCACTCGGAATGGCATGAAAGATAATTACATCATCTAGGGAAAGTTCTTTTACGCAACTTTTGATGCCATTCCTCCCTTGCATTAATGATTCTTTTTAATATTAGGCATAAGAAACAGAATATTAGCTTTATGAAAATATATTGATGAAAATAAATTTAAGAACTCATGTATAATATTCTTAAACAATCAGATTTTCATCTCGGATGTGTTGATCGACGTCCTCTTCACCTCCACGTCCAACATTTGACAAGATTATACGAAGATGTTCACTATATTGTGGCTAAATTTTAGAACATGAAATGCAATAGCTTTCGTGTATGGCAACACCACAGAAACAAAAAAAGTTTATCAAAAGCTCGTTCTCACAAAGTCTGTCGTATTGTTCAGAACATCACTTTGTTCAAGGTCTATAATTTAGGTACCATTACTAGTTTGTTTTTTGTCAAAAAGAAGATAACGACGGTGAGTATACTAGAAATTATAATGGTAACTGAATTACCACTTTGTTTCAAGTTAAATAGAAAAAAGATATTTACTAATTAGGTGTTGAGTTAGCATATATGTTTTAATAGACGTGGGCTTAGAAGAATATAAATAACATTTTTATATTTAGAAATGTTAATTAATATTCAACTAATGTTCATATTTTGATAAATTCTGAACATTAGCTTTTAAGCACACAAAGTGAGGCCTTAAACTGTAAATCGATGTATTGCACTGTCATAATACAAACTACTTGCTAATTATCTCCAATCTATGACTTAAACTAAACTAATTAATAAAAAATGGAAATTAAATCAACAATTGATAATAATTTGAGTTAAGTAAAATAAAATCTAAAATACACAAAATTTGCTAACTATTTAGAGTGAATGAGCTATTAACCCTTGAAATCCAGAATTGTAAAATAATAACTGATCTAATAATAAGAAGTTAAAAAAAGGTGTGTAGTGCAACATCGAAAACTCAGATTCATCATGTGCAACTTAGGATTGTTCAGTAATATCCGAATCGAAAAATCCGATCCGAAATTTCGGATATCAAAAATTCGAATATCTTTTTTTTCGGATTCGGATGTAGATAATAATTTTGTTAATTTTCTAATATTTTAGATATCGGACATCCGAAAATAATAAAAAGATTTATTACAAAAGATTAAGCTAACTGCTTCAATTTATGTTTTTAGTTTTTACATGATTAGCATTGAAACCCAAGAGAACAAAAGATGAAGCTAACCAAAGGGCTTCTAGCCCATCAATATCAGGTTGTGTGTTCTTTTTTTGAGGTTGACGGTTCAAGTAAAAAAAATGTTGTTAATTTTTTGTTCCTAATATTAAATATACTTAATGGTTGTTTTTGGGTATTTATTGATACTCTGATTTAGTTACATTTTACTTTATTTTTGATAAGAAAGAATTCAGAAAATCCGTTTTATTTCGTATAGGCAAGGTTAATTTTTTTTGTTTGTGTTGACGGATATAATGCTAATCATATTAGTCCAAGAAGTTTAAAACGAAATTAAGGTGTTGTTTGTTTTTTTGAAGCAAAAATCCATAAAGTCTGCGGACCACCTCTGCAACCCTCTACAGTAGAAGAGGTGGACCAAACGGCTGCAGACTGTAATAAGAAGCGTGTTTGTTTTTTTTTAACATCTGCATGTTGCTGCAGATATTAAAAAATTAAAATAAACTGATTTTATAATCCGAAAATAGTTTTTTTAATACCGAAAATTTAATAATGTATGACATTTCGGCAAAAATTTATGATATTTCAGCAAAAAATAATTATATTTTAACAAGAAATAAAGATATTTTAGCATAAAATAATGATATTTCATCAACAAATTATTATTATTCAATATAAAAAAATAAATTTTTTTTAACAAGAATAAACAAAAAAAAACGCAAAAAAATGTGAGATAAGATTTCAGCAATACATAATCAATATTTTAGCAAGAAAAAAAAAAGAGGTAGGAAGAGGCAAAACAAGTGTTGCGCCAAGAAAAACACGCGCAGAGGTTTTTTAATCTGAAAACTTCTGAAAAACAAACAGCCGCGAGATGAAAAGTGTTGCGTGTGTGCTGCGCCATGCAGCATTAGGAGGTCTGAAGAGGTTTTTTCCAAAAAACAAACAGCACCTAAGAGGCGATAACAATTCTATGGGAATAGTTTTTTTTTATTATTTTATTTAACATTTAAAAAAAAACTATAAATTTGGTCCCTATGCTATGTCAAAAGTTGTTATTTTAGTCCAAAAAAATTTGGACTAACACCACAGGTCAAAAACTTTCTTTTGTTACGTTTTTTATCTAACTTGTTTTGAATTTTTTCTATAATGATGATTTTACCCTTAATTTTTCTTTTCCAGATTTTTTATTTATTTAAATACTTTGGTAACATCTGTTTCTCGAGGTATTGATTAATTATGCAAATTAATATTGGTTTTGGATTAAGGTTTGGGCAATGACCATTGTTGGAATGGACCTTAGAAGATTGGACCTAGGAGTGAGCATCCCACAAGCCGTACGCGGGGCGTAGTAACCACATTGGATGCGTGGGACTCGGGGGCGTAAGCGCAGCGTACCATGAGGTACGCCCAGCGTACGCGGGTAGATGCCAAACCCTAATTTTTAGGGTTTAAGACATATATAAACCCCATTATAGCCACCCCTTTGGCCTCCTCACCTGTCCCTCACTCTCAGAAAACTCTAGTTCATCCCCTTACTCCATTTCTTTGTGTGCTTGACCTTTGAAGTTTATTTTGGTGAAGAAAGGCTTGGAAGAAGTGAAGCAAGGTGGAAGGACGAAACACTTGAGTATCTTGAGATCAAGGATCTGGAACAAGTTCACCTTTAGGCACTCTAGGGAGGTATAAAGCTCCCATCTTTCCTTCTTGAATCATAGATCTAGGTTTTGGAAGATTTGGACCTTTTTAGGTCCAAAGATTGGATATTGATCATGCAACTTCGATTTTGAGCTTAGGGTTGCCACCCATGAAGCTCAATGTGTCCCTTCAGCTGTAAAGTTGCAAGCTTTGAGGCTTTTATGAAGCCATGCAAGAGATCTAGCTACTTCCATGGTGATTCTTTGTCACTTTTTTGTGTTGGGCTCATTTGGTGGCTTGCAAGCCACCAAGTGATCGACTTTATGGGCTAGGATGAAGTATTGGACTCAGATCTGTAGTTTGGACGTTCTGTCTTAAGAGATTAAGTCGTTTGGAAAGGATGGCTTAACAGGAGAGTACGCTGGGCGTACACGCCAGTATGCGCAACGTACAAGCCATTTAAGCAGTACGCGCAGCGTACAGAAGAGTACGCTCAGCGTACGCTCAGCCAGTGGACTTTTGTTATTGGGCCTTGGCTTGGCCCAAGTTTTGGACATAGTGGTAATGGGCTGTGATGGGCCTTTAGAAGTCAGTTAAGGGCCCAAGGATTAGTGGGCTTGGAAGGGAAGCCCATTTGAAGAGTTGGGCCCAATTCAGAAAATTAGGCCATTTGGGGACTTAATGGGCCTTAGAGAGGACTAGAAAGGGTTGGGCCTAGGTCATGGCCCAAGATAGATCAGAGGGGTAGAATGGTCATTTTACCCATGGGAGAGTTATCAGTTTTTGACTAAAGGTTTATTTGGTCATTATAGCCAGAGAGTAGTTGGAGCAGCAGACGGTGTCACCTTTGCACGAGTTTTTCAGCAGTCAGTTGAGAGGTGAGTTTCCTTCCAGTAGGAATGGTTTTACGGCCACAATTCCAGCCCGTTTAGATGATAGTAGTTCTGGACTTCGGTCCGATGCCGGGGTGGTCCCGAGAAGTAGTTATGTATGCTTGATGTCTTTGTGATTCATGCATGTTTATGTTATGTGTTATATGTTCCGGACTTCGGTCCGATGTTGGGCAAGCCCGATGCAGTATATATGATTATGTTATATGTTTATGCTCATGTTATGTTCAGTTTATTCCGGACTTCGGTCCGATGCCGGGCGGGGCCCAAGTTATTCCGAACTTCGGTCCGATCTCGGGCAGGGCCCGATGCAATGGGCGGGGCCCAAATTATGCCGGACTTCGGTCCGATGCCCGGCGGGGCCAGATGCAGCGGGCAAGGCCCAGTATCTGTTATATGTCTTATTGTATGGTATGTGGTAGTTTGGGGGAGCTCACCAAGCTTCGTGCTTACAGTTTCAGTTTTGGTTTCAGGTACTTCAGCTAGCAAGGGAAATGGCTCGGGATGATGGCATGGCACACACCACAGCTTTTCTTAGCCTGGGAGTTTACTCTGATATTTTATACGAGATTGTGATATGATAATAGTTTTATGAGATTTTGAGATACATGTTTCATGTTTTATACTATGGTGATGATATTTATACTGTTAAATGATTTTGAAAAATGAAATTTTTGGCTAGTATTTTTGGGATGTTTCAAGTTGGTATCAGAGCCTTGGTTTGAGGGATTCGGGCACACTTTCGGGTGTGTCTGAAATCAAACTAAGGAAGTGGTATGAAATTTTCAAAAGGAAATCATTTTTACAAAAAAAAGGATTTTGAAAATATAAAAGAACTTTGAAAAGAGAAAAGGGTGTGGTGCATGCAATCAGCCGAGCTCAAGTAAGTACTCCTAAATTACCCATACAAGTTTATGCTATGTTATGATTATCAGCTTTATTAGAGCAGCATGCTAGATTAGGACTAAGGATCTAGGGAGGATGCCTTATGTGCCTGTTATATGTGTTCAGCTTTGTGAGAACTGCATGCTAGTACAGATTAGTCAGTATGATAGCCAGAGTAGTAGACGTTTGATTATGTGTACTCGATGCTTGAATGCTGCTTGCTTTGTGCTTTTAGGAGTCTTAGTTATCTTTTACTAAGTAGTAAACGAATATGTTACGTTGCATATTGCAAAGACTAAATAATTTCAGAAGGTTAAGTCTAGCTCTATTTCACAGCTCTTGTCTGAGTCCAACCGTTGTAGAGTAGGATCTCTCATTCGAAGAACTATCTAGTATGACTAATATGTAATAGTATTCGCGAGCTGGTTAGGAAAAGAAAGCAGGGACTTCTTACGCAACTGATGGCGGAGAGTGGGTTGGTGATTACCCTAGGGAAAGCCTAGGAAGAGTTTAGTATGAGATCAATAGTAGTAGTAGTAGTAGAAGGGACTTGGTGGAGTCGTGGCAGTTCTTGAGGAAAGTATGGATAGATGTGGAAGGTAGTATGGGCCCGTACTACTGAAAGCAGAGGATCCGTACTCGAATCAAGGAAGGCTGAGATAAGACCAGGGAACTTGTAGTGTATGTGATCCCTCTAGTTATATTACTATTCTGATGTTTGTTATGATGTGTTTCAGAATGGTGGTTTTACGCTCTAGACCAGCAGTGGGTAGCTCAGGTGCAGGAGAGGAATCGAGCTCAGGCTCTAGAGTCGGGCAGTTATATGAGCATACCAGGAAGTTTATCTCCTCGGAGGTCACACGCAGCATATTAGACCAGACTCCTCTGATTTTCGGGTCGGTCAAGGCGGTCATCTTAGAGCTTCTGGATGAGAAGCTGAGCGCGTACCGTACTAAGATAGCGTCCATGATGGGATCGCACACATTGACTTTCAGGGAGTTCAGAGCTTGTGGAGCTCCCGAATACCATGGGGCTCGGGACCCCATTGCGAGTACCAGATGGTTGGCGGATGTCGCCAACGCGTTCCGCACCAGCAGATGTCCCGAGGGGGATAAGGTCAGACTAGCATCTTGTCTTCTGAAGGACAGGGCACGAGATTGGTGGGAGGAGGTCGGGAGAGCCATTGGAGATGACACTGTGTTGGACGCGATGACCTGGAGTGATTTCACGACTACGTTCAGGGCCGAGTTTGCACCTGGCATTGAGGTGCAACAGCTTGCTAGGGAGTTTCAGGACCTCCAGCAGACGACAGAGACTGTGGCGGAGATTACCGCCAAGTTTAGGGAGAGGGCCCTTCTCGTTCCACAATATGTGGCGGACGAGGAGATGAAGAAGGCCCGATATCATGAGATGTTGCAGAGTGATATCCGCCAGTTTGTGAGCCGCTCCCACTGCAAGACGCTGGAGGACATGATTGTGAGGGCTCGTGAGAGGGAGATTGACCTAGAGATGGAGAGGAAGAGGAAGCCAGAGGTGGCATCTGGCACAGCAGGTTCGGGTAAGAAGCCCAAGGTGTCTGATCATAGGTCTAGGGGACAACAGAGCCACAGTCGGTGTGGCAAGTGTGGCAGGTTGCACGATGGTTTGTGCAAGGCGGGGAGTTCCGACTGCTTCAAGTGCGGTCGGACAGGGCATATGAGTACGGATTGTACAGCTACTACCACTATCACCGCAACATCCGATCTGATTTTCTTTCAGTGCAATCAGAGGGGCCACAAGAGGTCCCAGTGTCCGAGTTTAGCAGCAGCAGGGAAGGTGTCGGCACCCGCCCCTGCTACTTTGAGGATTACCGATGGCCGCCGCCAGGGTCGTGCTGAGGCGCCAGTGGCGAAGAGCAGAGCCTTCCAGTTAACAGCAGAGGAGGCACGAGCGACTCCTGATGTGGTTGTTGGTATGTATTTTTCTCCATCTTCTCTTTATTACTTTTAATTATTACTCATGTTTATGTGTTGTTTATAGGGTCGTTCCTAGTGAACGGCATTTCAGCTATGGTATTGTTTGATTCGGGGGCTAGCCGATCGTTTGTGTCGCTTGCACTTAGCAAGCGATTTAGGAGAGCTCCGGGGGAGCTGGATTGTCCACTTGACGTTGAGATAACAGATGATAGGACCATCAGGGTCGCGAGAGTTCATAGAAGATGCACACTTCGATTATTTGATGAGCAGTTTTCGGTGAACTTGGTCCCTATTCCCCTGCGAGGGAATAAGGTTATAATAGGTATGGATTGGTTGAGCCCCAACGGGGCGATGATTGATTGCGAGCTGCAACTAGTGAGGGTTCGCGCTCCTAGTGGGGGAGAGTTAGTTATTCAGGGTGAGAGACCACAGCACGAACAGATTCTCTGCTCAGCAGCGAGAGCGAGACGTTACTTTCAGCAGGGTTGCGCGGGATATGTTGCTTACGTCATGGATAACCGAGATAAGGGTAAGGCGACGGTCGATGATGTACCAGTAGTGCGAGAGTACCTGGACGTATTCCTGGAGGATTTTCCTGGGATACCTCTAGAGAGACAGGTTGAGTTCCGGATTGACCTGGTTCCTGGTGCAGCTCCTATAGCCAAGGCACCCTATCGATTGGCTCCTCCCGAGATGCAAGAGTTGTTTGCGCAGCTGCATGAACTGCTAGACAAGGGTTTTATCAGGCCGAGCAGTTCACCATGGGGAGCCCCGATCCTGTTTGTGAAGAAGAAAGACGGGTCGCATCGTATGTGCATCGATTACCGGGAGCTGAATAAGGTAACAGTGAAGAACCGTTACCCACTCCCGAGGATAGACGATTTGTTCGACCAACTTCAGGGAGCATCTTGGTTTTCCAAGATTGATCTACGGTCCGTATATCACTAGATGCGGGTCAGCGATGCGGACGTGCAGAAGACCGCTTTTAGGACCCGCTATGGTCATTACGAGTTTGTGGTGATGCCGTTTGGGCTCACCAATGCTCCAGCCGCGTTCATGGATCTCATGAACCGCATGTGCAGACCGATGCTGGATCGGTCTGTGATAGTATTCATTGATGATATCTTGGTTTATTCCAAGACTGAGGAGCAGCACGAGGAACACCTGAGGGAGGTGCTTGAGACCTTGAGGAGGGAGAGACTTTTCGCAAAGTTCTCCAAGTGTGAGTTCTAGTTGCACGAGGTGCAGTTTCTGGGGCACCTTGTCAACCGGAAGGGTATATTAGTAGATCCGGCCAAGATTGAGGCCGTGATGCAGTGGGAGGTCCCGAGGTTTCAATCGGAGATTCAGAGCTTCCTGGGATTGGTAGGGCACTACAGGAGATTCATCCAAGATTTCTCCAAGATAGCAGTTCCGCTGACCCGACTAACCAAGAAGTTGGTGGTTTTTCGTTGGGGTCCTGAGCAGCAGATAGCCTTTGAGACGCTTAGGTAGCGACTGTGTGAGGCGCTGATTCTCACCCTGCCAGAGGGAGTAGATGACTTTGTAGTCTACTGTGATGCTTCGATCACAGGTATGGGAGCGGTATTGATGCAGCGAGGTTATGTGATAGCTTACGCGTCGAGACAGCTGAAGCCTCACGAGGCTAATTATCCGACGCATGATTTGGAGCTGGGGGCCATGGTGGTCGCCCTCAAGATTTGGCGGCATTATCTTTATGGGGTCCGGTGTACCATTTACACGGACCATAAGAGTTTAAGGTACCTCATGGATCAGCCGAATCTGAACATGAGGCAGCGTCGGTGGTTAGATGTGGTGAATGATTACGATTGTGAGATCCTTTACCACCCGGTCAAGGCCAACGTAGTGGCCGACGCCCTGAGCCGCAGGGCGGTAGCGGTTCCGATTCGAGATATCTGGTTAAGGATGACAGTAGTTACTCAATTGTTGGAGAAGATTAGGGAGGCGCAGGTTGAGGGCCTGAAGGAGGAGCGCCAGAAATGATTACGATAGTCGAGGATTGTTGACCCTGCATGGGAGGGTCTGGGTACCGTACTGGGGAGGAGTACGACAGGTGTTGATGGATGAGGTCTACAAGTCTCGGTTCTCCATCCATCTAGGGGCGCCAGGGGCGACGAAGATGTACAGGGATCTTCGACCCGATTACTGGTGGCCCTGCATGAAGCGGGACGTAGCTTGGATGTGGAGAGGTGTCTGACCTGTAGGATGGTCAAGGCAGAGCACCAGAGGCCTCACGGCAAGATGCAGCTGTTAGAAATTCCCGTGTGGAAATGGGAGGATATCACGATGGACTTCATTACTAAGCTTCCCAGGACCGCGGTTGATTCGATATGGGCCATCGTGGATCGGTTGACCAAGAGCGCCCATTTTATACCGATCCAGGAGAGCATCTCGCCCGAGAAGTTGGCCGAGATTTATGTGCGAGAGGTAGTGGCACGTCATGGAGTGCCTGTCTCGGTGGTGTCAGACCGAGATGTCCGGTTTACTTCCAGGTTTTGGAAGCGGTTTCACGATGAGATGGGTACTCGTCTCCATTTCAGCACCGCTTTCCACCCTCAGACGGACAGACAGAGCGAGAGGACGATTCAGACTCTCAAGGACATGCTTCGAGCATGTGTGCTAGACTTCGGTGGTAGTTGGGATACGTATCTTCCGTTAGCAGAATTTTCGTATAACAACAGCTATCACTCCAGTATAGACCGACCTCCCTTCGAGATGCTCTACGGGAGGAAGTGCAGGACCCCAATCTGTTGGGTTAAGGTCGGTCAGAGAGTCATGGGGAGTACGGACGTAGTACTCAAGACCACGGAGCAGATTCAGCAAGTCCGGAGCAGGCTTCAGACTGCTCAGAGTTTGCAGAAGAGTTATGCCGACAAACGGCGTTCAGACTTAGAGTTTCAGGTGGGCGATATGGTCCTCCTGAAGGTGTCACCCTGGAAGGGTGTTATCAGGTTTCGAAAGCGGGGCAAGCTGGGCCCCAGGTTCATTGGCCCATTTAGGGTTTTGGCCCGAGTGGGTCGGGTTGCCTATCAGCTAGACCTTCCAGCAGAGCTCAGCCAGATCCACAACACGTTCCATGTCTCTCAGTTGCGGAAGTGCTTAGTGGATGATTCATTAGTGGTACCCATTAAGGACATTCAGGTGGACGATAGCCTGAACTACATCGAGAAGCCAGTGGCGATCCTGGATCGCAAGACGAAGGAGCTGAGAAATAAGAAAGTCGAGTTAGTAAAGGTTCCGTTGCAGCACATGAAGGGTTTGGAGTGGACGTGGGAGTCCGAGGAGGAGATGAGGGAGCACTACCCGGAGTTGTTTCCAGATTCAGCAGCAGCAGACTTCGAGGACGAAGTCTGAAACAAGTGGGGGTGAATTGTAACATCCGTTTCTCGAGGTATTGATTAATTATGCAAATTAGTATTGGTTTCGGATTAAGGTTTGGGCAATGGCCCTTGTTGGAATGGACCCTAGAAGATTGGACCTAGGAGTGAGCAGCCCATAAGCCGTACGCGGGGCGTAACCCGGCGTGCGCGGGGCGTAGTAGCCACATTGGATGCGCGAGACTCGGGGGCGTACGCGCAACGTACCATGAGGTACGCCCAGCGTACGCGGGTAGATGCCAAACCCTAATTTTTAGGGTTTAAGACATATATAAACCCCACTATAGCCACCCCTTTGGCCTCCTCACCTGTCCCTCACTCTCAGAAAACCCTAGTTCGTCCCCTTACTCCATTTCTTTGTGTGCTTGACCTTTGAAGTTTATTTTAGTGAAGAGAGGCTTGGAAGAAGTGAAGCAAGGTGGAAGGAAGAAGCACTTGAGTATCTTGAGCTCAAGGATCTGGAACAAGTTCAACTTTGGGCACTCTAGGGAGGTATAAAGCTCCCATCTCTCCTTCTTGAATCATAGATCTAGGTTTTGGAAGATTTGGACCTTTTTAGGCCCAAAGATTGGATCTTGATCATGCGACTTCGATTTTGAGCTTAGGGTTGCCACCCTTGAAGCTCAGCGTGTCCCTTTAGTTGTAAAGTTGCAAGCTTTGAGGCTTTTATGAAGCCATGCAAGAGATCTAGCCACTTCCATGGTGATTCTTTGTCACATTTTGGTGTTGGGATCATTTGGTGGCTTGCAAGAGACCAAGTGATCGACTTTATGGGCTAGGATGAAGTATTGGACTCAGATCTGTAGTTTGGACGTTCTGTCTTAAGAGATTAAATCGTTTTGGAAAGGATGGATTAACAGGAGAGTACGCTGGGCGTACACGCCAGTACGCGCAGCGTACATAAGAGTATGCTCAGCGAGTGGACTTTTGTTATTGGGCCTTGGTTTGGGCCAAGTTTTAGACATAGTGGTAATGGGCTGTGATGGGCCTTTAGAAGTCAGTTAAGGGCCCAAGGATTAGTGGGCTTGGAAGGGAAGCCCATTTGAAGACTTGGGCCCAATTCAGAAAATTAGGCCATTTGGGGACTTAATGGGCCTTAGAGAGGACTAGAAAGGGTTGGGCCTAGGTCATGGCCCAAGATAGATCAGAGGGGTAGAATGGTCATTTTACCCATGGGAGAGTTATTAGTTTTTGACTAAAGGTTTATTTGGTCATTATAGCCAGGGAGTAGTTGGAGCAGCAGACGGTGTCACCTTTGCACGAGTTTTTCAGCAGTCAGTTGAGAGGTGAGTTTCCTTCCGGTAGGAACGGATCTACGGCCACAATGCCGGCCCATTTAGATGATAGTAGTTCTAGACTTCGGTCCGATGCCGGGGTGGTCCCGAGAAGTAGTTATGTATGCTCGATGTCTTTGTGATTCATGCATGTTTATGTTATGTGTTATATGTTCCGGACTTCGGTCCGATGTCGGGCAAGCCCGATGCAGTATATGTGATTATGTTATCTGTCTATGCTCATGTTATGTTCAGTTTATTCCAGACTTCGGTCGTATGTCGGGCGGGGCCCAAGTTATTCCGGACTTCGGTCCGATGCCGAAAAACTATAAACAACCACCAACTCCACCTGTCGGAAACCACCGCCACTCACTCTCTCTCTCTCTCTCTCTCTCTCTGTCTCTCTCTCCTGATGAATACACACTCTCTCCAGATAAACACACATATAGATGAATGCACAAACAAAAATCAGAAATCTAACATACAATAACACATACAAAAATAAGAAAATTTATATACAAGACCACACGTGTTCCTGGTTCAAGATGTGATATACAAAACCAAAAATCTAATATATATATATATATATATATATATATATATATATATATATATATATATATATATATATATATATATATATATATTGATGACGCGCCCCTTAGTACGGGCCCGAGGCAGGCGAGCCTCGACAAAGCGCCTCCGATGGGGAGCCGACTTAGCGACCCCGGACTCCCACGAGGCGATCGCGCAGAAGGCTCGCGCTCACCAGAATATTGTCTTTTAGCCACAGTCCAGAGTCAGCAGCTCCAGGCGACAAAACGTCTAGACAGAGCACAATCGCCTGGACCTATCACTGGGCTGAACACGAATGTAGAGCAGAACTCCCCAATAAGAGCGACGGATACTGTCGGGATTGCAGTACCGGTCTCTAGTACGGACCGAGGAAGATCTCCACTATACAAGGACCTCAGCCTGGTCCCGATAAGGCAAGTCTTTCCTTCTCCGGTCTTATACTTCCTCTATCACCTTCAGCATACTAACTTGACCGTCGGAGCATCTTTCCGGGACCTCCTCCCGGAAAACGGCTGACGTGCTTCTTCCTTGTGTGACCTTGCAGGCATAATAACCGGCGAATCTCTCTCACGACAAGTGGTTCGAAGCCAGGTCGCAACATTTGGCGCCATCCGTTTGCGTGACAACAGATACGCAAACCCCTCACTCTTTGTCCCCTCGTGCAACCAACCATGGTGAAGAAAGCAACCGGAGAACCATCGGAGCCACCACAGTCCGATACATCCAATGGGACCACTGGAGGCAGTCGACACCCGAGTCGTCTCACTCCCCGGAGAACAACCGCATGTTCTCGAAGCACCATCGTCATCAGGGGACCCGTCGCCAAACCTTCAAGCTATGCCAGCTCCCGGCGGCCCGCCGCCACACATTGCAACGGCTACGCCACGAGATTCACCCTTAAATCCTATCACCACCATTACACATGCTACCTTACCCCACAACCAGCCAATATTCACCACGACGTTTCCATTCCTCAACACCGTTACCCCTCATGGCACCCAAACAACAACCGTCACACCTCCCGCAAATAACCTATACGCACACAACACCATGTTTAATACGAGCGCTGCATCACAACCACGAAACCACCAATTACTAACATTAGGCGCCACACCAACGATGCCATCTTCTTTTTACCAGCAAACACCCATAGCCCAACAGCCAATATCCATGGCCCAACAGGAAACACCCATTGTCCAACAACCAATACCCATGGCCCAACAGCAGACGCCCTTAATCCAGCAGCAAATCCCTTTGACATATAATCTCCCAACTCTGAACCAGCCACTTAAGAAGTACGGCTTACCAATACCAGATCTGAGTGCCTACAACAACATGCTCGTACAACCTTTCATAGAAATGCAACAACCAGGATACCATTTCAATCAGCAAATCCCAACCCAAGATTGCTCGTCACGAAGCGTTCTGTCGCCGTTCGTCAAGGAACTCTTTGAATATGAAATCCCCAACACCACTAAACTACCCCACCTTAAGACGTATGACGGAACTACCGACCCAGATAGTTATATCGACACGTACGAATGGACCATGACGTCTCTCAAGTTAGATGAGAGATTCTGGTGTACGTATTTCCCCACTACCCTGGACGGTAACGCAGGAACATGGTTCAAAACGCTACGACCGGGCAGCATTAGCAACTTCGGCCAGTTGAAATACCTGTTCCTAACGAACTTCATGCAACTCCGGAAATACAAAGGCGATTGCCACTCAATCATTGGGTGCAAACAAAGGGAAGGAGATTCAGTCAAGGACTACTTCGCCAGATTCACCAAGGCTACGTTAGATGTCCCAGGTCACGATGAAGGGCTAATCGCAGGCGCATTCACCTGGGGACTGTTGTCGGGATCGTTTCCCAGAAGCTCATGGGCAAACAAACCAAAACAAGGGTCGAACTAAAAGAACGAGTGGAGCGCTATCTACGCCAAGAAGAAGGTGAAGCGTCAAAGCAGGCGTACCTCAATGCCATGACAACTTCTGCTGGGAGGCGTAATAACTACCCCACAATCCCTCTCGACCCCCGGGGAAGTAACAGATTCATGAGTCGATACAGGCGACCGCCAGGCCATTTCCGACCTTTCTCTAGGGACGACAGGCGGGGTAGACGGGCAGAAGTATACACGGTCGACGAGAAGCCAGCAGCAAAAGGCACTAAAACGCGATACTGCGAGTACCACAAGAGTCGAATGCATGGCACAGTCAATTGTGCGGTGCTAAAAAGGGAAATCGAAGAAAAACAGCTGAAAGTCAATGTGATAGAAATCGCCAAAAGCCAACGAGCCAAGTTTGACGCAGACAACCCAAAAGACGCTCCCAGAAAAATGGAGCAAAAACTGGAGATTCTAAAAATCCACCGCAAAAGGGGGAGGGCGGAGCATATGGAGGGCATGCGAGACATCACAGAGGCAATGCAGGGGCTGACATTCTCCATGCGCGACCCACGCCTAATCGGGTGGAATGGGAACGACCCCCTAGTCATTTAGGGATCAATCAAGAATGCAGTCATCCACCGGGTATACATCGACACCGGAAGCTCAACAGACATCATCTGTGAGCACTGTTTCAGACTGTTGCCAAGTGCGTGGAAAGAAGGCTTAAGGCCAGCCACATGCCAGCTCACGGGATTCACCGGGCACAGCCTATGGCCTCTAGGTACGATCCACTTACCATTCACACTAGTCAGTCATGACAAAACAAGACGACAGACTGCCCTAATCGACTTTGTAGTCATACGACACCCATCAGAACACAACATCATATTGGGGCGCCCAACCCTATTAAGATTCGGAGCAGTCTCATCGACGGTCCATGGGATAGTCAAATTCAGCACAAGTCAGGGGCCGGGCGTAGTTCTGGCCACACCACCGAAGGAACTCGAATGTTACGAAATCATGCAACCAAAAGACATATCAGAAGAGACCAAAAGGCCAAAACCAGATCTGTCGGACGGGGGAGAAGTAATCAACATGGAGCACCCAGACCAACGGGTGACCGTAGGGACGTCCCTCCCTGCAAAAACAAGAGAAGCAATGGTCTTACTTCTACAAAGGTACAAGCATGTGTTTGCATGGACCCCCGCTGACATGGTAGGGGTCGATCGGGGTATTATAGAACACAAGCTGATGATAAAGCCGGGAACCAAGGAGATGAAGCAAAAGAAGCGGGTACAGGGAGGGGATCGAAACAAGGCAATCAACATGGAAGTGGCAAAGCTAACCAGCGCAGGAATCCTCAGAGAAGCAAT
Organism: Lactuca virosa; assembly: GCF_052849685.1. Taxonomy (NCBI): domain Eukaryota; kingdom Viridiplantae; phylum Streptophyta; class Magnoliopsida; order Asterales; family Asteraceae; genus Lactuca; species Lactuca virosa. The sequence continues at coordinate 305,316,037 of NC_136427.1, read as the reverse complement.
CTTCCCCACATGGATCGCCAACCCAGTAATGGTGAGGAAAAATGACGGTAGCTGGCGCATGTGCATTGACTACTCCGACCTGAACAAAGCATGCCCCAAAGACTATTACCCGTTACCAGAAATAGACCAAAAGGTAGAGTCTTTGTAAGGTTTCCAATTGAAGTGCTTCCTAGATGCATACAAGGGATACCACCAGATACTGATGAATACAAACGATGAAGAAAAAACGGCTTTCTACACGGATCACGGCACTTTCTGTTATACAAAAATGCCGTTTGGACTAAAAAATGCAGGGGCGACCTATCAGCGGCTCGTGGATTCCCTGTTCATCAACCAAATCGGTTGAAACATCGAATTCTATGTCGATGATATGGTCATAAAAAGCCCGGACGAGAACATGCTGCTACGAGATGTAGAAGAAACGTTGCAGACACTGGAGAAGGCTAGGATGAAATTAAACCCCGCTAAGTGCACTTTCGGAGTCGAGGAGGGTCAATTTTTGGGATACTATGTGACGAAGGAAGGAATCCAGCCAAGCCTAATCAAGGTAAATGAGCTAGAGGAAACACCTTCACCCTCCTCGCTGAGGGATGCACAAGCCTTGAATGGAAAGCTGATCGCGCTCAGTCGGTTCATCTCCAAGTCGGCTAAAAAAGTCATGCCACTATTCAACATGCTGAAAGGATGCATAGAGAAAAACAACTTTAAATGGACCACAGAAGCCGAATCAGCACTACAAGAGATAAAGAAAGTACTCCACACATTCCCCACTCTGGCCAGCCCGATACCCGGAGAGGTACTGCAAGTGTACCTGTCCACGTCAAAAGATGCGATTTCGTCGGTGCTAATGGTCGACAGACAGGGACGCCAACTACCAGTTTATTTTGTGAGTCGGGCACTACAAGGACCAGATATGAACTACCCGGTCATCAAAAAACTGGTGTGCGCCTTATTCTATGCAGCACGGAGAGTCTGTCGATACTTCCAGGCCCACCAAATAGAGGTATTGACAAATTTCCCGATCAAACAAATACTCCTGAAGCCGGAGACGTCAGGACGACTTGCAAAATGGGCCATAGAGCTAGGAGAACACGACATCACCTACCACCCCAGAGCAAGCATCAAAGGGCAAGCCCTAGCGGATTTCCTACTTGAAGTCCCAGGAGAACTCCAGCAGGAGGCAACCAAGGCAGACAACCAAGTACGCTCGAAGAAAGAAGACAGCCAACGGTGGACCCTTTACACAGATGGGGCCTCCAGCAAAGAAGGATCAGGTGCAGGGCTGATCCTAACTAGCCCAATGGGAGAAGAACTCACATACGCCTTACACTTTGATTTTCACACGTCCAACAACGAGGCAGAATATGAAGCCCTCTTGGCCGGCCTCAGATTGGCGGTAACCATGGGAGCGGAAAGAGTCATAGCCATGACCGACTCGTGCTTGGCAAATAACCAGGTGTCAGGGGAGTTCGAAACAAAAGACAAGCGAATGGAGAAATATGTCAAAGCAGTACAGCAAATTACGAGTACCCTAAAGAGCTTTGAGATAAAACAAATCTCAAGGGGAAGTAACAAGAGAGCAGATGCCCTCAGCAAACTGGCGTCAACATGCTTCGGACATCTCTCAAAGGAAGTATTGGTGGAAGTACTGAAAGAAAGGAGTATCGACGAGCGGCAGGTCAATTCCCTGTTAATAGCACAACCCAACCGGATGACGCCCATCATAGACTACCTACAGTATGGCATACTTCCCGACGACCACGCGGAGGCTCGAAAGACAATGATACGAGCTCCACAGTACGCGATGATAAAAGGGACGATGTACAGGAAGGGCCATACGGCCTGTAACGACGTAAATTTTAAAAACAATTTTTCATTTTTAAAACATGCTTCCATTCATAAAATATCAGAGTAATCCAATGTATCACATGTTATCATAATACAAATCCCAAGATCTCCAAATACATAAATCCTCTCCATGTGTACGAATCATGCCGGCGCCTTCCCCCGGTCCTCGCTAGTACCTGAAACACATATCACCACAACTGTAAGCATAAATGCTTAGTGAGTTCCCCAAAATACCACATACGACACATACGCCACTCGAGGCTACAGCAACGAGTCACCTCCCTGCGGCCTGGCAGCAGCAACAGCTGCGGTGGCTGCAGCAACAGCAGCCTCAGTAAGAGCGGCGTACCGCTCATCAAAAGTCTCGATCAACGTGGTCTTGATAGACCCGAACATCTCTGGTATCTCAGCTCGAATGGCCGCAGCCACCTCCTCATGAATCAACCTACATATCTCCTCATCACTGGTACCACTGCCTCCTGGGTGGGGGCACGTCCCAACCATGATGTCTCTGAAGTACAACACAAAAGAAATCAGAGACTCGCTCGAGTACACTCGCACTCGATACTCAACCCTACTTGCTCTTTAGTACCCTAAGGATTCTTACTTAGAGTGCGCACTGCTCCGGTGTTTTCAGTAGTACGGGCCCTATACTACCATCCACATCGCATCAGTATTCACCCTAAGTCCTCCTCCTTGGATCCCAGATCACAAGTACTCTATATCTCACTGGCATAGGCTACCCTTCGGTAGACCTCTCATCAGCTCCTCCCCGCTACCTACTCGCTCTCAAGCATCACATAGCAGCAAAAATCCTTCCTAGGCTAAGGCATCACAAAATTTGGCCACTCTAGTCCTAATATGAATGCCTAGCCAACTCTAGCATGCATATCATATCATAACATATCTCATGACACATAATGTAAGGGTATTTTGGGAAATCACCGTTCGGGCGCTGGCTGGTCGTACACACTACTCCGTTCTGCTTTTCTCAAAATCTTTTACTCTTTTAGAAAAATTGTTTATTTTATGAAAACCTTTCTCATTTCCTCAGTTTGAGTTCAGATTCATCCAAAGATGCACCCGAATCCCTCAAACCAAGGCTCTGATACCAACTTGTAACGACGTAAATTTTAAAAACAATTTTTCATTTTTAAAACATGCTTCCATTCATAAAATATCAGAGTAATCCAATGTATCACATGTTATTATAATACAAATCCCAAGATCTCCAAATACATAAATCCTCTCAATGTGTACGAATCATGTCGGCGCCTTCCCCCGGTCCTCGCTAGTACCTGAAACACATATCACCACAACTGTAAGCATAAATGCATAGTGAGTTCCCTAAAATACCACATACGACACATACGCCACTCGAGGCTACAATACGACCCTCCGGTCGATGTGTCTCAGCGGGACCCTCCAGTCCCGTAGCTCGTTGGACCCTCTGGTCCGGTCATAGCTCGTTGAACCCTTCGGTCCGGTCTCTATCGTTGGACCCTTCGGTCCGGTCTATATCGTTGGACCCTTCGGTCCGGTCTATATCGTTGGACCCTTCGGTCCGGTCTATACAACACATAACATGCATATATCACATAACACAAAATCTCATACATACACATAGCACACAAGACCCTCCGGTCTACACATAGATACCACTCTAGGTAATCACGCTACTCGTGTATCCATCATCAACAGAACTAGGTCTCTCCGCTGCTACTCGTGTATCCATCACATAGGCCACAAACCCACTACAACCCTGCTGTAGACTCTGCCTCGCTCTAGCAGCCGAACAGAATGCTGACCCTGAACTGGTACCCTCGCCGTACACCGTAAGAACTCCCCCACTAGGGTCTCGTATCGTCACCAACTGTCGCTCGCAGTCTATAACTGCCCCAAAACGGCTCAACCAATCCATACCCACTATAACACATACGTCCCCCATCGCAATCAGGACCAGATCGATCGGAAACTCAACCCCGAAGATCTCGAGTACACATCCCCGAATCACCTCCGTAGCATATACCGCTTGCTCGTCCGCTATGGAAACTCGTAGAGGTCGACTCAACGCCTCTCGCTGGATACTGATGTGCTGACTAAACGCTATCGACACAAAAGACCGACTCGCACCCGAGTCAAATAACACCAAGGCAGGTACAGAACTCACAAGAAAAGTACCTACGCATATCATAATATAAGCACAATATCTCAAACTCAGCATAAATAAATGAAAGAATACATACCAGCCACGACATCGGGCGCTGCGCGGACCTCCTCCGCTGTCAACTGAAAAACTCTCCCGCGAGACCTCGGTGCCTCGGCCTTCACTGGCCGGATCTCAGTAGCTCGAGCAGCTGGCGCAGATCCCTGCGCTGATCCCTGCAGTAGTTGTGGGCACTCGGCCTTCCGATGGCCGGTCTGGTTGCAATGAAATCAAACCGTGAACCCCTTGGGGCAATCCCTCGCATAGTGCCCCTCCTTCCCGTATTTGTAACATACCCCATCTCTACACACTCCCTCTTGGCTCTTGCCGCACTTCCCGCATGTGCGGCCCTTCGGACCCCCAGATCTCGAATCAGCGGGCTTTGCCCGCTTGGCTGCCGGCTGCGCCTGTGCCGGTCGCCTGTCCCTCCTCTGAGACTCGGCCTCCTCCCTGACCTGAGTCTCCAGCTCGATCTTTCTTTTCCGGGCATTTTCCTAGAGCTCGGCAAATGTCCGGTACGATGAGTTCGCCACGAACTCACGGATATCCCTCCTCAGTATGCTCAAGTACCGGCTCATACGTGCCTGCTCAGTCGACACGTGCTCAGGGCAAAACAACGCCCTCTCATGAAACATCCTCGTAATCACTGTCACAGACTCAGTTCCCTGCTTGAGGGACAAGAACTCCTGGGCTAGACGTTCCCTCTCCACAGAGGGAACATAGTCATCTCGAAACATCATGGTGAACCTCTCCCAGGTCACCGTAGTCAGTTCTGCCGTAGTGAAGTCTGCCGTCACAAACTTCCACCAGTCCTTCGCTCCCAAGCGAAGCTGGTTCAGCGCAAACCGAACCCTCATATGCTCTGGACACGAGCAGGTGTAGAAGCATCCCTCGATATCAGAAATCCACCTCATCGCAGCATTCGGGTCCTGCGTCCCATCATACTCTGGTGGCTTCGTGTTGTTGAACTCTCGGTACAGCAACGAGTCACCTCCCTGCGGCCTGGTAGCAGCAACAGCTGCGGTGGCCGCAGCAACAGCAGCCTCAGTAAGAGCGGCGTACCGCTCATCAAAAGTCTCGATCAACGTGGTCTTGATAGACCCGAACATCTCTGGTATCTCAGCTCGAATGGCCGCAGCCACCTCCTCATGAATCAACCTACATATCTCCTCATCACTGGTACCACTGCCTCCTGGGTGGGGGCACGTCCCAACCATGATGTCTCTGAAGTACAACACAAAAGAAATCAGAGACTCGCTCGAGTACACTCGCACTCGATACTCAACCCTACTTGCTCTTTAGTACCCTAAGGATTCTTACTTAGAGTGCGCACTGCTCCGGTGTTTTCAGTAGTACGGGCCCTATACTACCATCCACATCGCATCAGTATTCACCCTAAGTCCTCCTCCTTGGATCCCAGATCACAAGTACTCTATATCTCACTGGCATAGGCTACCCTTCGGTAGACCTCTCATCAGCTCCTCCCTGCTACACACTCGCTCTCAAGCATCACATAGCAGCAAAAATCCTTCCTAGGCTAAGGCATCACAAAATCAGGCCACTCTAGTCCTAATATGAATACCTAGCCAACTCTAGCATGCATATCATATCATAACATATCTCATGACACATAATGTAAGGGTATTTTGGGAAATCACCGTCCGGGTGCTGGCTGGTCGTACACACTACTCCGTTCTGCTTTTCTCAAAATCTTTTACTCTTTTAGAAAAATTGTTTATTTTATGAAAAACTTTCTCATTTCCTCAGTTTGAGTTCAGATTCATCCAAAGATGCACCCGAATCCCTCAAACCAAGGCTCTGATACCAACTTGTAACGACGTAAATTTTAAAAACAATTTTTCATTTTTAAAACATGCTTCCATTCATAAAATATCAGAATAATCCAATGTATCACATGTTATCATAATACAAATCCCAAGATCTCCAAATACATAAATCCTCTCAATGTGTACGAATCATGCCGGCGCCTTCCCCCGGTCCTCGCTAGTACCTGAAACACATATCACCACAACTGTAAGCATAAATGCTTAGTGAGTTCCCCAAAATACCACATACGACACATACGCCACTCGAGGCTACAGTACGACCCTCCGGTCGATGTGTCTCAGCGGGACCCTCCAGTCACGTTGCTCGTTGGACCCTCTGGTCCGGTCATAGCTCGTTGGACCCTCTGGTCTGGTCATAGCTCGTTGGACCCTTCGGTCCGGTCTGTATCGTTGGTCCCTTCGGTCCGGTCTATATCGTTGGACCCTTCGGTCCGGTCTATATCGTTGGACCCTTCGGTCCGGTCTATACAATACATAACATGCATATATCACATAACACAAAATCTCATACATACACATAGCACACAAGAACCTCCGGTCTACACATAGATACCACTCTAGGTAATGTATAGTGAGAAGACTCACCTCGTATGATGTCTAGTAACTCACATGCTCGAAAATCCTGAATCTTGAAATAACGACCTAGCCCCGCCTAATCACATAAAGTAATTATTTCAAATCATTAACGGCTCTCAAGGCTAGACTAAATCCCTTTCTACAATCCTACAGAAGGGTAAAAGACCATTTTACCCCTCCCTGACCCAAAAGCCCACATGTTGACCAAAACCCTAAAAGTCAACGAAAATCAATAGCAAGCAGTACGCGGGGCGTACCAACTCTTGTACGCGGGGCGTACTCCAACGATCCAGAATCGGGGTCTCGGACCCTTACGCTGCGCGTACTGAGAGTTATGCCCAACGTAAGTCTCAGTTTCAGTCATTCCAAGGTTTTTGGTCTTAAACGGTTAAGACACTTCTTCAACTTCCAGATCTGACTCTCCTTAAGCCTCTTATCCCATAAAGTCGGAACCTTTAAGCCTTTGCATGGCTGTAAAGGTCCCTACACCCTCTAACACCTTTCCTTTCTCCTCCAAAGGTCTAGATCTAATGCATGGCTCAATATTTACATCCAAGATTGCATTTTTATTAACATACAACTCATCTAGTCCTAAAATATGATAGATCTAGGCCAATGGAGACCATTTGCTCATAAAGTCTCCATCTTGGGACCAAAAACCCTAGAAATTGGTCCAAGAAGCACACAACACAAAAGACAAGGCAAGTTTTGAGCTTTTTACCTCAGGAAGAAGCTCCAACCTCTGAAAATCTCGGATCTACTCTTTCCCACAAACTTCTAGCTTCCAAAATGGCCTCTTCTTCTCTTCCACCACCTTGAAATGACACTTAGAAGCTTAGAACACCAACACACTAGCTAGAAACGAAGGAGGACTCTCTTTTAGGGTTTCACTCTCTGGAATGGAGGCTGAGGTCAAGGCCATAACATTCCTTTTATAGTGCACAAGCCCCAAATTAGGGTTTTCACCTGGGCCGGTTACGCCCGGCGTAACCTTGGGTACGCCCAGCGTACTCATTTGCTACAAATTCCACTTAAGGGCTAATCTTGACAATTTGACAAAAGAGAAGGGTTAAATAGTTGTACCTGAATTTCGGGATGTTACACGGCCCCATGGCTCAAATGCATAGATGGCGTAGCAGGAAAGCTGGCCCTAAAGGAAGCCCATGCAGGGTCGGCCGGAGCTCACGAAGGAGCAAGAGCGCTCACAGGAAAGGTATTACGCATGGGCCTCTACTGGCCAAATATACACCAGGATGCGGTCGAGCTAACACGGACCTGCGTGGAGTGCCATACGTTCTCACCAACGCAAGAAGTTCTGCCATCGAAGTTAACAAGCATAGTTATCTCCTGGCCTTTCTACCAATGGGGAATCGATATAGTCGGTCCTTTTCCAGAAGAACCTGGGAAAGTAAAATTCTTAATTGTGGCGGTCGACTACCTCACAAAGTGGATAGAAGCAGAACCAATGGCATGCATCAATGGGAAACAAGTAATCAAGTTTGCCTGGAAAAATATCGTGACAAGATTCGGGACACCAAGGGTCCTAATCAGCGACAATGGCCTGCAGTTCGCGGAAAACCCCTTTAGGGATTGGTGTAAAGAAAAGAGAATAGAGCAAAGGTTCACATCTTTGGTGCACCCTCAGGCTAACGGACAAAACAGAGGTGTCTAATAGGACACTGGTTCAAGGGATCAAAAAAGGGTTGGGCAAAGCAAAAGGCAACTGGGTAGATGAACTGCCGGAGGTTCTCTGGTCATATCGAACCACACCACGAACCAGTACGAAAGAGGCACCATTCTGCCTAGCCTATGGAGCCGAAGCGATGCTACCGGTAGAAATAATGGTAGGGTCAATATGCACGGAATACTGCATGGAACAGGAAAACAGCGAAGGTCTAAGGGAAAACTTGGATCTCTTGGAAGAACGACGCGAATGCTCAAGCATACGCCAAGCCGCCTATAAGAAGGCAATAGAAAGATACTACAATCAGCGAGTAAGAAATAAGGCGTTCCGAGTAGGAGACTATGTTTTATGGAAAAACGAAGTTAGCCACGACCAACCCCGGGAGAAGTTAAGCCAAACCTGGGAAGGACCATACAAGGTAATCGAGGCGCACCACAATGGCTCCTACTCGAGGAACTTAAGGAAGTTCCACATCTAAGCAATGATAGAACCCTATGCAGAAGAGAAGACGGAGCCACACTACCTCCAAGCAAAGTCGTAAACCCCTAAGTAGTAGGGAAAACATCTCAGGGCCGGACTGATCACCGGGACCAATAGGTGGACTCTCAGAGAAGACCAATAGGAAACCATTGTATGAAACAACCATGTATCAGAACTACATAAATAAAAGAACATGCATTATCTTTAGCACGTAATGCAGTGAGCACATTTAACATTCTAGTAAATATAACATAAAGGATACTCAGTGAATCCAAGATACAGCATACATAGAAAACATAATATAGAAGAAGGCCTAACAAATGACCAACCTACATAGAAGGTTTGATACAATTGATAAAAAGCAAAACAGTTCAACAATTAAAGATAGACCATTGTCTGTTTACACACAAAAGCCTTAGAGGCCGCAAGCTAAGAACATCAAAAAACAAAGGCCTCAGAGGCCATAAAATGACTAAAAGACAACAACTCAAAAACTTCAACAAGATTTTTCACACCCCAGAAGGGTAGCTCTAGACAACTCCACCGCCATCCCCACCAACACCATGACCGCCACTACCACCAACACCATCACCGCCATCCCCACCAGCACCACCACCGCCAGTTGGGACTCATTCTGACACCAGCAAGAATCACCTCAGACATCATGTTAACATCCACCTGAAGAGAACGCATGATATCTGTAGTCGCCTGGGTATGAGGAAACAACTTGGGAATAGTATCCGAAGGCATCGTCGCCCGTGGATGCTCACCGCCGAGCAACTCCCGGTTAACCCACAGCCACCGGTCTTGCCAATTCTTGGGAGGCTTACTATCAATACCAAGATTATTGTTGGATTAATGTCTAAGTCCATAACTATATTTGGTATGTACTTGACCCGACCCGGCATGGTCCATTTGGGTTGCACTTCACCGGCACAATTTATATGGATAGTCTTTTGAGAATAGTATATTTATGATTTATATTAATATATTATAAGTTCTAATATATTAATATGGAATCATATTATTTAATTAGTATTGATCAAGAATTAATTTAGAATTAATTAAGTGATCAAAAAGAACTAATTAAATATGGACTCTTATATATATGGAATGGGCCAAGTTCATTTAGGTTGGGCTAAGCTTTGATGGATGGTCCATGGAGCTTTTAACCCATGGATCCTATGTAAATGAAAGGTCATGGGTATTAGGGTTTACATGGATGTAACCCTAATCCTCCATAATATATAAAGGGGTCCTTGGCTCACAAAATTGGCACAAGTGTGTGAAAATAAAAATGTGGGCCGATTTTAGTGTGCATACATATTCTCTCAAGTTCTTCCAAGGTGTTTTGGTGATTTGTGATTCCATTTGAGGCTTCCACACTATTGGGGCTAAGCTCTTAAAGCTTGAAGACATCAAGCTACATCAAAAGGTATGTCATCTAACTAGAACTTTGTAGTATAGGTGCTTCATAATATGCTAGTTAGGATGAACCCTTGGAATAGTTAATATTTGCATGTATAATAGAGAAAACATAGATCCAAGGTTTATAGGGTTGCATGTACACCATAGGAGTGTTAGAATGCTCAAAACCCAACAGTGGTATCAGAGCCATGGGTTGATTTCTGTTATATTGATGCAAATGTTTTATTTTCAAGTTGGAAAAAAAAGAAAAAAAAACATGACGTTTGTCAAATTTTAAGATAATTACTTGTTTTGTGAAAAACGAATTATTTGTAAAATTTGAATCATTTGTTATATGAGTTGAATTAGGTCAAATTTAGTAAAAGATAAAATGATATGATTATTTTATTAGTTTTAAAAGTTTGATCTAAATGTTTTAAGGAGTTACATATTTTGTCATAAAATTTTGGAGCTCAAAAGTTTTTTTAAAGTTGTGATCTTAAGGGTTTTTGAAACTTCCATAAGTTATGGATATGAAAGTTTTTTAAAAAAAAAATTGATTCAAAGTTTTTATGGAGTTACAAAATTTGGTGTTAATGTTTTAAAGAATTCCATAACTTGTTCTTAAGTTATGGAACATGGAAAGTTTCATCATAAAACACCATTAATTCCATAAGTTATGGAATCCAAAGGTTTTCAAGAATTACAAAACTTGCCCTCAAGTTTTGGAATTTGAGAAAAGTTTTTTATGAAAAAAAAAGAATTGAATTCTAAAACTCTTGGGTTCATAACTTAAACAATTAATTAAATGGTTTTAATTTTGAGTTTAATAATTGGAATTATGATGTTTTGTTGAATAGTTCAAATTAACTCTTATGGACTTTATTAATAGTTAATTAAAGCGTTTAATTAAAAGAGTATTATTAAATCCATAAATATATGGTTTGAGTTTAATTAAATTAAAAGTCTAGTTTAATTAATAGATTAAACCACCAAGTATTTTAAATGTCTAAAATACACCCTTATACTATTATAATATTAAAAGTTTAATATATTATATGTATAAGAGCAAGTCGTCTTACCATTAGTAGGCCTCATTCACGAAGCCGGTCTATAAGGGGGGTATAAGGTTACTGCCTATAAAATGGCAGTTTAATGGGTGTCCACTCTCACTCACCGCTTCCTTGACCGGTGGAGGGTCGTTAGCCGAACAGGTAGGACAAGGACTATAATTCTCCCTTCATTATAAGTATAATGATAAATACGAAGTAACTAAACACTTATAAATTCCCAATCTTAGTTACTTAGGAAAATGTGAATAAGGTGCTAATCCATGAAATTACACTTTGCACTTTGTTTAAGCTGTTAGTGGAGCGTGTGTGGTTAACCGGCACACTAACCTGGACTTAACAAGGTAGGCAAAGGGTAACTTAATGTTTATCATAGTATCGTTGGAGCGTATGTGGTTAACCGGCACATCGATTGAGGGGTAAATATTAAGGGTACCAAGTATATTTGCATGGTTACTTCACACCTTGTTTTGTGATCCTCGGCATCCCAGTCACAAAACCTGAAGGGCACACTCGAGATTAAAACATGCCATTGAAAAGTTCAATGAATCTCAAAAGAATCTAGGAGTTTCAAAACCAATTAAAAACTAATAATACATTTCGTTTATCTTGGTGGAAATTGGTGAATCGTCATTCACCTACCTTTAAATATTTTATAGCTTGGATTACGGCATCCCTCTTCCAAGTTATAAAATAGTTTGTTGGGTCCTAGCCTTAATATATCATATTGGGTGTTATATTAAGGACTTAAATCAACTTTACGTGAATTTCTCCCATTGTTGATGTCTGGTTTAGGCAACAATGATCTTCCCAAACCAAGCTTTCCTAATGAATATGACTTCCCGAGTTTGGCTCATGGAAGTCATAGTTCTCTTCCTCCACCTCCTCCAATTATTCTCCCTAACCCACAAGTTCAAGGTCACTCAAGCCCTAATGGCAAGAAAGGTCTATGTGTGATCACATCTTAGAGATGAAGTCACATATTGACAAGCCGGGAGAGTTGGGTGTCAAAGTCTTGAGAAAGTTGGATGTTCAATCACTTTCTAAGTCACATAGTGAGTTCCTTTGGGACTACTATGAAACAGACTATGACATGAACCTTAATGATCATATCTATTTGCTTGGTGCTGCTGAATCAACAATGATTTGGAACGATCGTAAAGCAAATTTGATTAGAAGATCAACTTCCCAAAAACTTTATGGACAGTGACAATGGTGACACTGGAAATCCAGAAAAAACATTCTCTTCCCAATGGAAAGGGATTGGCCATAGTCAACCCGGTTGACCAAATGGTAAAGAGAAAGGCTAAGTCTGAGATAGTCCCATTACCAAAGGGTCCATATGTTTATTTTGCCGAAGGAAAGGGCGTTGATTGCAAAGCTGCCAAAGTTACCTAAGGATGTTAAAGTCAATAAGTTTGACTCTACATCAGGTAGAGCCCATTATCTAACTCTGTTAAGTTCTATTCTGAGATCCTCATTACATGATGTGACTGGGTCACATGTTGATGTTTTAAGAATTAAAGAATAGAAAGAAATCTTAAAGGAAGTATATGCTGATTCTGATTGCGAAGGTGGATTTCGATCGCATCAGAATTTTGAGCAGTTGCTTAAGAAGTTATGATATATTGCTAAGGAATAGATAACAACAATTTTCCATGTGGATTGTAAGGATAAGTTTTTCCGCAAAGTTTTAAAATAAAAGAAAATTGTTTAATTTTATTTATTTGAAGTATCCATACAATGGCATTTGTGGAAAATTGTTGCTTATATGATTCCACTGACAGCAATATTGGAAAATGGATTTGATTCTTTCATTTGTGGTAGTGTCTAAATTTACCAAATCAGGAAAGTTCCTCATCGCCCAAGTTTCAATTGGACCGAAACTTGGAATCATGCAAGTTGAATAGTATGATGAATGAGAACTTTCAAGCATTGGAAAATCAAGACTAATTACTTGTTCACATGGATGTGTGAGTCAAGTGAAGGACTAAAGGGATCGAGTACACATTCTTGTGCACTGGTCATGTCCACCATAAAGCTCGTTAAGACTATTTGATTTACTAAAGTTTAGTAAATATGGTTATACTTACAAGTTTAAGTATAATTCTGAAACATTGGAAAAGTCTCAATGTATGGCAGAACGAATGGGAAGAATCAAATTAGGCAGAAAGATAAAAGTTTCTCAAATCTGAAAAGATGGGAGAGTACTTTAGTATCATGTTTGTGATCATCTTAATGATTTAGAAATCATATCACAATTAGTCCTCTAAAGGTCATCTTAGTGCATTCTTATGACTAAGAAGAGGAGTCATGAATTGTTGAAATGGTTAGATCAGGAAGATGAGTCATACTTCGTTCCAAAACAATTCTTAGAGTCATACTCCAAGATTGTAACTTGAGTGACATATCTTAAAGAAAGGTTTAAAACACTTGTCAAATGTAAGAGTAAAAGTGTCCTACTCTTGTACATTTGAAATTGGTAAGTTGTGATGTTTTGGATAAAACAAAGACCAACTAAGGCCAATTGTGTGAAGTGTTTGTCTTGATAAAGAATCCGCACTATCTTTTGAATATTTGGCAAGATAGTCTTATATGTCAAGAGGATAGTGGGAGTCTTAAAGATCCTAAAAAGAATTTCAAGAACTAATCAAGAATAAAACTTGAGGTTCTTCACTAGCACACGACTTGAGGTTTATAACCTATCGTGTTGACATATTCTGTGCCCATTCCAGTTAAAGTTGGCTTTGCATAGGAGTTCTGAAAGTTCTCAATTGGTTGCATAACAACTTGGAAGCAATGGCAGGCCCTGTACTGCCAGGTGGCAAGAAGTTAAGATTGCATAAGTTCAGTCCATATGAGTTTGGATTTGTCATTATCCTTGTCTTGTGACTATGGTTTTGACGATTCACATGGATAAGAACACATACACCATAAAATCTAAGGGTCATAAGGTTTCTCTCCGATTCATGAAAATGATGGTGAGGAAACACTTCCACCAAGTAGATTTGAAGCAGATGGCAAAAGGTCTAAACAATTGAGACTATGATTACGGCATCCCTTTTCATAGTTCTGAAATTGTTTAGACACGCATGCATGTTATCTAAGGAAAGGTGTATGATTTTGATAAAGTTTTATCAAAGCATCTCGTATCAGAAATCTGAACTTTGGTAAGAAAGTCAATAAAGTATTGATTTCTAGAAGTCCAGCTGATTTCTGAGTACATGTCAAAGCTAGTGGGAGCATAAGTGTTATGCTAATAATCATCATGTTAGTGGGAGCATGATAATTATTGTTAGTGTTGCAAGTTAGCAATGTTAATTATAGAAAACAAAAGTTTCAATTCGTGAGGCTGCAGGGATTGAAAAAGTTGTTTTGCTATAATTAAGGGAGAGGATATACTTCATTTCAGTTCTAAAGGCTTAGATTGAGACCTTAATCATCTTTAGTCAAGAATATATATATATATATATATATATATATATATATATATATATATATATATATATATATATATATATATATATATATATATATATATATATGAATTTCATGTTGGATTGGTTCAACTTAAGGAAATTCTATATATTGCATTCTCAAAATTCGATTATGATTACGGCATCCCTCTTCATAGTCAAATTTTGAAAACATGGCAAATAAAAATATTGTAGCAAAAGACTGGTCTAGAATCATGTCTTTATGTGAGACATCATGAATCGTGTACCATTTGCTTTGGGTACAGGATCGATTGCATGTGCTATAATATTTGTCATTTCTAAATTTTTCCAAATGCCCAGAGGCATTAAGAAGGGAAAAGGTCTAGAATTGGATATGACTAAAATGATTAAGCAATTGTCGAGGACAATCTGAGGTTTACCAAAGATTGGTTGCTCAGTGACAGTTGGAAGTATAGTGCTAATTTTGGAAGGACCATATTGACATATTCTGAAAAGAGGCATCTCTTATTCAGAAGTGATAGTCAAAATGAGAATATGGAGTTGTCTCCATAGGTGGAAGTTATCTGTGTAAGATTAGAAAACTTAATGCAAGAAGCATGTCCAAAGCAATGTACTTTGAATATGAGACTTAGTTTCCATGGAGTTGATCTCCATTGGAATACCTTATAATGACTGTTGACAAGTCTTTGTGACTTTGTACATATTCATTACAGGAGGGTCAGTGCATATAAGTTTAAAATCTAAACAGATTTCGATAAATGATAGGAATTTGAAATTCTCACACTTTTCGATAAGGATTTGGGAGTGTGAAATTAGAATCATTGAAATTATGTTCAATTGGTTTATTTCACAAAGTAAGGATCATAGACAAACATAGAGTGCATACTTGGTGTATGGCAAAGCTATTGTTTAAGGAAAACATAGTGTACATGCTTGGAGCATGGGACAACTAGTGTTTTTAATTCAAGTATAAAGTTGATAAAACCGAAACAATGAATAATGCGTAATCAGTATGGTGATAAATAAAAGTGTTTATTTATATTCATAGGGTTTGATACCATATTTGATTCATTTATTCTTGTGTTTCACTTTGCATATTTTGACTTCCAGAATAACTAAGTCGCTCTTCCTGAATGATTAAGTTATTCAAACCATCCACAGTCGGTCATATGTTGGAAGTAGATATGAATCAAGACTGTCATGGGTTGGTTTGTAGAGGTCCAAGTTGGTGGACAAAGTGGTGCTACAACACTCATGAGTGCTCATAAGTTCTGAGTATTGGATTCAACCCGCGCTCATTTGAATCACTTCATGGATTTTATCACGAGTGATCTTAGACGATAATATCTTATATTCTTCAAACCTAGAGATATGAGTTGTTACTATGAGTTGGTTATACATTGATTGCACGAAAACGCATTTGGTAACTCGATGTTATAAAACGTGCCTTTGTGTATGATTCAACAAGTAGTAGAACAAGCCATATGAGTCGAAGTTTATCCATTCCTTTTACCTTCGGGATAAAAGCGATATATGTGGGCCCCTCGATGATTTAGCGATGACACATGTGAGTGCTTGGCCAAGCCAGGACTGATTTGATTTGTTCAATCAGTCAGTCATCATAAATCGAAAATCGGGAAACAACAAATGGACAGAGAGAATGATTATAATCCATGTCTCAGTCCATATGATATCTAGAATGGAGGAATATATGATCCCTTATCTAATGGACAAGTCATTGGCAAGGTCAGAGTTCGACAGCGGCTTTAAGAACTACGATTGCCAGTTAGGTTTTGAAGTCATACTCAATAATAGTTTTAGACTTATCCAAGTGGGAGACTGTTGGATTAATGTCTAAGTCCATAACTATATTTGGTATGTACTTGACCTGACCCGGCATGGTCCATTTGGGTTGCACTTTACCGGCACAATTTATATGGATAGTCTTTTGAGAATAGTATATTTATGATTTATATTAATATATTATAAGTTCTAATATATTAATATGGAATCATATTATTTAATTAGTATTGATCAAGAATTAATTTAGAATTAATTAAGTGATCAAAAAGAACTAATTAAATATGGACTCTTATATATATGGAATGGGCCAAGTTCATTTAGGTTGGGCTAAGCTTTGATGGATGGTCCATGGAGCTTTTAACCCATGGATCCTATGTAAATGAAAGGTCATGGGTATTAGGGTTTACATGGATGTAACCCTAATCCTCCATAATATATAAAGGGGTCCTTGGCTCACAAAATTGGCACAAGTGTGTGAAAATAAGAGTGGGCCGATTTTAGTGTGCATACATATTCTCTCAAGTTCTTCCAAGGTGTTTTGGTGATTTGTGATTCCATTTGAGGCTTCCACACTATTGGGGCTAAGCTCTTAAAGCTTGAAGACATCAAGCTACATCAAAAGGTATGTCATCTAACTAGAACTTTGTAGTATAGGTGCTTCATAATATGCTAGTTAGGATGAACCCTTGGAATAGTTAATATTTGCATGTATAATAGAGAAAACATAGATCCAAGGTTTATAGGGTTGCATGTACACCATAAGAGTGTTAGAATGCTCAAAACCCAACAATTATGTCCTCCTCGACGGGCGGAGAAAGTATACTTATCATTGTTGGAAGAAAACCGGAAGAAGTACTTGAAGATGAAATAGTCGGGCATGATGCCGTTAGCACGGCATATCATTTCGAAAGCCACCACTTTGTGAACAACACCAGGAGTCAGCATCAGCACGCTACACCCACAGCGGCGGAGTATCTCCTCCTGAAGGTCGGTCAACGGAATACGAAGACCAGCGTCAAAAGTCTTCAGGTAAACACCCACCTTCCCATGAGGAGGTCGAGTAATCAAAGAGCCGGGGACAGGAAATTCTACCCCGTCAGCCGGAGTGAGACCGTACGCCTCTTGAAGTGTGACGAACTCAGAAGAACTAGGGGTTGAACCTTGAGCGATAGCCATGGTGGAAAATAGACAGAAAAAGAGAAAGGAGGGTGAAAAGGCAGAAGGAGAAATGAAAGAGGAAACCGTTTGAAGAGCAATAAAAGAAAAAAAGGCGGGGTCTGCGAAAATCTCTGACACATGACGTAAGCCGCCGCGCGCACGTCGAAACGTCACATCGCCGGAAATGAAGCGACAGCCTAGTGAGACAACGACGCGTGTACCAATAGTTCAGTCCAGAACATCATAGCTAGGTAGCATACGCTATGACTACTGGACTGGGGGACTTGATGACGCGCCCCTTAGTGCGGGCCCGAGGCAGGCGAGCCTCGACAAAGCGCCTCAGATGGGGAGCTGACTCAGCGACCCCGGACTCCAGCAATGCGATCGCGCAGAAGGCTCGCGCTCGCCAGAATATTGTCTTTTAGCCACAGTCCAGAGACAGT
This sequence comes from Lactuca virosa, assembly GCF_052849685.1. Classification (NCBI taxonomy): domain Eukaryota; kingdom Viridiplantae; phylum Streptophyta; class Magnoliopsida; order Asterales; family Asteraceae; genus Lactuca; species Lactuca virosa. The sequence continues at coordinate 305,298,057 of NC_136427.1, read as the reverse complement.
GGCTCTAGGCGACAAAACGTCTAGAAAGAGCACAATCGCCTGGACCAATCACTGGGCTGAACACGAATGTGGAGCAGGACTCCCCAAAAAGAGCGACGGATCCTGTTGGGATTGTAGTACCGGTCCCTAGTACGGACCGAGGAAGATCTCCACTATAAAAGGACCTCAGCCTGGTCCCGGTAAGACAAATCATTCCTTCTCCGGTCTTATACTTCCTCTATCACCTTCAGCATACTAACTTGACCGTCGGAGCGTCTTTCTGGGACCTCCTCCCGGAAAACGGCTGACGTGTTTCTTCCTTGTGTGACCTCTCAGGCTTAAGGACCGGCGAATCTCTCTCACGACAAGTGGTTCAGAGCCAAGTCGCAACATTTGGTGCCATCCATTTGTGTGACAACAGATACGCAAACCCCTCACTCTTTGTCCCCTCGTGCAACCAACCATGACGGAGAAAGCAACCGGAGAACCATCGCTTGGCATCGGATCGTAATCCGGAAAACATATAAACCTACATCGCGCAACGCCCCGTAATCGGACCTTAGTCCGAAATAAATACAATCATACATACTGGTTGACATTGGTGCCTTCGACCCGTTCAAACAGGAGGAAAACTCACCTGAATATTGAATCTCACGGTAAGGAATCTTTAATGGCTGCTCCGACGACTCCCCAAGCTATCATTACCAAAATAGCACTTAGTCAAAACCCAACAATCCTTCTTAGGGTAAAATGACCATTTTATCCCTAATCTAATCTAGTCCATGACCTAGGCCCAAATACATACACAAAGGCCCAATCACTAGATAGCCTTCCTAAGCCCACTAGTGGCCCACCAATAACCCAATTTTCTGAATTGGGCCCAACTCTTCAAATGGGCCTTCCTTTAAGCCCAAACATATTTCTAGCCCAAAATCTGATTTCTGATGACCCAATAAAGCCCAAAGCTAAGAAGTCAAATAAATGGCCCAAACCGAGGCCCAAAACAAAAACTAGCCCACTGTCTGAGTACGCAGGACGTACTCATCTGTATGCTAAGCGTACAGGCTGCATGGCTTGGACGCTGCGCGTACGGGATTGTACGCTCAACTGTCACACCCATAAAATTCAAGCCAATTTAAAACTTTTTAAATCATTTGAAACCATTCAATTATTACAATTTGTTTTCAAAATAGTTTATACATCAGAGTTCCCAGAAATCATAATCATCAATCGAGGAAGTGTACGGTCACGCCATCGCCTCCCCGCGGCCATCCGCTGAACCTGAAACAATAAACTGAAACTGTAAGCCTGAAAGCTTAGTGAGTTGCCCCCAAAATACCAACCCCATATAACCATAATCATATCATATCAACGATTACAGAACAACATGCATACTGAACCCTCAGCTTGACTGGACCGCCTTGTAAGGCCTACAGTCTACCTGGATCTATCTCGAGCCTTCGGTATGACTGGACCGTCATGCAGGTTCACAGTCTATCCGGACCGCTCGTCGGGTATGTTGGCCTCAACCGCACGAAGCAGGACCCCGCCTCAACCCACCCATCAACAATAACCATGTGCATATAAATAACATATACTGGCATATATATAACAGTCATACCGATCTAACAGATCATCGATCATAGCAACATCCTATAACCATGATACCGACCTAACCAGGTCACTAACATAGCATCATCCTATATACCAGGATACCAATCTAACAGATCATAATAGCATAGCAACATCCTAAACAGGATACTGACCTAACCGGTCACTAGCATAACATGATCCTATATACGAGGATACCGATCTAACAGAATCATAATAGCATAGCAACATCCTAACCAGGATACCAACCTAACCGGTCACTAACACAACACCGTCCTAACTACCAGGACGCAGATCTAACAAACCCATAAGTATATCATGCGAATACCCGAATACAAATCCGATAAAGGGTCGGCCTTGGTGCCGTAGACCCTGTTGATATAGTGAGGATAACTCACCTTGCAACTGCCGAACCGCAACACGAGAACACTAGCCCGAAGCACTGCTCCAAACTCCAACACCTGATGCCATCAATGAACCATGACATAAATATCCAAAATACCATAACACCCCTGAAGGTCAAACAGGTCAAAGTCAAAGTCCTAGCCAAAGTCAACCTTCCTGATTGACTCTACTCGCCGAGTCAACCCGTCGACTCGCCGAGTTCCCAACTTCAGAAAACTCTTATATCACAACTCGACTCGCCGAGTCACTCCATGACTCGTCGAGTTTAACGGTCTCTAAGTCCCATCATGACCAACTCACTGAGTCACCACTCAACCCACTCATCTGAGTCTTAACTAGAAGAGGTTGGGGTTTCGCGTTCTGACTCGCCGAGTCCAAGAACAGACTCACCGAGTCCACGGCAATCTTCAACAGACTCGCCGAGTTGTTCCTCCAACTCGTCGAGTTCATGCCTATCTTGAACAGACTCGCCGAGTCCAAGAACAGACTCGTTGAGTCTCTTCAGTCCTTTATTCATGCAGAGACTTTTCGAGTCATGCAGGGGCTCCAAACTGTAGATCCACACTTCTAGGTCATGACTCCCACGTAAAGTTGCAAAGTTTACGTGAATACAAGGTGTTATAAGCCCAATCCACTCTAGGGCTAAGGTTAAAGACAATGATGCTTCACCAACAAGCCAAGGGCTAATACTTTGTGAGGTTCTGGACCAAGACAAGTCTAGATCTGAAGTAGCAACCTCAGATCTAGACCCCTAACCCGAATTAGATCCTTACCATGCCAAAATGGCCCCAAATATCATTCTAGAATAGATATAAATGCAATAGAGTCAAGGTAACAGCTTGTTACCTCTAAAATGTGCCCAAGCTGAAGTAGATTCTGGATCTACGCAAATCCGTTGATGCTCTACACTTTGATTTACGAGCCTTCTTTGCTAGAATGTCCTTCCAAAGCTTCCAAGTTCACTCCATAGGCTCACACACGATTCTAGAGTTTTCTGACTCTCAAGGGGTGACAAGGAGGCTGAGGTGAGGACTTAAGGTCCTTTAAATAGGATGCAAGCCCTAAGATTAGGGTTTTTTCTTCCCAGCACCAACTCGTCGAATCCAACTTCCGACTCGGCGAGTTGGTCACTTAATTCGCGACCAAAACCCGATCCGACTCGACGAGTACTCGCACCTACTCGTGGAGTAGCTTCTTCAATGTACACTTTAAGCCCTTATATCATATTTCTGAAATTTGGGATGTTACAACTCTCCCCCACTTACATTAGGCTTCGTCCTCGAAGCCTACTGCAGTATACGCTACCGAACAACTTACTCGCACTGCAGACTCCGATTTCCCAATTATCTCAGGTCCTCTCAGACCCGACCACTACACCCCCTTTAACATATCTCCTACTCGTGAGGCACCCTTGCCAACACTCCAAGCCGACCATCGGCCTTTTCTTCTTGCGGACAACACATAATAGCCAAGTACCACCCGATGATACTATTCCTTCCTGTTAGGAACACACTTCCGTGACTTGCAACTACTAGGTACCACCATGACCCACTGGGTCCTCCCACAGTGTCAAACTACCCTTCCCTTTCCAAACTAGAGATAGCCCGAGTAACTCACAATGTTGGGACCCAATCCATCCTCTTCTTGAATCCATTCTCTCTCGTGCTGACAGGATACTGCATCCTTCAGCTTCTAGAAATTCCCATGAATTAACCAGCTATATCTCATAACCACTCGCACCTGACCCAATCAGCCTCGGGCTGGAATACCAGGCACACCTATAACGGGTCCAGTCATCCCTAGGGTGGAATACCCACTCATTCCTACGCATGTTTGGCCCAATCAACCCTCGGGTTGGAATACCAAACGCACCGGGTCCAATCAGTCATAGGGTCCGGTCATCCTCATGATGGAATACCCTAGGTTGGAATACCACTACTCACATAACCCATGCCTACAACCATACTTGAAGCCCAAGGATCCCAACCTTGCAGCTGTTGGATATAGTGTCTAAGTCCATAACTTTATTTGGTATGTACTTGACCCGACCCGGCATGGTCCATTTGGGTTGCATGGCATTGCAATACTTGGATAGACTAAATGAGAGAATAAGGCACTTATGATTATTAATATATTATAAGTTCTAATATATTAATAATAGTATTATTTAATTAGTATTGATCAAGTATTAATCTAGTATTAATTTGGTGATCAAAGTGAGACTAATTAAATATATAGGGTTGATTATGACAATCATCAATTCTTTTATGGTGGATTAATGATCCATGGTTTATGGGTTTGGTTATAACCATATGGAGCTCCATGGATAGTCCATGGGAGTTACAAACCCATGGGTCATGAGAAATCAAGAGTCATGACAATTAAGGGCATTCATGTGTAAACCCTAATTGTGACAACACTATAAAAGGAACCCTATGGCTAGCAAAATGGTGAGCTAGGTGACCTAGTGTTACTAGAGAGGGCATAACCGATTTTGAGGCTAAGTGACATTCTCTCAAGTTATTCCAAGTCTTGTGGTGTTGTGTGAAGCATTTGAGGCACAACATTTGGGGTGCTAGGCTCACAAAGTCTTGAAGGAATCCAAGCAACAACAAGGTATGTATTTCTACTAGTTTTATGTTTTATGTAATCCCCATGCCATGCTAGTTAGGAAATAACCTTGAAAAAGAAATTTGCATGTATATAGAGAAAACATAGATTCAAGGTTATTAGGGTTGCATGTACACTTAGGAAGTGTTAGAATGCTTAAAAACCCATCAGTGGTATCAGAGCCTAGGATTGTTTTCTGTATACTTGATGCAAAACTGCTTAAAAAACGAAAATTCTGCACTCTGACGACTGGACTCGCCGAGTCCATGGGGAGGACTCGCCGAGTCCATGAACAAATTCATCCTACTCGACGAGTAGAATAATGCACTCGGCGAGTAGGATCGTGCTGGGCAGCTTTTCGTGTTTTGTTGCTGGAAATGGATTAAAATCATTATCCCAATCTGTTTTGGACTTGTAAAATCTGTTTTTCAAAATGATAATGATTATGTTAACCCATTTTACATGACTTTTATCAATTTTCAAGTATTGTATATGTTTATATGATTTCCTTGAAATTGTTTGATATGAATATTTGTTCTTATGAGTTATTAGAAGATCATAGGAATTTTGTGTAACTTACATGCTTGTTTAATTCATGATCTTAATGCTAATGATGGTGTCCATAACTTGTCCTCAAGTTATGGATAACCAAAAGTCACTTCTTTTAATTATGATTAAAGAACTAAAGAGGTTTCATAAAATGAAGAGTCTTCATTTTATGAACCATTAAAACTCATAAGTTACAAATTGAAGAGACTTGGAATAGTTTCAATTCTTGCCCTCAAGTTTTGGAATTTGAAAAGCCTTACACTTTAATTCCAAATTGAACTCTTAGAATTTTTTAAAGGTAAAATTCAAGCTTTATGGACTTCATTAAATTAATTAAAGTGTTTAATTAAAAGAGTTAATAATTCCATAAAGACATGGTTTAAGTTTAATTAAATTAAGTATAGTTTAATTAATAGATTAAACCACCAAGTATTTTAAATGTTTAAAATACACCCTTATACTATTATTATAATTTTAATTATATAGATATGTATAAGAATATGTCATTCTTACCGTTAGTAGGCCTCATTCACGAAGCCGGTCTATAAGGGGGGTATAAGGTTGTTGCCTATAAAATGGTGACTTAATGGGTGTCCACTCTCACCCACCGCTTCCTTGATTGGTGGAGGGTCGTGAGCCGAACGGGTAGGACACGACTTTAAATACTCGTTAAAAGTATAATGAATTATAAAGTAACTATACATTATAAATTCCCAATCTTAGTTACTTTAGGAAAATGTGAAATTGGTGCTAGCCCATAAAATTACACTTTGTACCTTACCAAGTCGTTAGTGGAGCGTGTGTGGTTAACCGGCACACTAACATGGACTAGTAAGAGTGGCAAAGGGTAACTTGACTTTATTATAGATCGGTGGAGCGTGTGTGGTTAACCGGCACATCGATTAGGTAATATTGTTGAGGGTACCAAGTCAATTTGTATGGTTATTCACACCTTGTTTGTGATCCTCGGCATCCCAGTCACAAACTTGAGAGGGCACAATCGAGATTCAAACATGCCATTGAAAGTTCAATGTATCTCAAAAGATCTAGGAGTTTCAAATCCAATTAAAAACTTAATTATATTTCGTTTTTATGGTAGGAAATTGGTAAATCGTCATTTACCTACCTTCAACTATTTTATAATTTGGATTACGGCATCCCTCTTCCAGTTATAAATAGGTTGTTGGGTCCTAGCCTTAATATTTCATATTGGGTGTTATGTTAAGGACTTTAAATCAACTAACTTGAATTTCTCCCATTATAGATGTCTGGTTTAGACAGCTATGGTCTTCCCAAATCTTTAGGAACAAGCTTCCTAATGAAGATGATATCCCAAATGGCAACCAAGGTGAAAGATCAATCCCTTTGTTGTGCATTAGTGGGACTGGAAATCATACTTCACTTCCTCCACCTCCTCCAATAAATCTCCTTATCCCACAAGTTTCAAGACATGATAAGTTCTAAGTCACTCAATCCCTATTGGCAAACAAAGTCTATATGTGCTTAGGTCTTGGAGATTAAGTCACATATTGACAAGCCGGGAGAGTAGGGTGTGGAAGTCTCAAGGTAGCTGGCTGTTGACTTGGTCACTCCCTGATAACAGATCACGACATGACCCTTAATGATCTTACATATTTGCTTGATGATGCTGAATCAGCAATGATTTGGAGCATTGGTAAAGCAAAATTTGATTGGAAGATGAACTTCCCAAACTTCCATGGACATTGACAATGGTAACATTGGAAGTCCAGAAAACTTTCTCTTCCCAATTGAAAGGGATTAGCCATAGTCAACTCGGTTGACCAAATGGTAAAGAGAAAGGCTAAGTCTGTGATAGTCCCGTGTACCGTTTCCAAAGAGTCCATATGTTTCTGTTGCCAAAGGAAGGGCATTGGTTGCGAAGCTGCCAAATTTACCTAAAAGTCCATAAGGATAGTAAAGTCAAATGTTTGACTCCACTTCAGGTAAAGTCCATTGTCTAACTCTATTAAGTTTCTATTCTGAGATTCTTATTGCATGATGTGACTGGGTCACATGTTGATGTTTTAAGAATCAAAGAAAAGTGAAGAAACTTAAAGGAAGTATATGCTGATTCTGATCGCGAAGAGGGATTTTGATCTCATGGTTCGGTGATCAGAATTTTGAGCTATTACTTAAGAGTTGAGACATATTGCTTAGGAATAGATAACAACAAGGTTTTCATATGGGTTGTAAGGATAAGTTTTCCGCAAAGTTTTAAAATAAAGAAAAGTTTTGATTTTATTTTAAGTATCCTTACAATGGCATTTGTGAAAAAATTGTTGATTATATGTTTCCATTAATAGCAATATTTGAAAATGGATTTGATTCTTTCATTTGTGGTAGTATCATAATTTACCAAATAAGGAAAGATTCTCATCGCCCAAGTTTCAGTTAGATAGAAACTTGGAATCATGCAACTTGTATTGTATGATGAATGAGAAGTTTTCGTCTTTGGGAAATTAAGACTAATTCCTTGTTCACATGTACATGTGAGTCAAGTGAAGGACTAAAAGATTGGGTACACTTGGTTGTGTGCTGGTCAGGTCCACCACAAAGGTAGATAATATTATTCGTTATGATTTACTAAAGTTTAGTAAATATGGTTATGCTTACGAGTTTAAGTGTAATTCTGAAACATTGGAAAAGTTTCAATGTATGGCAGAATGAATAAGAAGAATCAAATAAGGCAGAAAGATAAAATTTTCTCCAATCTGAAGAGATGGGAGAGTACTTGTGTATTTTGTTTTATGATTATCTTAGTGATTATGGAACCATATCACAATTGATCCTCTAAGGACACCTTAGTGTGTTTGTTGCCTGAGGAGAGGAATCGTGAATTGTTGAAATGGTTAAATCAAAAGATAATTCATACTTCGTGCCAAAAACAAATCCTGGAGTTATACTCCAATATTGTAACTTGAGTGACATAGTCTTTAGAAAGTTCATAACACTTGTCAAATGTAGAGTAAGATGTTTCCTATTCTTGTACATTTGAGATTGGTAAGTTGTGATGTTTTGGATAAAACAAAGACCAGCTAAGACCAATAGTGAGAAGTGTTTAACTTGATAAGAATCCGCACTAGATCTTGAATATTTGTTTTGTCAAGGAATGGTTCTTGACAAAGAGAAGTCTTATATGTCAAGAGGATAGTGGGAGTCTAAATGATTCTGAAATAGTTTCAAGAACTAAATCAAGAGTTTTGTTAATCACTAGCCCACGACTTGAGGTTTGTAACCTATCGTGTTGACATATTCTTGTTTCTGTGTCTGTTCCAGTTGAAAGTTGATTATGCTTGTGAGTTCTATGAGTTCTCAATTGTTTGAATAACAACCCGGAAGCAATGGTGGGCATTGTGCTACGAGGTGGCAAAAAATTAAGATTGCACAAGTTCAGTCCCTATGAATTTGGAAGTGTCACTAACCTAGTCCTGTGATTATGGTTATGACAAATTCACATGGATAGGAACACATACACCATAAAATCTAAGTGTCATAAGGTTTCTCTTCGATTCATGAAAATGATGGTGAGGAAACGCTTCCACTAAGAAGATTTTAAGTAGATAGCGGTTGTGATATTTGCATTCTCATATAGTTAGTGGAGCGTGTGTGGTTAACCGGCACACTAACTAGTGAGAATTGCAAAAGGTCTAGACAAACATGTGAGCTATCTAAGGAAAGGTGTATGTTTTTGATAAAGTCTTATCAAAGCAATCTAGTATCAGAAATATGAACTTTGGTAAGAAAGTCAATAAAGTATTGATTTCTATAAGTCCAGTAGATTTCTGAGTACATGTCAAAGCTAGTGGGAGCATAAAGTGTTATGCTGGTAATCATTATGCTAGTGGGAGCATGACGATTATGTTAAATATTGCAGGTTAGCAATGTTAATTATAGAAAACAAAAGTTTCAATTCGCCTTGAAAAAGTTGTTTTGCTATAATTAAGGGAGAGGATTTTATACTTCACTCCAATTCTACAAGCTTAGATTGAGAATTTAATCTACTTTAGTCAAGAATATATATGAATGTTATGTTGGAATGGTTTAACATAAGGAAATTCTATATATGTTGCGTTCTCAAAATTCGATTATGATTATGGCATCCCTCTTCATAGTTCGAATTATGAAAACATGGCAAATAAAAAAATTTATAGCATAAATCATGTCCCATATGCTTTGGGTATAGGTTTGATTACATGTGCTATAATATTCATCCATTCTAAATTTTCCAAATGCCTAGGGCATTAAGATGGAAAAAGGAATAGAACTGGAAATGACTAAAATGATTAAGCAAAGTTGTCGAGGACAATCTGAGGTTTATCAAAGATTGGTTGCTCATGGACAATTAGAAGTATAGAGTAAGGACCATATTGACATATTTTGAAAAGAGGCAACTCTTGTTCAGAAGTGATGGTCAAAATGGTAATATGAAATTGTCTCCATAGGTGGAAGTTATTCTTTGAATCTGTGTAAGATTAAAGAACTTAATGCTAAGAAGGATGTTCAAAGGAATGTACTTTGAATTTGAGACTTCATTTCCATGGAATTGTTTTCCATTGGAATACTTTGTAATTTCTGTTGCCAAGTCTTTGTGACTTCTGTGCATAGTCATTACAAGGGGATCATTGCATATAAGTTTAGAATCTAACAGATTACAGTAGATGGCAAGAGTTTGGTATTCTTTCATTTACAACGAGTATTGGAATTGTGAAATGAGCATCATTGGAATATTGTCAATTGATCTATTTCACAAAGAGAGGACCATATGTAAACATAGTATGCATACTTGGAGTATGGCATAATTGTTGTTTGGAAAAACATAGTGTACATGCTTGGAGCATGGGACAACTAATGTTTTAATTCAAGCATAAAGTTGATTAATCGAAACATAAATAATGAGTAATCAATATGGTGCTTAAATAATAGGTGTTTTTATTTACACTCAAAGTGTTGGGGCCATATAAGATTAGTATTATTCTTATGTTTCACTTTGCATGTTTTGACTTCCAGAATAATTGTGTTATGGTATATATCATATTATTCAAACCATCCACAGTCAGTCATATGTTGGAAGTAGATATGAATCAAGACTGTCATGAATTTGGCTTGTATGATTTGTCTAAAGTGCTTTAGACAATGCAATGGTTGCTACAACATTCATGAGTACTCATAAGGGCTGAGTATTGGATCCAACCCACGCTCACTTGCATCACTTCATGGAATTTATCTCGAGTAATCGTGAGACGGTAATATCATATAAATCTTCAAACCTAGAGATATGAGTTGTTGACTATGAGTTGGTTATTCATTGATTGTACGAAAACGCATTGGTAACTCAATGTTATAAAATGTGCCTTTGTGAATAATTCAACAAGTAGTTAGTACAAGCATATCAGTCAAAGTTTATCTGTTCCTTCTAGAAATAGAAGCGATATCTGGGCCCCTCGATGATTTGGTTTTGACTTATGTACCGGGCCCGGTCAGAACCTAATTGATGTGTTCAATTTAGTTCTATGTCGAAACAAATCAGAGATCGAGAAACAAATGCTGGATAATAAGTAAGACCATGTTCCATGTGTTTGTCCGGCTGATATCATGAGAACAGAGGATTATATGATCACTTATCTTAAATGGCGTATCATCATCATCTCAGTTCCGAGAGACTTTGAAAGAGTTACGATTGCTAGTCGGATTTTGAAGTCATATTTGCAAATATAGTTATTAGACTTATCCAAGTGGGAGACTGTTGGATATAGTGTCTAAGTCCATAACTTTATTTGGTATGTACTTGACCCGACCCGGCATGGTCCATTTGGGTTGCATGGCATTGCAATACTTGGATAGACTAAATGAGAGAATAAGGCACTTATGATTATTAATATATTATAAGTTCTAATATATTAATAATAGTATTATTTAATTAGTATTGATCAAGTATTAATCTAGTATTAATTTGGTGATCAAAGTGAGACTAATTAAATATATAGGGTTGATTATGACAATCATCAATTCTTTTATGGTGGATTAATGATCCATGGTTTATGGGTTTGGTTATAACCATATGGAGCTCCATGGATAGTCCATGGGAGTTACAAACCCATGGGTCATGAGAAATCAAGAGTCATGACAATTAAGGGCATTCATGTGTAAACCCTAATTGTGACAACACTATAAAAGGAACCCTATGGCTAGCAAAATGGTGAGCTAGGTGACCTAGTGTTACTAGAGAGGGCATAACTGATTTTGAGGCTAAGTGACATTCTCTCAAGTTATTCTAAGTCTTGTGGTGTTGTGTGAAGCATTTGAGGCACAACATTTGGGGTGCTAGGCTCACAAAGTCTTGAAGGAATCCAAGCAACAACAAGGTATGTATTTCTACTAGTTTTATGTTTTATGTAATCCCCATGCCATGCTAGTTAGGAAATAACCTTGAAAAAGAAATTTGCATGTATATAGAGAAAACATAGATTCAAGGTTATTAGGGTTGCATGTACACTTAGGAAGTGTTAGAATAGCCAAGTACCACATAATAGCCAAGTACCACCCGATGATACTATTCCTTCCTGTCAGGAACACACTTCCGTGACTTGCAACTACTAGGTACCACCATGTCCCACTGGGTCCTCCCACAGTTTCAAACTACCCTTCCCTTTCCAAACTAGAGATAGCCCGAGTAACTCGCAATGTTGGGACCCAATCCATCCTCTTCTTGAATCCATTCTCTCTCGTGCTGACAGGATACTGCATCCTTCAGCTTCTAGAAATTCCCATGAATTAACCAGCTATATCTCATAACCACTCGCACCTGACCCAATCAGCCTCGGTCTGGAATACCAGGCACACCTATAACGGGTCCAGTCATCCCTAGGGTGGAATACCCACTCATTCCTACGCATGTTTGGCCCAATCAACCCTCGGGTTGGAATACCAAACGCACCGGGTCCAATCAGTCATAGGGTCCGGTCATCCTCATGATGGAATACCCTAGGTTGGAATACCACTACTCACATAACCCATGCCTACAACCATACTTGAAGCCCAAGGATCCCAACCTTGCAGCTCCCTCTATCTATTCTGACTCGACACAACCGAGTACAACTTACCCAAATCTCAACAATACGCTTACCTCAAACTTGCTACAGCAGGGAATATAACTATCATGATCTCTACGCCCACGACCTATGACTGGAATACCCTTACGTGGTCCTCAACATAAGTCTGGATTGCTTCTGAGCCCACCTCACGAGTCTGGTATGCCCTCCCCGGCCCTCAGCTCATGACTGGAATGCTCCCGATGACCGATCGACACTACTGTCGTCACTTTCGTTTCCCAACACTTCGACCCTACAGATATCCACTTTCCTCCGCCACTCGAAGGGCCTAAATGGCGCTCCTTTCATCAACGCACAACATACGATGTGAAAATTACTACCACACACGAGTCACAATGGCTCAAATCAGCAACAACACACCTACCACTACCGGCCAACCAGCACGGCCCTCATACCTAACCCATACCGCTTCCTTCGGGTTAACATACCAACATGCCTAATCAATCCAACTATCGAGTCGAAAACTCTCAGGTTTTGCTGGCCTACCGCCTCAACCCTACTACTCCTTTCGAGCCTCCGTGCCTACGACTTACAGTCGGCCCGCATCGGGTATCTTGGCCTACTGCGTAGAGAAGGACCGCCTCAACCCTATCCAAATGCTATAGACATTCATGAGAAAGATCTAACCCGGTTCCCAGAACCGGAATGACAGGATATTCTAATTCCAAACCTTCCCAAAATTGACGAATACCCATTCAGATCCACTCTCCGTCTCCAACTGGAGTATCACCCGATCCAAGATGATGAAACCTCGGAGACACTCCGAACTGATGAGATCACCAAGATCCTTTAAACTCCGTCCGACCACTAATAACACTTCCGATCAACCAAAACACACCAGAGTCCTCGGCCTACTCCAACCGCAGGTTTAAAATTTGGAACAAACCCATTGATTGTTATAGCATATCAGCCTACTCAATACCCGAACATAGATCTACTAACATATCCAGAGTCTTCAGCATGACTGGACCGCCCTACTAGGCCTTCAGTCTATCTGGACCACTCTTAGAACCTTCAGCATGTCTGTACCGCCTCTCTGGGCCTGCAGCGTGTCTGGACCACTCTGAACTGTTGAGTATCTCCCTGGACCACCCCTCTTGATGCTCTCTCTCATGCATCCTGTTCTCACCCACTTGCGGCTTCGAACTTCTGATCTACTCTGTGGACTATATCCCCAGCCCAACCCTAGGCCTCATGTCGATTGTCCACCCTCTCGGAAATCCGTGGTCTGTTCCCTGACCTGCGTGTCTACCACACACGCTAAATAACCCGTACTCCTGTGCTGAGTGTATTGTCGAGCCCTGGCAGCTAACAAAACCCTCAATCTATCAATCCAAAAACCCTCAGAGTCGAGTACACCCTCGACCGAATACTCGAACTGAACTCAAACCATGATCGAAACTCCAACCTGATTTCCACGAATTCTGTTATCTATTGTCGAGAAGACGTGATACACATGCTGGGGAGTTTTACCAGACTCCCAACTCACACAATCCTCCAACCAAACAGCCACTTGGTTTGTCTTCCTTCCTGCCAACGATGCGAGACTTATCCCATTTTCAACACCGCTCTTGCTTCTGTATCCCGGGACGATTCTCCCCCACGTAGATTCGTAAGTCTTCACAATACATGGACATTGGGGAAATTCCCAACCCTTATCACTTTCCACAATTGATCCGATGACGACCAACTCTTTCCCAATTTGTTATACACTTCTAATAACCAGATGGACACTTACTGCATCCCAGTGCAACCGACAGTCACTAATGCTTGAATGGCCCCACCCTCATGTCCTGGAGACCAAGAGATAAATTCAGCAAATAATACCCTAGCCACGAACCACTTCCCTTGTCGCGTTCCTCCGCCAACCGATAATGCTTACTAAAACCACTGAATCTTGACAATGATGAATAACCATCTTGTGGGACCCTGTCCACAGACCTCCCACATAATACCCTTCTTCCCAAATCATTCCAACAATCCTCCCGCTTTCGACTCTAGAACTCATCATTCAGGGCCTCGCACCCTGACTCACTCACCAGCTCAATCATCCACCGCTGAACTGCAGTAGCTGAAACAACCTTTGCCCTAAACCAGGCTACAATCACTTCCAAGACATAGTCTACAATCCCGAAAGTGCAATAGATCGCACCAAAAATCCTTAGCGTCTGATACACGAGATCTAATGCGAAATGGACTTCCAAAACACTTATGCTACATCGACCCACCCGTGCTTACCAGCGCTAAACCATTGTCGCCAATCCCGGCGACCAACTAACCCCGAGTTAGAATACAACCTGATCTTGGGGTCACAAGCCTGCTTAATTCTTCGAACTTGTAAACTGAAAGGGCACAATCCTTGCCCTAGAAAATAAACCATTTTAACTCCAGTTGCATAACTCCAGCTGAACATAATCATTACTCCTTTCCGGAGTCCCCGCGACTCACATTCCGGCCTCGAACAAAACCCTCGAAGCCTCAATCTAGAATTGCATGTTCTAGACTCTCCCGCTTAACTCGCAGACTGTAACAAGTACAGAACACCTCACTGATCCCAAGTAGTTGCAGCTTTCTGCTCCTCAGAATACGTCCCAATAACAAGTCCCCACCAATTCTTTGCCCCGGACCTTAGCAGGTTCCGAGCGTGCCTGACCTTCTGGTCAGTAGAACATGAATATGTGAAGCAACATCCCTTCACGTCATATGGTACCTCATGGCTATGACCGGGTCCCGAACCCTATCAAAAGTCGGGGCTTCGCATCATCGAAGTCCCGATACTAGAAATCCTAACTGGCTCCTCCCCCTGCCGTTGTTTCAGCTGCTATTGTTGCCACGACAATCGTCTCGGCACTAGCTGCATAGCGCTTGTCGAAATACTCGACCATAACGGTCTTGATAGACCCAAACATCTCCGCCAACTGTCCCCGAACAATCTCAATCACCTCCTCCCGGATGATCTCACGGACACGACCCTCTAACAATGCGGGCCTATCCTAGCTACCAACCCCCGACCCTAACCTGGATCCGGTCTCAAGACGTCTCGTAACCACCATTCTAGTAAGACACCAGAAAGATCTCTGATAATGCATAATATAACAGGGGACCAACTCCTTACCCAACCCTAGGGCTTGTGACTTCCTTGCTACGCGTATGGGTCCTGTGCTTTCAGTAGTACGGGCCCATACTACCTTCCACACCTACCCATATTTGTCTCAAGTATCACCACAACACCCTACTAATACAGATAGTGAGCGCTCAATCCTCACCCCTAGAGGAATGCTAAATATCTCATAACTGGCCTCCTGGCCTCACACAACCCATCCATCCATGAAACTTCCACCAACCCCTGCAGCACTAGTGTATGCTAGCCATACATAACGCTGGACCCTATAGACTTTCGAATATCCAATCCTACCCTATACCCTAATCAATAAGAACAGAACATAAGGGCATATCAAACATTCTCAGGCTATAAGATCTTAATTATATACAGCTGTGATGCATACACAAGACAACTACAGTAATGATGTCAATTTCACATATGGGAAACCCTAGGCTAGCAGGCATCATGTAATCAGACAATTCTATCGTGCAATTCCTGAAGATCCCTAGCCTAGTACTAGCATGTTGTTCTAACATATCACAATATCAAATAACTGTATAGTATTTTGGGGTCTAATTATTGGCTCCGGCTGATCGTACACTTTACATCCTCTTTTACTTATTTTGAAAATCATTTTAAAAATCATTTCCTTGGTTTGAGACTGGATTCACACGAGTGTTCCTCCAATTCACTCAAACTAAGGCTCTGATACCAACTTGTCACACCCATAAAATTCAAGCCAATTTAAAACTTTTTAAATCATTTGAAACCATTCAGTTATTACAATTTGTTTTCAAAATAGTTTATACATCAGAGTTCCCAGAAATCATAATCATCAATCGAGGAAGTGTACGTCACGCCTTCGCCTCCCCGCGGCCATCCGCTGAACCTGAAACAATAAACTGAAACTATAAGCCCGAAAGCTTAATGAGTTGCCCCCACAATACCAACCCCATATAACCATAATCATATCATATCAACGATTACAGAACAACATGCATACTGAACCCTCAGCTTGACTGGACCGCCTTGCAAGGCCTACAGTCTACCTGGATCTATCTCGAGCCTTCGGTATGACTGGACCGTCATGCAGGTTCACAGTCTATCCGGACCGCTCGTCGGGTATGCTGGCCTCAATCGCACGAAGCAGGACCCCGCCTCAACCCACCCATCAACAATAACCATGTGCACATAAATAACATATACTGGCATATATATAACAGTCATACCGATCTAACAGATCATCGATCATCGCAACATCCTATAACCAGGATACCGACCTAACCAGGTCACTAACATAGCATCATCCTATATACCAGGATACCAATCTAACAGATCATAATAGCATAGCAACATCCTAAACAGGATACTGACCTAACCGGTCACTAGCATAACATGATCCTATATACCAGGATACCGATCTAACAGAATCATAATAGCATAGCAACATCCTAACCAGGATACCGACCTAACCGGTCACTAACACAACACCGTCCTAACTACCAGGACGCAGATCTAACAAACCCATAAGTATATCATGCGAATACCCGAATACAAATCCGATAAAGGGTCGGACTTGGTGCCGTAGACCCTGTTGATATAGTGAGGATAACTCACCTTGCAACTGCCGAACCGCAAAACGAGAACACTAGCCCGAAGCACTGCTCCAAACTCCAACACCTGATGCCATCAATGAACCATGACATAAATATCCAAAATACCATAACACCCCTGAAGGTCAAACAGGTCAAAGTCAAAGTCCTAGCCAAATTCAACCTTCCTGATTGACTCTACTCGCCGAGTCAACCCGTCGACTCGCCGAGTTCCCAACTTCAGAAAACTCTTATATCACAACTCGACTCGCCGAGTCACTCCATGACTCGTCGAGTTTAACGGTCTCTAAGTCCCATCATGACCAACTCACTGAGTCACCACTCAACCCACTGATCTGAGTCTTAACCAGAAGAGGTTGGGGTTTTGCGTTCTGACTCGCCGAGTCCAAGAACAGACTCGTCGAGTCCACGGCAATCTTCAACAGACTCGCCGAGTTGTTCCTCCAACTCGTCGAGTTCATGCCTATCTTCAACAGACTCGTCGAGTCCAAGAACAGACTCGCCGAGTCTCTTCAGTCCTTTATTCATGCAGAGACTTTTCGAGTCATGCAGGGGCTCCAAACTGTAGATCCACACTTCTAGGTCATGACTCTCACGTAAAGTTGCAAACTTTACGTGAATACAAGGTGTTATAAGCCCAAATCACTCTAGGGCTAAGGTTAAAGACAATGATGCTTCACCAACAAGCCAAGGGCTGATACTTTGTGAGGTTCTGGACCAAGACAAGTCCAGATCTGAAGTAGCAACCTCAGATCTAGACCCCTAACCCGAATTAGATCCTTACCATGCCAAAATGGCCCCAAATATCATTCTAGAATAGATATAAATGCAATAGAGTCAAGGTAACAGCTTGTTACCTCTAAAATGTGCCCAAGCTGAAGTAGATTCTGGATCTACGCAAATCCGTTGATGCTCTACACTTTGATTTACGAGCCTTCTTCGCTAGAATGTCCTTCCAAAGCTTCCAAGTTCACTCCATAGGCTCACACACGATTCTAGGGTTTTTTGACTCTCAAGGGGGTGACAAGGAGGTTGAGGTGAGGACTTAAGGTCCTTTAAATAGGGTGCAAGCCCTGAGATTAGGGTTTTCTCTTCCCAGCACCAACTCGTCGAGTCCAGCTTCTGACTCGGTGAGTTGGTCACTTAATTCGCGACCAAAACCCGATTCGACTCGACGAGTACTCGTAACTACTCGTCGAGTAGCTTCTTCAATGCACACTTTAAGCCCTTATATCATATTTCTGAAATTTGGGATGTTACATCAGCGTACTCATCTGTTAACCCATAATCTCAAAAAGAACTAAATCCTTTAAGACCTAAAGCTCTAAACATAGATCTGAGTCCATTAAAGCGTCTTAACCCATAAAGTCGATTACTTGGCGGCTTGCAAACCGCCAAATGGGCCCAAACTTGGAATATGACAATCTACTTTTATGGAAATGGCCAAAACTCATGCATAAACTCTCCAAGACCTTCAAGATGATAACTTTCTGACTTAGGGACTCAAATAGCACCAAGGGTGGCAACCCTATGCCTAGGAATCGATTTTGAGTAATAAAGCTTCATCCTTGGGACCAAAGAGGTCCAAACACTCAACATAAGAGATCTAAGCACTCATGGATCAAATTCAACACTTTATACCTTGAAAATTTCCGAAATGAAGCAACAATCCCAGATCTACAACTTCTCCTTTTTACCACCACCTTGCTTTGATCTTTACTTCCTTGGAAAATGGTTCCAAAACGTCAAAATGCTCTCAAGAGACCTTACAAGAAAAAGAACACGCAAAATATGGATTAGGGTTTTGTGGGAGTAGCTTAAGGGTGAGAGGGAGGTTGGACTTTAGGGCATAATGTTCTTTATATAGGGATCAAACCCTAAACTTAGGGTTTTGGGGACTGCACACGTACGTTTTGCGTACTCTTCAGTACGCTGCACGTACGTGCATAGCATGCGCGATCAACTATCATCAGTACAGTGCGCGTACATAGGGTGGTACGCGCAGCGTACGGAACCCCTTAAGCCCATTTTTCAAGGATCCAATGGATTCAATCCCAATAAATATAAAATAATTAATCCAATACATAAATAATACCTTGGAGAATTACCGAGCGTTACAATTCTCCCCCACTTGAATAAGAATTCGTCCTTGAAGTCCGTCACCACAACCAACTCGGGATAATGCTCCCTCATTTACTCCTCCAGCTCCCGCGTCCATTTCGAACCAATGCGGTGCTACCACAACACCTTCACCAACTGTACAACCTTGTTCGTCAAGGTTTTCGTCTTCCGATCGAGAATCGCTATCGGTTTCTCAATGTAGTTCAGGCATTCGTCCACCTGAATGTCCTCTAAAGGCACGACTGCGGAATCATCCACTAAGCACTTTTGCAGCTGGGAGACATGAAAAGTATTGTGGATCTGACTAAGCACGACTGACATATCCGGTCGATACGCAACCCGGATCACCCGAGCCAAAACCCTGAACGGAATGATGTACTTGGGACCCAGATTGCCCCGCTTCTTGAATCGGATGACACCCTTCCAAGGTGACACCTTCAGGAGAACCATGTCATCCACCTAAAACTCTAAGTCTGACCGGTGCTTGTCGGTATAGCTTTTATTCCGACTCTGAGCAGTCTGAAGCCTGCTCCGAACCTGCTAGTTCTTCTCAGTGGTCTTAAGTACCACCTCGGTACTCCCCAAGACTCTCTGACCGACCTCGACCCAACAGATTGGGGTCCTACATTTCCTCCCGTAGTGCATCTCGAAGGGAGGTCGATCTATGCTAGCGTGGTAACTCTTGTTATACGAAAATTCCGCTAACGGAAGATACGTATGCGGCTACCGCCAAAATCTAATACGCATGCACACAGCATGTCCTCGAGAGTTTGGATCGTCTTCTCGCTCTGCCCATCCGTATGAGGATGAAAAGTTGTACTGAAATGAAGACGAGTGCCCATCTCGTCATGAAACCGCTTCCAGAATCTGGAAGTGAAGCGAACATCTCGGTCTGACACAACCAAAACCGACACTCCATGACATGCCACCACTTCGCGATCGGGATGAAATGTGCACTCTTGGTTAACCGATCCATGATGACCCAGATAGAATCCACTCCACGTGCGGTCCCGCGAAGCTTTGTGATGAAATCTATAGTGATGTCCTCTCATTTCCATACGGTAATCATTAACGATTGTATCTTTCCGTGAGGTCGTTAGTGCTCGGCCATGACTTTCCTACAAGTCAAACATCACTCCACATACCAAGCTATGTCCCGCTTCATGCATGGCCACTAATAATCAGGGCGAAGATCCTGAAACATATTCGTCACCCTGGGATGAATGGAGAATCTCGACTTGTGAGCCTCCTCCATCAAAACCTGACGTACACCTCCCCATTAAGGAACCAAGACCCTCCAATGCGGGGTCAACAGCCCACGACTTTCATAATCGAATGAAGCTACCTGTCCTATGATCCGCTCACACTTCCGCCACTCGTCCTTCATACCCTCGACATGCGCCTCCCGAATCCGTTCCAGCAATTGAGTAATCACTGTCATCCTTAGGCATATGTCCCCAATCGAAACCGCGACCGCCTTACGGCTAAGAGCATCGACCACCACATTGGCCTTCCCCGGGTGATAAAGGACCTCACAATCATAATCCTTCACCACATTCAACCAACGACGCTGCCTCATGTTCAGATTTGGCTGGTCCATCAAGTACCTCAAGCTCTTGTGGTCTGTGTAAATGGTACAATGAACCCCATAGAGGTAGTGTGGCCAAATCTTGAGGGCGAAAACCACAGCCCCCCGTTCCAAATCGTGCCTCGAACCATACGCTATCACGCGACCCTGCTGCATCAACATTACACCCATACCCGTGATCGAAGCGTCACAGTAAACCACGAAATCGTCGACGCCGTCCGACAAAATCAGAATCGGTGCCTCGCACAACCGATGTCTAAGAGTCTCGAAAGCTGCCTGCTGCTCAGGCCCCCAGTAGAATGTCACCGACTTCTTCGTCAGTCGGGTCAATGGAACAACAATCTTGGAAAAATCATGGATGAATCTTCGATAATAACCCGCCAGACCAAGAAAACTCTGAATCTCGGATGGAGACCTCGGAACCTCCCACTGCATCACGACCTCTACCTTGGGCGGATCAACCAGAATAACCTTCTGGTTAACAAGGTGCCCCAGAAACTGCACCTCGCGCAACATGAACTCGCACTTGGAGAACTTTTCGAAAAGTCTCTCCCTCCTCAGTGTCTCCAGCACCTCCCTCAGGTGCTCCTCGTGTTGCTCCTGAGTCTTCGAATACACTAAGATGTCATTGATGAAAACTATCGCAGACCGATCCAGCATCGGTCTGCACACGCGGTTCATGAGATCCATGAATGCGGCAGGAGCATTGGTGAGCCCAAACGACATCACCACGAACTCGTAATGACCATAGCGAGTCCGAAAGGCTGTGTTCTGCACATCGTCGTCCCTGACTCGCATCTGGTGATAACCCAATCGCAGATCAATCTTGGAGAACCAAGATGCTCCATGAAGCTGGTCAAACAAATCGACAATCCTCGGAAGGGGATAACGGTTCTTCACCGTTACCTTATTCAGCTCCCAGTAATCTATACACATCCGATGTGACCCGTCCTTCTTCTTCACAAACATAATCGGGGCTTCCCATGGAGAACTGCTCGACCTGATAAATCCCTTATCTAACAACTCCTGCAGCTGTGTAGACGACTCCTGCATCTCGGTAGGAGCCAACTGATATGGTGCCTTGGATATCGGAGCCGCACCAGGAACTAGGTCAATCCTAAACTCTACCTGCCTCTCAGGAGGTACCCTAGGCAAATCCTCTAGGAACACGTCCAGGTACTCCCGTACGATCGATATATCATCCACAGTCACCTTACCATTATCCCAGGTATCCATGACGTAGGTGACATAACATGTGCAACCTTGCTGTAGGTAACGTCTCTCCCTCGCTGCTGAACAGAAAGTCGGTCCACACTGCGGCTTCTCGCCCTGAATCACCAAGCCTCCCCCACGTGGGGTCCGAACTCGCACTAGCTGTTGCTCGCAGTCGATCACTGCCCTATTGGGGCTCAACCAATGCATACCCACGGTAACCTTATTCCCTCGCGGGAGAATGGGGACTAAATCCACGGAATACTGCTCATCGAACAACTGCAGTTTACATCCCCGATGAACCCCCGCGACTTGAACGGTCCTATCATCCGCAATCTCTACATCAAGGGGATAGTCCAGCTCCCCCGGAGCTCCAACAAATCGCTTGCTAAGCGCGAGCAATACAAAAGATCGGTAGCCCCTGAATCGAATAATACCAGAGCAGATATGCCATTCACTAAGAACGATCCTATAATGAAACACATAAACATAAGCTACAAATCAATATAAATAAAGAAATAAGGATAAGATACATACCCCTCACAACAACGGGAGCTGCACGTGCCTCCTCTGCTATCAGCTGGGAGGCTCTGCTCTTTGCCACGGGCGCCTCTGTCAAGCCCTGATGGCCATCGATAATCCTCAATGTAGCAGGAGCGGGTGCCGCCACCTGTCCTGCTGTTGCTAAACTCGGGTACTGGGACCTGTTGTGGCCCCTCTGATTACACTGGAAGCAAATCAGGTCAGATAATGTAGTGGTGGTGGTGGTAGCAGTACAATCCCTGCTAGCATGCCCAGTCCGGCCGCACTTAAAGCAGCCCGAACCACCAACCCTGCATGTTCCCTCATGCATCTTGTCGCACTTGCCACAGCGGCTGCGGCCCTGCTGGCTCCTCGATCTGTTATCTGATACCTTGGGCCTCTTGCCTGAACTCCCTGTCTGAACCCCATCTGGTTTCCTCTTTCTCTCCATCTCTAAATCCAACTCCCTTTCCTGAGCCCTCGCTATCATATCCTCCAGCGTTTTGCAGCTGGATCGGCTCAAAAAATGTCGAATGTCGCTCCTCAACATCTCATGGTATCGGGCCTTTTTCATCTCCTTGTCCGCCACATACTGCGGAACAAGAAGGGCCCTCTCCCTGAACATGGCGATGATCTCAATCACAGGTGTGAACTCGACCCTGAACCTGGTCGAGAAATCACTCCAGGTCATCGCATCGATAGCGACATTATCTCCAATAGCTCGTCCAACCTCCTCCCACCAATCCCGCACCCTGTCCTTCAGAAAGCAGAAAGCAAGTCATACCTTGTCCCCCTTGGGACAATGGTTGGTGCGAAAGGCATTGGCGACATCCGCTAACCACCTGGTGCTAGCAATGGGGTCCCTAGCCCCATGGTAGTCTGGAGCTCCACAAGATCGGACCTCCCTGAACGTCAACGTGTGCATCCCCATCATGGCCGCCATCTTAGTGCGGAATGCACCCAGCCTCTCATCCAAAATCTCCAAAATGCCCTCCTTGACCGTACCGAAGATCACATGAGTCTGGTCAATGATAGTGCGCGTGATCTCAGATGAAATAAACTCCCTCATATGATCATCGAGCTGCCTGGCTCCAGAGCCCGAGCCTGATCTCTCGTCGGCGCCAG
Source organism: Lactuca virosa (assembly GCF_052849685.1). Taxonomy (NCBI): domain Eukaryota; kingdom Viridiplantae; phylum Streptophyta; class Magnoliopsida; order Asterales; family Asteraceae; genus Lactuca; species Lactuca virosa. Next base: position 305,274,489 of record NC_136427.1, on the reverse strand, counting down.
AACTGCCAACTGGTCTAGTGCATAGCGTCACCATACTGAAAATACACCATAACAAACATCAGAATACTCATCATAACTCGAGGGGTCACACAAACTAGAAGTTCCTTGGGTTCATCTCAGCCCTCCTTGACTCGAGTACGGATCCTCTGCTTTCAGTAGTACGGGCCCATACTACCTTCCACATCTATCCGTACTTTCCTCAAGAATTGCCTTGACTCCACCAAGTCCCTTTCACTACTACTGCTCTCAACGCTAATGTCATCCTAGGCTTGCCCTAGGGTAATCTCCGAACCACTCTCTGCCATCAGGTGCATAAGAAGTCCCTGCTATATCTCTCTAACTAGCTCGCGAATACCATTACATATTACTAAGACCAGATAATTCTTTGAATGAGAGGTCTCTCCCTACAACGGTTGGACTCTTACAAGAGCTGCGAAAAAGGCTAAACCTAACCTCCTAAAATAATTTAGTCCTCGTAATATATAACTTAGCGTATTCGTTTACTAGTTAGTTAAAGATAGATAGAACTCCTAAAAGCACAAAGCAATCAGCATTCGAGCATTGAGGAACCATAATAAAGCATATCCTAATCAGGCCAACATATCACTGACTAATCAGTCCTAGCATGCAGTGCAATAAGCTCATATAATAGGCATACAAGGCATCCTTCCTAGATCCTTAGCCCTAATCTAGCATGCAGTTCACATATTCGCAATTCATATCATAATATAAACATGTATGGGTAATTTGGGAGAACTTACTTGAGCTCGGCTGATTGCATGCACCACACCCTTTTCTCTTTTCAAAATCCTGTTTATAAAAATGGTTTTCTTTTGAAAAATTTTATACCAAGTCCTCAGTTTGAGTTCATACATACCCAAGAGTATGCCCGAATCCCTCAAACCAAGGCTCTGATACCAACTTGTAACATCCCAAAAATCATGACCATAAATTTCATTTTTAATTATTAAATAAAAACCATAGTTATCAAAACATCCGTCAAAAGCATAATTCAAAGTATCCAAAACATCACAATCAGAGTATCCATAATAAAAATATCAGAGTAAACATCCCAGGCTAAAACATCATGGTGTGTGCAATGCAGTCATCCCGAGATCTTCCCTTTGCTACCGGAAGTACTTGAAACAAAAACTGAAAACTGTAATCACGAAGCTTAGTGAGTCTCCCCAAACTACCACACACCATACACATAATCACATAATCACATATAAACAAATCGTGGGCCCCGCCCCTACATCGGGACCTGCCCGTTATCGAGCAAAGCTCGGTATACATATAAACATATCAACAATTACACAAAGAATAATCACATAACATAAGCATATAAACATTCCTCAGGCCCCGCCCGACATCGGACCGTAATCCAGTAGCATACATACATTCCTCGGGCATTGCCCGGCATCAGACCGTATTCCGAAAAGCATACAAATACAGATACATGCAAAAATCACAAAGACATCAAGCATACAAACATTCCTCGGGCATCGCCCAACATCGGATCGTAATTCGGAAAACATATAAATCTACATCGGGCACTGCCCGACATCGGACCTTAGTACGGAATACATACAATAATACATACAGGCCGACATTGGAGCGTTCGACCCTTTCAAACAGGAGGAAAACTCACCTGAATGATGAATCTCAAGGTAAGGAATCTCTAACGGCTGCTCCGACGACTCCCCAAGCTATCATTACTAAAATAACATTTAGTCAAAACCCAATAATCCTTGTTAGGGTAAAACGACCATTTTACCCCTGATCTAATCTAGTCCATGACCTAGGCCCAAATTCATACACAAAGGCCTAATCACTAGATAGCCTTCCCAAGCGCACTAGTGGCCCACCAATAGCCCAATTTTCTAAATTGGGACCAACACTTCAAATGGGCCTTCCTTTAAGCCCAAACATATTTCTAGCCCAAAATCTGATTTCTGATGAACCAATAAAGCCTAAAGCTAAGAATTCATATAGATGACCCAAACCGAGGCCCAAAACAAAAACTAGCCCACTGTCTGAGTACGCAAGGCGTACTCATCTGTACGCTAAGCATACATGTTGCATGGATTATACGCTGCGCGTACAGGATTGTACACTCAACGCACTCCTTTGTTAAGCCATAATCTCAAAAAGATCTTAATCCCTTAAGACCTAAAGCTCCAAACATAGATCTGAATCCATTAAAGCCTCCTAATCCATAAAATCGTTTGCTTGGTGGCTTGCAAACCACCAAATGGGTCCAAACTTGGAATATGACAATCTACTTTTATGAAAATGGCCAAAACTCATGCATAAACTCTCGAAGACCTTCAAGGTGATAACTTTCTGACTTAGGGACTCAAATAGCACCAAGGGTGGCAACCATATGCCTAGGAATCGGTTTTGAGCAATAAAGCTTCATCCTTGGGACCAAAAAGGTCCAAAAACTCAACATAAGAGATCTAAGCACTCATGGATCAAGTTCAAGACTTTATACCTTGAAAAGGTCTAAAATGAAGCAACAATCCCAGATCTACAACTTCTCCTTTGTACCACCACCTTTCTTTGACCTTTACTTCTTTAAAGAATGGATCCAAAACATCAAAATGCTCTCAAAAGGCCTTACAAGAACAAGAACACACAAAATATGGATTAGGGTTTTGTGGGAGTAGCTTAAGGGTGAGAGGGAGGCTGCACTTTAGGGCATAATGTTCTTTATATAGGGATCAAACCCTAAACTTAGGGTTTTGGGGACTACACACGTACGCTGTGCATACGTGCATGACATGTGCGATCAACTTTCATCAGTACGTTGCGCATACATAGGGTGGTACGCCCAGCGTACGACACCCCTTAAGCCCATTTTGCAAGGATACAATAGATCCAAGCCCAATCAATATAAAATAATTAATTCAATACATAAATAATACCTTGGAGAATTACCGAGTGTTACAATATATGTATATGTATATATATATATATATATATATATATATATATATATATATATATATATATATATATATATATATATATAGAGAGAGAGAGAGAGAGAGATGTTCAAATGTTTCTACTATCTTTTGTGTGCATGTAAGATTGATTGTGGACCAATCATTTTAGTTATTTAAAGAAATTAAATAATACATATTAAATGCTGAAGATTTAATTAATACTCATTATATCTTCAACATTTTATATGTATTAATTACTTTCTTCAAATAGCTAAAATGATTGGTCCATGATCAATCCTACATGAACACAAGAGATTGTTAAAACACAATATATATATATATATATATATATATATATATATATATATATATATACATATATATATATATATATATATATATATATATATAAGAAAACACATGAACTTGATTCATCTATATGTTGCCCAGACTAAGGGTTTTGATATCCATATTTTGTTCTTCATGAGAACCAACATCTCACCAGATCTGTTCGTCGTGAGGAGTTAGAGTGACTGCTCTAGTGGTCATTCGACGACAAAAAAATAGATAAATAGGGTGACAACAAATCTGAAAAGCTAGGGTTTTGAAAAACTAGAAGGTTGGCGGCGTTAGGGTTTTGCAAACACTGACACCTCTCCAGAGAGAGAGAGAAATAGAGAGAGAGAGAGAGATATGGGCGATTAAACCCTAAACGATAGTAGATCTGAAATCCAGATCGATGAAGAAAAGGGGTAGTAGTGATGGATTAAGGTGTCTAAGCTCATAACTAAATTGGTAAAAACTTTTAATTAGAAGCAAAGTCTTTTTTAGGTTGCCCTCATAACTGGAACTTGGTTAGAATAACATTTGTAGAGAGAGAGCAATTTATTAGATTATTATATGATTAATAAACTAATTGGAAATTATGAGGAAATGATTTGTTAATATATTATATGATTAATATATTAATTGGAAATAGATAATTGGTTTGTTAATTTATTATATGATTAATAAATTAACATGAGATCTATTATTAAATAATTGATTTGTTAATTTATATGGTTAAATATATTAATGTGAAATCAATTAGGATTGATTTGTTAATCTGAATTAATCTGGAATTAATTCAGGATTTATTTGAATTAATTAAAGGTGCAAGGAGTGAATTATAATTGTTCATAGTTGAGCAAGGAAAAAGAATTTGTAACACTTGTTTTAGGTGAACATTTTACCAGGTTTAAAATTTGGGAAATTAAACTTGGCTAATGACGTAGAGGATGCTTGTCACGTCGTGAGGAGAATAATGGAAACACGCATCACCTTTGGGCTCACGACGTGAGGCCGGTCTGAGAGGAAACCCTAATTTTGGGGGGTTTTATTTTCGTATTTAAAGGAAGTGATGGTTAAGGTGAGCCCACCCTCATCCCTCATAACCTCCTTGCACTCCCCTTTGAAACTCAAGCATCCATATTTGATCTTAAGCTTATTTGTGATGATTCTAGCCAAGAAGAAGAAGAAGAAGAGAAAAGGCATATAATCCATCATTTATGCATTCAAGCCTCATCATCAATCAATTTCACACCTTCTGGAGCTTTTGTGATTTTCAAGTTCATTGCTTTATGAGTTCATAAGCTTAGATATAGATTTTTATGCTTTATCCTTCATACACAAGATGATGTAATAGTTGGAATCCATAAAATTGCCAACTTTATGGATCTCGTGTCCCTTAAGCAGTATAGATGCTAGATCTGGAATATGGTTGAGTTTTATGACTCTTGCATTAGATTTGGTACCATTTCCTCCTTTTGTGCCCTAGTTAGTGTTTGGGAGATGCATTGGACATGAATTCCAAAAACCCGTGATTTAATGATTTTTGGAGTAAATAAGACATAATGGAGGATTTGTTTGCTCGTCTAAAAAGGGTTTAACAGTTTTATTAAGCACTTCTGTCCAGAGCGTCCTCACGATGTGAGCACTTGGGTGTCACGGCGTGAGGATGGTGTTCCTCGTCTATTTTGTCTTATTATGTCACGACGTGACCGCTACAGGGTCACAACGTGACAAGTGGTTGTGGCACTTTCGAGTGTGGATTCGATTTTTACTTTAACCAGATTTTGACCAGGTTTAACTCATGGGTATTATGGGCAATTTGAGTAGTAAATTAAGTTGGGTCACTATTTTCGTATAGGAAATCAGTAAAGTTGGTATCCAGAGCGGTGATTTGTTCAGCTATCATTTCAGACCGTGAGGTGAGTTTTTCCTGACTATACTTATGGGTCGAAGGCACCAATGTCGGCCCACTAGATTATATGTTCTGGTATACATGAAGTTGTTATGTTGTACTGATCGATAGATCTGCATGTATGTATGATTATTGGTTATATGATTATCTGTTTAATGAGTATCTGTTATTCGTTATGTATATATCGTCATGGTATGGTGGGGTTGAGATTGTACTGCTTTGTGCTGTCAATTAACAGATCGGGTCATTCCAACCAAAAGATTGTGGGTCGGGGCATACCAAACGAAAGGTTGTGGGCCAGGGGTAATCCAACCAAGAGGTTGTGGACCCAGTATGTATTAGACAATCCAACTGGCAGGTCATGGGCCGGAGCATTCCAACCGGAAGGTTGTGGGCCAGGGGTAATCTAACAAGGAGGTTGTTGACTCAGTATCTGTTGGTTATATATTTTGTGTGGTGGTACCTTGAGAGACCTCACTAAGCTTTGGCTTACGGTTTTGGTTTATTGTTTCAGGTATTTCAGATGATCATGGCAAAGCGAAGGCATGATCATGCACATCGTTCAGATGATATGTTATTGGATTTTGGGATTTCTCTGATTTATGAATTATACTTTTGAAACAATGTTTTTGTAAACAATTATTGTCTTTGGGTTGTTTTGGAAAAAAAAATTACTCTGATTTTGGGATGTTACAAGTTGGTATTAAAGCCCTGGATTGAGAGAATTTGATGAACATCCGTGTGAATCCATACTCAAACTAAGGAACTGCAAAAGTGTTCAAATGGTGTTCAAAATATTTTTCAAAAGTAACCAAGGAAGGATGCAATGTGTACGATCAACCGGAGTAAGAAAAGTATACCCCAAGTTACCCACACTATTATTTGTTATTTGATGAGTATGATAGAACTTCATGCTAGTGATATGTTAGGGATCTTTAGGGATTGCATGATAGAATTCCTTGATATATGATGCTTGATAGCCTAGGAGGACTTCTTGTACGTTAGATGGAATTGATATCATCACTATAGCTGCTTAGTGTGTGCATCATAGTTGTACATAATTAAGATTCTATAGTCTGGAAATGTTTGATTTAGCCTTATTTCCTATTATTTTATGATTAAGGGCTTAGGGTAGGGTCAAGTATTCGACTATCTATAGGAACTAGCGTTATGTATTATTAGCATGCACGAATGACTGTAGGGTTGGTGGAACTTTCATGAGTGAGTATGTGGGTAAAGCACATCGGTTTAGGAATGATTAGCCACTCTCGAGAAAGTGAGGATATGATGTATGTGTATCCTAGTTGTATATTTATTTCGTGTGTTTGTGATGATCCTTGAGACAAATATGGGTAGGTGCAGAAGGTAGTATGGGCCCGTACTAGTGAAATCATAGGACCCGTACGTGTAGCAAGGAAGTGGCAAACCTCGAGGGTTAGTATTTTCATCATGGTTATAGCAGTATGAATTATGGCCTTTCTGATGTATATCTTCGTTTATTTTTAGTATGGTGTTCATGAGAGGATCTGGATCCGGATATGGAGCGAGTGGCCAGGATAGGCTAGGGTTGACTGACGTTCAGATAAGAGAGATTAGTGATGCTGAGGTGGCTACCGCTGTATGGGGATCCATTACAGAGCTTTTTGGGTCTATCAAGACCGCCATGATTGAGTAATTTGATGATCGTTATTCTACACTTTTTGAGGCTGCTGATGTTGCAGCTACTGCGGCTATTTGATGGGGTTAGGGACCCGACTGTAACGATGAGGTGGTTTTCTGATGTGGAGGGTTGTTCCTTTACATGTCTTTGCCTTGCTGACCAGAAGGTCAAGTGCGCCATGAACCTTCTCCAGTTAGGGGTGAATGATTGGTGGAGATTGGTGACTAGTTTGTACACTCCTGAGCAGAGGGTTGCAGTTACTTGGGAGCAGTTCTCGTAGATGTTCCGTATGAGGTATGTTACCCTGGTGGAGAGAGAGAGAGAGAGAGAGAGAGAGAGAGACATAGATAGATTAGCTCAAGAGTATCTAGATTTGAGGCAGACGACTGAGACGGTAATGGAGATCACCAAGATATTCACGGAGAGGGCTCTTTTCTGCCCATAGTTTGCTGCCTCAGAGCCGGCTCAGATTACCCGGTACTTCAGCATGCTCAAGACAGATATTCGGCAGTTTGTATCTACGCAGCGATATAGTACCCACGCTGAGCTCCAGGAGGCTGCGAAGAGGCGAGAGATTGAGATAGAGACGCAGAAGAGAGATCAGGCCAGGCTCCGGTTCAGTCGCAACCTACAGCAAAGGGTTCAAGCCCACTGATTCACAATCAGGAGGTCTGAGGGGCCGCACTTGTGGCAAGTACGGTAATTTTCAAGATGGGGTTTTTTGACCTTCTTCTAGGTGCCACAAATGTGGCAAGGAGGAGCATTATGCCAAGGATTTTCGTCAGCAGGTCGCTGTACCGAGCGCCAGGATTTGTTACCATATTGAGCAGGTGGGCCATGTGAGGGCTCAATGTCCCTTACTTTCCGCCAGGACTGTACAGGCACCAACTATACTACCCTTAGGATCACAGATGGAAGCCTGGGAAGGGAGGAGCCCCTGAAGGCTCGGGGTCGTGCTTTCTAGCTTACGACAGAAGAGGCCAAAGTGGCACCAAACGTCATTACTGGTATGTTTCTATTTATTATTTTGTCACGATATATATTTGTATGCTTATGATTTTATTTGTGTTAGGTACCTTCTTAGTGAACTCGTTACCTCCTCTTGTGCTTTTTGACTAAGGTGCGGGTCGGGCTTTCGTGTCCCAGCCTTTCAGTAGGAGTTTTGATATGACTCTTGGAGAGCTGGATTGTTCGTTGATGGTTTCTATTGCCAACGAACGTTGGGTTTCTGCATCGCGTGTCTATCAGGGTTGTGTCTTGGAGATTTTTGGGGTGCCTTATCTGATTGATCTGATTCATATCCCCATGGGGGATGTACGTATGATAGTAGGGATGGATTGGTTGAGCAGGTTTGGGGCTATGATTGATTGTGAGGGTCATCGGGTGGTACTTCGAACCACAAGTGGGGGAGAACTAGTTATTTATGTAGAGGGTACTAGAATTGGATCAGCATTTTGTTTTGCTGCCAAGACTCGACAGTATCTGTAACACGGGTGTTTGGGTTATCTTGCGTATATGGTTGACACCTGGGTTGGGAAGGAGGTTTTCGTTTCGGATGTGCCTATTGTAAGATAGTTTGTTGATGTGTTCCCTGAGGAGTTACCCAGTGTGCCACCTGAGAGGCACGTTGAGTTTAGGATCAATTTGATTCCAGGTGCGGCTCCAATTGCTAAGGAGCTATACCGATTGGCACCACCTTAGATGCAGTAGTTGTTCTCGCAACTTCAGGAACTATTGGGAAAGCAGTTTATTAGGCCGAGCAGCTCAACGTGGGGAGCATCGATTTTGTTTGTCAGGAAAAAGGATGGTTAGCACCGAATGCGCATTGATTACCGAGAGTTGAACAACTTAATGGTGGAAAACAGTTACCCACTTCTGCTGATTGATGACCTCTTCGATCAGTTACAGGGTGCATCTTGGTTCTCCAAGATCGATTTGAGATCGAGGTATCATCAGATGAGGGTTAGAGAGGAGGAGGTGGAGAAGACTGTGTTTCAGACTCGTTACGGCCATTACAAGTTCGTGGTGGTGCCGTTTGGGCTCACCAATGCGCCGACAACATTCATGAATTTGATGAACCGCGTGTGAAGGCCGATGCTCGATCGTTTAGTCATTGTTTTCATTGATGATATCCCAATCTATTCCAAGACCAGGGAGCAGCATGAGGAGCATCTTTGAGAGCTTCTGGGAGTTTTGAGGCGGGAAAGGCTATACTCCAAGTTCTCGAAGTGTGATTTTTGGTTATGAGAGGTCTAATTCTTAAGATACCTCGTTAACCAGAATGGGATTTTGGTCGACCCGACCAAGATTGAGGCTGTGATGTAGTGGGAGGTTCCGAACTCTCCCTCTGATATCAGAAGTTTCTTAGGATTAGCAGGGTATTATCGGAGATTTATTCATGATTTCTCCAAGATTTTTGTACCCCTCACTCTTCTGACGAGGAAGGGCGTGGATTTCCGTTGGGGGTTGAGCAGTAGGTTGGGTTCGAGACACTGTGGCAGAAGTTATGTGAGGCCCCAGTGTTAACCCTCCCTGAGGGTGTTGAGGATTTTGTGGTATACTGTGATGCATCGATGACCGGAGTGGGGGCGGTTCTTATGTAGCATGAGAGATTTATTGCTTATGCTTCTCGACAAATGAAGTCACATGAGGTTTGTTATCCGACTCACGATTAAGATTTGGGAGCAGTGGTGTTTGCTCTTAAGATTTGGCGGCATTATTTGTATGGGGTCTGATTTACTATCTACACGAATCACAAGAGGTTGAGATATCTCATGGATCATTCGAATCCGAACATCAGACAACGTAGGTGGCTTGACGTGGTCAAGGATTATGACTGCGAGATTCTGTACCACCTGGGAAAGGCAAATGTGGTCGCTGATGCTTTGAGTCACAAGTCGGTCAGTTCCTCGGTTGGGAGTTTATGTATAAGGATTTCAATTGATTCGCCCTTGCTGGAATTGATTAGGACCAAGCTTTCCGCATGTGCATAGACTATCGCGAGTTAAATAAACTTACCATCAAGAACCAATACCCTCTACCACGTATTGATGATCTATTCGACCAACTACAAGGTGCAAGTTACTTTTCAAAGATCGAATTAAGATCCGGGTATCACCAGTTACGAGTTTTAGAGGAAGATGTTCCCAAAACAGCCTTCCGAACTCGTTATGGTCACTACGAGTTTGTAGTGATGCCTTTCAGATTAACCAATGCGCCCGCTGTGTTTCCTAGATCACGTGAGGCCGATCTGAGAGGAAACCCTAATTTTGGGGGTTTTATTTCCATATTTAAAGGAAGTTATGGCTAGGGTTAGCCCACCCTCATCCCCCATCACCTCCTTGCACTCCCCTTTGAAACCCTAGCATCCATATTTGATCTTGAGCTTATTCATGGTGATTCTAGCCAAGAAGGAAAAGAGGAAGGGCATCTAGTCCATCGTTTCTGCATTCAAGCCTCATCATCAATCATTTTCACACCTTCTGGGCCTTTTGTGAGTTTCAAGGTCATTGCTTTATGAGTCCATAAGCTTAGATCTAGATTTTTATGTTTTATCCTTCATATACAAGATGATGTAGTGGCTAGGATCCATAAAGTTGCCAACTTTATGGATATCCAATGTCCCTTGAGCAGTATAGATGCTAGATCTGGAATATAGTTGAGTTTTATGACTCTTGCATGAGAATTGGTGTCATTTCCTCCTTTTGGGCCCTAGTTAGTGTTTGGGACATGCATTGGACATGCATGTCCAAAAAGCCATGATTTTTATGATGTTCTAGAGTAAATAAGACACTATGGAGGATTTAGTTGCTTATCTAAAAACAGGTTAACATTTTTATTAAGCACTTCTATCAAGAGCATCCTCACGACGTGAGCACTTAGGTGACACGACGTGAGGGTTGTGTTCCTCGTCTATTTTGGCTTATTAGGTCATAGCGTGAAAGCTAGAGGGTCACAATGTGATGAGTGGTTGTGGGACTTTCGAGTGTGGATTTGATTTTGCCTTTAACCATATTTTGACCAAGTTTGACTCAAAGGTATTATAGGCAATGTGAGTAGTATATTGAGTTGGGTAACTGTTTTGTCTGATGAATGGTTATGTGATTATCTATATAATGAGAATCTATTATTTGTTATGCATATGTTGACATGGTATGGTGGGATTGACACTGTACTACTTTGTGTTGTCAGTCAACAAACTGGGGCATTCCAATCTGATAGTTTATTTTATTTCCTTATTTTTATTAGTTTATTTTAGTTTTTTAGCTCTTTTTATTAGTATTGCATTGTATATTCTTTATTTTCTTTATCATGGATCGTATCGGGGACATTTTATTTTGCATGAGGAATTTTGTAGGGTTTTGGAGCTCATTGCGGTTGCGGTTTGACTGGAGTTAGGCTTAGTGGGCTTTTCGATGCATTATTGGGCTTGGCGGATCCACCAAAGGAGATTTGGGCTTAAAAAGCTAAAGGCTTGGATGAAGTGGGCTTGTGAAGATGGATCATGGATTGTTAATTTAGGTTTGGAGCATCCATATTTGAAGCTAAAAGATGATTGGTTAATTTGAATCATGTGGGATATGGAGGGGACCGAGGGAATCTTTGGTATAGGGATGGTTCGTGGAGGAAAAATGAGCCAATAGCATTCTAGCAGCACTTGCGCGGGTGAAATTTCCGTCGCGCGAGTACCCGCGCAACTGCCCAGTTTTGGGCATTTTGGTCATTTGGCTTGCCATTACCTTGGGGGATTGGATCTATCAGCTATCACTTCGATTTTACACCACTGGAGACTAGAAGAAGGCGATTTTGGAGCTCAAGACTCATTTCTTTTCATCTTTCCAAGTTATTGGTAGTTTCTTTATGCAATTAGACTTTTGTGATTGTTATTCTAGTGCCATGAGTGGCTAAACTCTCTATTTTGGTTAACTTTTGCTAAAACCCTTGAATGTTTGTGGGTTTTTGAAGGATTCATGTTTGATAATCAATTATCTCATGTTTATGATTCTAGTTCATATTTCTTATGCTTGTTTGATACTTTGATCATGAGCTTGGTACTTGAATGAGCAATTGTTGGTTTATTTCTTTGGTTTTGCATTGAATCATTGAATTTACTTAGAACAAGAGCTTTATGATGGTAGAAATCATCTCTAGCTTATGAATCATAGCTCATTTATGGATGTGTAAGCATTGACATCCTCTAGGAATTGGGGATTCCTTCATTCTTAAGGCTAATTAACTTCTTGGGTTCAATTGCTTCAATTGGATCTTTGATTTTGATTAAGAAGGTGTGTTGTGGGCTTCCCCAACCTCCATACCACCTATGAGGAATCTTGGCATATCATGCTTCATGATTGCTATAACCAATTTGGGATGAATGATAAGCTTTGTATTGAATCCTAATGATAAACACACAAATGTTCATTGTGTTGAATTGCCTTGGTTAACCAATTGTTCCCAACATTTGAGCATCTCACCATCTTGCTTAATTGCAAGCTTTTTAGTTATTCAAGTCTTTTAGTTTTCAAGCAATCACAACACCCCCCCCCCCCCATTTAGTTTAATTGTAGTTAGTTAGTTTATTTTCACTAGTTCTAATAGATTGCATTAGTAGTTGAATACAACGATTTTCCCGAGGATCGATACCCCTTTTTACTATTATATTACGTTTTATTTGCAACCAAAGGGTGTAATTTGCTTGGTGGACTTGACATCCTACCAAGCTTTGGCGCCGCTGCCGGGGAAATTGGTTATTGTTATTTGATTGTTTATGCCTAGGTCTACAAGAACCGGTGAACTACTCTACAATCCGGAAATTGAAAAAGAAGCAAAAAGGTTGTAAAAGTTAGCCAAACAAGCAAAGCAACAACAAGTCGTTCAAGCTACTTCCTCTTCTCCACTAATCAACATAGAAGACCAAGTTCATACTTCAAGTGATACCGACACCGAGCCAAGTTCTCCAATTGTTGGTCATTCCTTTGAAGACATTCCGTTTGAAAACTACATAGCCATGAATCACACTCCACCTCACAATCCCAACCCAAACCCAAACAATCAAGATGCCAATACCCCACCCCAACAACCATGTCACACCCCCGAACCAGACGGCGGAAACGTTCGGGGGCTTGAGCGTGACTCCACTGTTGTAGTATCATTACAGAGTATATAATTGAAACATAACATCATCATCATCACACATGTAATATAACAACATTCATTGTTCACATTGAGTATTGTATTGAATATTACATGTCAAAATAGTGAGAGTATGATGAAACAAAATATCCATTAGTTTGTTCCGAGCAACCTGCTTCAACGGTTTTCTGAGAATACAAGTTAATTTAAAAAGGTCAACATAAAAATGTTGGTGAGTTCATAAGCATGTTTGTGAAAATGATTTGGATTATTCGTAAAACCCAGAAAAGCCGATATTTTCTGTAAACAGTTTAGCATGTTTGTGTCAGATCTCGTATTAATGCATGTGTGTTATTGTTTATTAGAATGTATAAAGATAAAGCGGAAAACGTGAAGAGAATGCCCCGAGACAACCCGATGTTGTCTGTAATAGAGAATTCTGTCGTACCAACCCTCGAGGTTGAGTACCAGTACATGTATGTTCCTGAGTAATCCAACGAGAAAAGAAAAGAATGGTCTTCCGTAAATTTATAACGTTAATTCCTCTAAATGAGTCGTTACAACCATACTTGATAATGACACTTTCGCCTGTCTTGACATCTGGAAGACGCCGACTTGTTTAAGGTACGGTTTGTCACCCTAGACTGTACTAGTCTAACTGTAGCGAACAGCTCAGGTGTGGGGCGTCATCCCCGTATAGATCTATACACAAATTCACGCTCTCCCTCCAAAAGACTTTGGTTATAACTACAGACTACGATCGTACACTCAATAGGTGTCAACCGACTAAACTCACTAGATCCTTAATCAAATTTACGCGAAGAAAAGTATAAAACTCATTCCAGGCCCAACGAACCAGGTACGTGAGCCACTAGGGCATCGCTAAACATGTGAATCATTTTAAGACCTAATAGGAATGAGATTCATATAACATGGGCCCGAAATATATGTAAAAGGACAACTAAGGCCCATTTCACATGTAAGGTATTTACAGGCCCAAATAGCACGAAAATAGTATCCAAGGTCTGTTGCACATGTTAATGGGTCAATGAGGCCCTATAAACAAATACATAGTATTCAGGACCTATCAAGCATATTAATGGGCCTCTAAGGCCCAATATTATACAAATGGCAAAATTAGTCCGTTTGTTATTTTATTGCTAGTAATAGTCAATTTATTTACCAACATAGCATAAAAAGCCCACTTTTTGTAAAAATGACATTCTTGGTCCAATAAGCCAAAAATTTACAATTAAGGCCCAATCTTAATAAAATAACACTTTTGTCCCCATTTTGCTCAAAACTTGTATTTATAGCTAGTTTTTGGTAAAAATAACATTTTTAACCCATTTTTGTCAAAAATATCATTTTTGACTTGATTTTTGTGAAAATACACATTTTTATGGTTTTTGACTTTTCTGACCCGGTTGTTGGAAAATTTATAGAAAAATCATCGTAAGTCGAAATTTGGATTCGTAAACTCTAGAAGTTTGGAAATTTTGTCTACTTTGTTCATAATTTTTCTCATAATTTTTAATGGTCTATAACAAGTGTGAATTTGCTCACCTTCACATGCTGGTCCGAAATTATTTCAAATATGATAGGTAGTTTTGTAAAATTCGCCAAAAATTGTAGAAAACTCGTATGAAAACATGAGAGTAGTCATTTTAAAGGTATAAACCTGAAATTTTTTCATGTAACACAGTTTTGAAAAATATTACTATTAAGGTGGTCAAAACAGTTCGAGATTGGACCAAAACTTTTCTGTCAAGGACTGATTTTTGAGTTTAGTTTATAGATCTTTGAACACAACACTCATTTTTGCTATTTTAAGTGTATAAATCCCAGATCTACAATTTTACATGTATTATATGTGATAAAACATACTTTTCTCAAGGTTTTCATGTAGATCCAAGTGATAAACTTAATATTCTTAACATATTTTTAGATTTATGAAGTAAATAACACATAACCACCAAATAAATCATGAAAAACACACATATTCATGCATACACACATAGATCTACACAACACAACTTGTATTCTCCCCCAAAACAAAGTAAAAATCGAAAATAGGGGGTATGAACTCACCTTGGGGTTTGGATTCGGTTTTTGATGAAGAAGTGAGAAGATCTCGGCTTTAGCAAGCCTCTTGAGGAGATTTTTGAACTTAGATGGTTCTAAGAACATGATCCACAAAAATATGGGTGTAAGAGGAGATTTTTGAAGAGATCAAGAAGTTAAATCATAGATCTAAGTAAGAACTTACCGAAGGTGATGATCTTGAAGAAGAATCTCTTGAAGACAACACCAAATCTCGAAAATTTAGAGAGAATGAGGAGAGTTCTAGTGAGAGTTTGAGAAAATGAAGATGGTGGTGATGTGTGTGTGTTCTCGGCCAATTTTATAGGAGGAGGAAGAGAGAGAATAAAATGGTTAATACTTGATGGTTAAGAGTTTTTAGCCTAGATTACCATTAAATAAAGTTTAGGTGGCAAGCCCACATAAACCTTGTTTTCTTCATTTTTTTTTTGTTTTAGTTGTTGGGCCGAGAGGAAGAAAGAAAAGGAGAAAGAAGGAGTGGTTTGGGCCTTGAATGCTTGATTTCGATATTATGGGCCCAAATGGAAGGTTCTCGGACCATTAAAATAAAAGGAATTGGAGTTTATGACCCATTAGGGCAAATTAATTCATTTATGGCCCAATAAGGCCCATTAGGGTTAGAATGAATCATTATAGGCCCAAATGGTCCAAAATGTTATAGGTTTATGTATTGGGTCCATTTAGAATCCAAATAGGGTTTCTAAGCCCAATATAGTTGAATTGAATGCTTATTGGTCCATTAGGCACAATAAGGAAATCCTAGTCCATAATGAACTTGAACTTGGATCTCTAGGGTTTTCAACCCTTATTTGAACATATGAGATGTATTTGAACGAGCATAGAGTATAGTATTCACTTAGAGTACAAGATTTTACAATGGATGATGTTTACATGAGAATAGAATTTCCTAGCAAAATGCCAATTGTGACAAACCAAGACAACAACAACAAGAACCTCTCATTGATATGCCACCTTGGAATCAAACCCCTCCTCAAAACCAACCCAACTATCAACAACGACAACCACAAAACCAACACTTCCACCAAAACAACCAACCTCAAACCAATGCTTTTCAAGTTCAACAACAAGTACATTACCCAAATCAACCCACTTACCAACAACCTCCAATGTACCAAAACCCAATGTATCCACAACAACAACCTCCCCTACAACCAATATCCTAACTACCAACCTTATCCACCACCAATCTACAATCACCAACAATACCCATACCCACCTTACCAACAACCTCCTAATTACATGCAACAATATCCCAATAACCCGAATCCACCCAATCCCCCTCAAGAGTTGACACTTCGACAAATGATAGAGACGGATGTTACTCACACACCCCTTGGTATTGTTTATCCCCGCAAATCGCTGAGGAATTGAATTGAAGTCAAGTTTCATACATCAACTCACTAAGTTCCATGGATTAGATAGAGAAGATCCTCAAAAGCATTTGAAGTCCTTTCATAGGATATGTGTTAGCATGTTACCCGAACATGTGACATTGGATGATTTCAAGTTAACCGCCTTCCCGCTCACCTTGGAAGATAAAGCTAGAGAGTGGTTATTCAACTTACCACCGGGATCTATTCACACATGGTAAGAGTTACTCAAAGCCTTCAATAGAAAGTTTTATCCCACCTCCCGGATATCAAGTCAAAGAAGGGACATTTTGGGGATTCGTCAACGGGAGAATGAGACTTTTCATGATTTTTGGGAGCGATTCAACAACTTGTGTACAAGTTGCGCTCAACACAATATACCCGAACAATTACTTCTTCAACAATTTTATGAGGGTATGAATGAAAAGGATCAAAGAATGATTGATGCTTCAAGTGGTGGTGACATCTTCAACAACACACCTCAAGAGATAAGATCACTTTTTGGAACCATTTCTCAAAATCAAAGGAACTTTGGAACTCGAAATGAGATGAAGAGAAATTCTCCACAAGTGGTTGGTGAAGTTAGCAACACCCAACACTTGGAATCAAAGCTCTTGGATTTGACTAATGTGTTAAGTCAAATAGTGGTGGGAAGTGGTCAACAATTAATGGTGTGTGGTATTTGTGCAATGACGGGGCATTATACGGATAAGTGTCCCTCACTTGGTAGTGAATCGGAGGATGTTAATGCAATGGGAGGATATCAAGGTCAACCAAGACCCATAGGCTTTCAAAATAACTACAACCCAAATTGGAGGAATAACCCAACCAACCCCTACCAACCAAAGCAAAACCCACCACATGTTATGATGAGACCCTAATTTCCTCAATAACCATCACAAAAACCTCCATATCCACAAACATCTCATCCCCCTCCAAATTACCAACAACCTCCACAACAAGGCCAATCAAGTGGCAACCATCAAATGAGCCTTCAAGAACTTGTTACTTCTCTTGCTCAAAGTCAAACCCAATTTCAACAAGAGACCAAGAACACCTTCTCCAACATTCAAGCACAAATTGGAGACTTGCCACCGCTCTCAACAAGATGGAACAAAGGGGTAAACTTCCATCTCAAACCGAGAAGAACCCCAATGTGAGTGCAATAACCTTGCGAAGTGGGAAAACACTTGGAGAAAGCAACCCTAAAAGAGTTTCAAGAGAAGATGAAGATGAGGTTATTGTTGTTGAACCTTCGAAAGTGGTAGTTCCTCAAAAGGAACGGTTGTTCCAAACATTGAGCAACCCGAATATTCCAACAAGCCTATCAATCCATTGGTCATACCACCACCCTTCCCTTCCCGGTTAGCCTTTTCCAAGAAGATAGAGGAAGAAAATGAATTATTTGAAACTTTCCGCAAGGTCCAAATCAACATTCCACTATTGAATGCTATTAAGCAAATTCCTAGTTATGCAAAATTTCTCAAGGATTTGTGCACTAAGAAGAGGAAATTCAAAGCGAATGAAAAGATTCAATTCAATGCAAATGTGTCCGCGGTTATCCAAAAGAAGTTACCTCCCAAATGCAAGGATCCGGGAATATTTTCTATCCTATGTACCATTGTTGGGTCAAAAATATGGTTTATACTTTGCTTTTCTAGGAAAATGTATTTTTATGTCTAGGACCGTAAATAGCTCAGTGTTTACGGTCATATATGTGTTTACGATCAGGTTTACGGCTAGGGAGGTGTTTACGGCCGTAAACAGGTTTACGGACGTAAACCCTGTTTACGGCTCAATGGGTGTTTACGACCGTAAACCCATTTACGGCCCATGTTTCTCATATATATATATATATATATATATATATATATATATATATATATATATATATATATATATATATATATATATATATATATATATATATATATATATATATATATATATATATATATATATATATATATATATATATATATATATATATATATAGGGGTGAGGGGTGTGAGGAACAGATTGATGAACAGAAGAGAGTGTACGGCCAAGAGAGAGAGAAAGGAGTTTTAGTATGTGTAAGTGTGTGAATCTTGTGTAAGGAACTTAATTCATATCATCAATACATTCAAGATTCATATTATTCTTCTTCTCCTTCTCTTCTATTTGATCTGACATCATCCGTTTGATTGGGATTCCGCACCATCAAACGGATCTGATTGATACACAAGCAGATTAGGGACTTACAATTGTATCAGAGCTTGGTTGTATCAATCAAATTTTGTCAGATATGGAGCTTATTTGATCTTAGTTTTGAAAGATTTCTGCGTTTTTGGATAGATCTCTGAAAATTAGGGGGGTTTGTTCTTCGTGTTTTTGATAAAAAGGAGTTTTTGATCGAGTTTTGGAGCTTCAAACTTGAAAAAACGTTGTTTTTGGTCGTAACCAGCGAGGGGGTGGCGGTGTTTACGATCAGCAGCTAGGGTTTCCGAGGTTTACGGTCCAGAGTTTACGGTCCGAGTTTACGGTCTGGAGTTTGCGGTCCGAGTTTACGGCCCTCGGAGTTTACGGCTCGCACGTGTTCTGTCTCGTTTACAGTCAACATTATCATCGCGCCTCGTCCTCGCAAGCAGCAGCCTCGCCTTCGCAGCTAAAAAATAGGAAGCGGATTTGGAGGTGTCGGGGTTCGAAGTCAGGACCTCTGATTCATTTCTTCACGCGTCTTACCAGCTGATCTAGCATGCTAGATGGAAGAACACTTCGAAATTTAATTCATAAACACTCCCTTTCGCATCTAATTTCGAAAATTTGACAATTTTAACCCCAAAATCAATTTCCTTTTATTTTAAATTCAATTTTCAACCCAAAACTTTAAATTTTAATTTTAATTTTTTTGACTTTTAATTTTGACTTTTTACTTAAAAGTTTGACCTTTACTTTAAACTTTGACTTTCTCATTTAACTTTTAAATTTTCAAATTTAGCTTTTCGGTTTGACTTTTAAGTTTGACTTTTGACTTTGACTCTTTAAATTTGACTTTTAAGGTTGACTTTTGAGTTTTTAGTCAAAGAATTAAATAAAAAAAATGAATTCCGAATCCATTCCGGTAAATAAAGTTTCATGTACTCCAGCTTGTGAAACTACGATTAAATTTTTTCGGGAACAAATTGATTTATTAAAAAGAGAAGTTGAGGACCTGAGATATGAAGGATATCAACTCAGGAAAGGACAGAAACCCCTTAAGGCCCAGTTAGAGACAAAAAATAAAGGACTTTAAGAGAATTCAGACAGAATACAGTGAAAAATGTGAACTTTATGATTATGTTAAGAGACAAAATGATGAGTTAACTACTAAGCTTGATACATTAAGGAGACAATTGAAACTGCAAATCTTGATTTTAGAAAATTTGATGTATCAAGCGAGGTAGTTGCCAACATGATTGATCACTGCATGCAGTTCAAACGAAACCAACAAAAGGGTTTAGGATACGATAGTGTAACTCCTCCTTATAATCATACATATCAGTATCAACCCTTATCCAAAGATGAGATTGCCAACGAACCATTCATGGTTTACGGCAAGCCATCTGGTTTCGTTTCAGGAGGATTTATTAATGTTGAAAGTACTAACGTTTCTACTTCCCCTGCAAATCAATCCTTAGATCAGTCAAAGCACAAAGTTGAAGGATCTGTTTCTAATAACAAAACTGAGCCTGAACCTAATGTTTCTGTTTCCAATGAAAAACCTTCTGTTTCTGATATTAAAGTTGATGATACATCTTGTGATGCTTTTGATGCTTTTGCATCGGATCATGTTGCGTTAATTTTTTTTGACATATTTGATTATTTGTTTGAAAATACTGATGTTCCTGTTTCTAGCACATCTACTTCATGTGCAGGTAAAGTAGCAGAGGATGAGAATAAGGAGAACACCACTGAACAAACCAACATCTCCTTGAGCTCTGAATCTGTTGCTTCGAACTCAGCTGCTTCTGATCAACCTGCTGTTGAGAAATACAGGCCACCAATTCCAGTGAAACAGAGTGCCTGTTGTAATTGTGCTTGTGGGAAAAATAAGAGACAAGGCAAAGATACGCCACCAGGGGCAGGAAGAAACAACTTCACAGTGAAGAAAAAGACATGTTTTCACTGTGGAACACCTGGACACATTGCCAGAAATTGTCCTAATCGCGCATACGTTCCCTACTATGCACAAGGCTGGCAGAACGCGCCAAGAGGGAGATACTCCAAAAGAAACCCCTCAAGGTCACGTTCAGACCATGGTGACTGGAACGCGCAGAAGGCCAAGAATCAAACCCACAAGGCCAAGAATCCGAATCCCAAGGGCAAGAAGGGAATGTCGGCCAAGAAGCCCAATCCAAGAGATGCTCCAGTGAAACAAAGACCGGTTAGGTCAAAGTCATCTCAACGGCCGACATTAAGATCAAAAGCAAGTACTGAGCCACCCATCAGATCGAAAAAGAAATGGGTTAAACCCAACTACAAATGGGTTCCAAAGGCTCACTCTCCCAAATCTTCTAACGATTATAATATTTCTTCATCTTCTGTTTGTGATAAACAGGATATGTCATGGGAGAGAGTACTGTGCAAGGATGAAAAAGGTCGACCCAGTTTCAAAATGGACTGGGTTCCAAAGACCAACTGATCCCGCTCTGTGTCGGAGCAGCTATGGAGGCATATCATCATACTTCGGTTTGTTGGTAGTGGCTGTTCCTGGCACATGATAGGAGGTATCTCTCAACTGTACAACACTCAGAACATTGTTTGAGAGTATGTGCCCTTTGCGGGAAGGGAAGAAAGGAAGGGATCACTCATGGGGTTAGTGCTTAATGACATGAAAATTTTTTGGATCTGTTCTGAGATTATGTGTGTTGTTCTCAGACCTTCTGGATGCAAATTCAATCGGTGACTTACGGTTTGAGTTTTCTTCTCGATACTCCTGAGTCTTTCTAAAGCTGATTCACTTTAAAGACTAATTTTTGGTTTAGGATAGTTTAAATTTGTGCATTTACTTTCGTTTCTCTCCTATGCACAAATTTAGGGGGAGAAATAAAAACAAAACAAAAATTTTAAAATTTTAAAAAATCCAAAAACATTAGAAAATCAGAAAAATCCAAAAATATGGTGTTAATTAAATGTGCTTGAGGGAGATGTTTTGGGAAGTGATATAATCATGTGATAACAGACAATCTGAATCTGTGTAAGGGACTGAATCTGAATTGTCTAGGCTCTGTGTTCGATGCGCTGGTAGGCACGAAAGATTAAAATGGACTTGACTAGGCATTAATGAACTTAAGGAATCTAGAGACTTGAAAAATCTTGACCTAGATAGATCCATTTAGCCTGACAATACGACGCTCAGATAGGTTGAGCAGGGAGATATACATGATAATCCACCGGTCACATTAAAGTTATCCGTATCTAGAACTGTGGTTTAACTCTTCCTCGATGTACGGACTTTGTCCTTAATTCCGGTATTGATGGGGCGACTGGGGAATTCCGATAAAGTAGGTCTGTAGAAAATTATTTTCTTGCTTTCCTTCTGTTAGTCATATGTTGCCTCCTCTGTGTGATTGAAATACATCCGACTTGGACTGCAACATATGCAACTCTATTTCTATGCATCTTCTATCTATGCAATTCTTCCTGCCTGTTAGCCATATGTTGTCTCCTTTGCGTGATTAACCATCCGACCTGGTACACAGCATATGCACCATTCTACTACTCAATCCCTCTAAATCTGGTTAGTCATATGTTTCACCCTCTGCGAGATTGGAAGAGATCCGACCTGGGTGTACAGCATATGCATTCTAAATCTGACTTCTCTCATAATAATTGTCTGCTCACCTAAAGTAAGGAGTACTTTGGAAGTTCCTGATTATTGGGGTATGTCAGGAAGCGGGAAACATGTTCTAGTACATTTAAAATTGAACAATCACTAGGTTGTCTGTAGATCTCGTTGCTTAATTTAGGTGGACAACAATATCTTTGGTCGTCGTCAGCTGAATGGTCCTTAAGGAATATTATCTAGGAAGTTAGGATCACATTGTCTTGTCACTTATAGTATGTCCTAATTTTGTCACAATCTCTCGTGTTTAAGTGGAACACAATACCGACGATTGACCAGATCTATTCATGAAGGGAGTGGTACTGATAAACGGATAAAGGCTGTCTAAAAACTTTGATCCCAAATCACTCTTAAAGTTAGATATCATTTTATTTTTGTTAAATTTGTTCATAGTTTTCTTCTAATTTAAATATTAGGGGAGAATTAAAAATTTTAAAAACCAAACAAAAATCAGAAAATTAAAAAAAAATCCAAAAATAGTGTTATTTCTGTTTTATTTCTTTTTCAGAAAATATGAAAAATCCAAAAAAAAATATTGTGTGCTAAATTTTCTTTTAGTTTTGTTTTATCTTGAAAAGTGAATTCAGGTGTAGATGAGACTATGGAGTTTGTGTCGAAAATTTCTGAACCAAGGCTTCATCCGTGATCATCGAAGAATTCTCATTCGAAGGAGCAAGAAATGAAGATTATTCTTTCGACATTCAATCTTTCAATCCCAGAAGCAAGGTGAAGCTGCACTTGAAGATTATGTGACGGATTGCATTGAAGCCTCCTCAATTAGTCTGCTGCTGAATTGAACCTGCTGAAGTGATCCAGAAGATTTGTTCTCTCTGATGTTCTCTCTGAAGATTCTCAAACTGAAAGCGCTATCTTTCAAGAATCAGTACAAAAAGCCTCCTCACCCAATGTGCGTTCAATGTCAAATTCTGAAGAAAAGCCCAACTGCTCAAGATGAAGTCATTCATTGAAGATTCATCAAGTTCATCTTGAAGTTGTGAAGAATTTGAAGATTAATGCTGAAGCCAAGCTCTCAATGAAGATTAACAAGAAAAGCCAGCTACTTTTTAGGGGGAGCTTGTTGGGTCATTTAAGAAAAGAAAAGAAAGCTATAAACCAAGGGGGAGATTGTTGGGTCAAAAATATGGTTTATACTTTGCTTTTCTAGGAAAATGTATTTTTATGTCTAGGACCGTAAACAGCTCAGTGTTTACGGTCATATATGTGTTTACGGTCAGGTTTACGGCTAGGGAGGTGTTTACGGCCGTAAACAGGTTTACGGCCGTAAACCCTGTTTACGACTCAATGGGTGTTTACGACCGTAAACCCATTTACGGCCCATGTTTCTCATGTATATATATAGGGGTGAGGGGTGTGAGGAACATATTGAAGAACAGAAGAGAGTGTACGGCTAACAGAGAGAGAAAGGAGTTTTATTGTGTGTAAGTGTGTGAATCTTGTGTAAGGAACTTAATTCATATCATCAATACATTCAAGATTCATATTATTCTTCTTCTCCTTCTCTTCTATTTGATCTGACATCATCCGTTTGATTGGGATTCCGCACCATCAAACGGATCTGATTGATACACAAGCAGATTAGGGATTTACAACCATTGGTGATTTGCATGTCGAAAGTGCTATGTTAGATCTTGGAGCCTCAATCAATGTGATGCCATATTCGGTTTTTCAATCTCTCAATGTTAGACCTTTGGAAGAAATCAGAGTAATCATTCAATTAGCGAACAAGTCAAGTGTGTCTCCAAGAGGAGTGTTCGAGGATGTGTTAGTACAAGTTAATCAAATTGTTTTTCCCGTGGATTTTTATGTCATTGATCTTGAAGAGAAGAATCCTTCCAAATCATCTATGATCCTCCTTGGAAGACCTTTCATGAATACTGCTCACACGATCATTGATGTCCATCAAGGAAAGATAACTATGGAGTTTGATGGAGAAACCATTCACTTCAACATCTTTGATGCAATGAGGTACCCTAGAAACATTTCTCCATTGTATCGGGTTGATGTGATTGAGCCAATAAACGGGATAAGCCCTAATGTATGCACAAACAAGATCCTCATGGAAGATGATTGTAAGCCTAAGAGGGAATCTCAAAGAAGATTAAATCCTCCAATGATGGAAGTAGTCAAGAAGAAGATAATTAAAAGGTTTAAAAGGTCCAAAGAGAAGAAAAAGACATTTCATGACAAGCACATAACCCAGAAACACTTTATTCCGGGTCATGAAGTTCTTCTTTATCATTCACGTTTAAAGATATTCCCGGGAAAATTGCGATCTCGATGGCACAAACTTTTTATTGTTATAAAAGTGTTTGATCACGATGCGGTTGAAATTAAGAGTTTGGAAACAAATCAAATATTCAAAGTGAATGGAAATTGTTTGAAACCATTTTATGAAGGCTTTGACACGGGAGAATTCGACAACGTAACATTGGAAACCCCGATTTATGAAGATTGAAGGAAGTGGAACTATGTCTTGGCAAAGACGTTAAATAAATGCATTGTCAATAAATAATCTCCGCTTGAAGTTTTGATGTTTCTAGGCTTGAGGTTGGTCAAAAATAAGCATCTTGAGGTTTATCAATGATCTTGGTAAAGTATGGAAGAAAACCGGAGCTTGTGGAGCAAAAAATTGCAAAAAATGTCAAAATCTGAATCTTGCGCGGGTACCCGCGCAAACGTTACGTGAACCAGCCCCAGTCGCGCAATTCCAAGATCAAAAATTACCCCAACACAGGATGTATTCTGATGTGTGCGCGCGGCTTCCCCCACCCGCGCAAAGTTTGCGAGGGTACCCGCCCAAAGATGCCACATATGAAAATTTCGAGCCATTTCATATGCTTCCTTTGCACGACTAAGCTTTCATCCATGTGTATTTAGGCGGCCAAGAACTCCACCCACACATCATTGTACGACCCATGTGTTGCTTCCATACCGTTCTCGCGTGCATCCACCACCTTGATCCCGGTGTGATCCTTCCTTATTCTCATCCTAAGCATTGAGGACAATGCTTAATTTTAAGCTTGGGGTGAGGTATTCTTTATCTTTTATTTTTTTTATTACATTTAGGTTGTATATAGTTGCATTTAGAGTAAGTCATTTAGGTCATTCATAAAAATTGCATAAAAAATTCAAAAATATTGCATATTTTATTTCTTTCTTTTCTAATTTTCATACTTTTGAGATGCATTCTAGTTTAAGTTCATGCATTTTTGTTCTCTCTTGTCTTCTCATCCCTACAGGTACCATAGCGCTGAGTCATAAGTATTGAATCATAGATTGGTCCCGGGTCTTGATATGGAATTCCTTATATTTGATAAATGGGACACGTTTTGAGCCTCACAGACCACTTTGAGATCGCTTGTGTGGGGGTCAGATGCAGGTAGCTTGATTGGGTCTAGGTGCGGAGGGATGTGGTTATTCATGCCAATCCGTGAGAGCAAAGATTAGCCCGGTAAGGTATTTTGAAGACAATGAACACATTGAAGACTCGCATCTTGATTTTGGGGGGAGTACCCCTTAGTACTCCCGAGTCTCGTCCGAGCCTTACTTAGTTAGATTCTCACCACCTTTTTAAGATATGTCATCATTTTTCTAGGGGTCTAGAGTAGATAGTAGATAGATTTTGTTTATCACGCCTTGCATTGAGGTGTTTGATGAACTTTGAAGGTGGGTACCCCAATTCACATCTTTTGGGACCAAGTTTTTTCGGTAACACCCATTTTTGAGTCATACCCCACCCTTTTAGTTGATCTTGGAACATTGTCAATGATCATTAGGTATTCATGTTAGCCTCTATTTATTACTCCATTTTCATTATTGGAGTCCTATGTTACATGGTGAAATTCTTTAGACCTTCAAAGAAGAAAGACAAGAAGAAAACACAAAAAAATGAAGAAATTGGAAAAGTGAAGACAAAAAGAAACAATGAAGAAGATTAAAGAAAAGCAACAAAATCAAAGAAGAAAAATGAAAAAAAAGAGCAACACAAAAAGAAGAACAAGAATCCAAGTTCAAGATTCCTCTCTCTATTTCCAAAAAAAAAATTGAGAGAAATAAGAAGACTGAATATCAAGCAACAAAGAGGCCGAAATCCAAATAACAGAAGATCAAGATTGAAAATTTGAGTTGTTAGGTTTAGGTTTAGGTTAACTAGATTTTTATTTTATTTTATTTTATTTTTGATTTTTGGTGAGAAAAGTTCGTGACGATGAGACGGTAGAGTGTAAAGGATAGTACAAGGGAGAAGCCTTTGAAATTGGATGTTTGCCCGGAGGCCGTGCTGCAAAACCCTATTTCGTATTAAACACTTTAGCCTGAAAAATGTAGGAATCATAGTGTTTGAAGAGGCGCCTTTCCTTCATGTGCTATGGTCTGCATTGGTGATTTAAAGTGCCCCCACTGGGCGCATCTCTGTTTCCTTTGTCTTGCACACCGCGACTACATCCAGCCGTGATCTATTCGCCCATCAAGTGGTTAAGAATGTGGTTTATGGCTCTAAAGCGGGGAACATTTTGAAGATGCATAGGGTCCATGAAGGACTAATTCTGACCATGTTAACTGATGTTGACCAAGTTCTATGGTATCTTTCTTTTTCCTTTTTAGTTTAGCTCATCCCGAGCTCATTTTAGTCTTGTTCTAACTTGAGGACAAGTTACAATCGTAAGGTTGTTGGTCGGGGCATTCCAACCGAAAGGTTGTGGGCTAGGGGCAATCCAACCAGGAGGTTGTGGACCCAATATGTATTAGGCAATCCAACCGAAAGGTTGTGGGCCGGGGCATTCCATCCAGAAGGTTGTGGGCCAGAGGTAATCCAACCAGGAGGTTGTGGACCCAATACATTGGGGGAACTTACTAAGCTTTGGCTTACAGTTTTGGTTTATTGTTTCAGGTACTTCAGATGATCGTGGCAAAGCGAAGACGTGATCTTGCACAACCTTCAGATTATATGTTATTGGAATTTGGGATTTCTCTTATTTATGAATTATAATTTTGAAAGAACATTTTTGTAAACAATTATTGTCTTTGGGTTGTTTTGGAAAAAAACATTTTTTACTCTGATTTTGGGATGTTACATAATTCTAGAACCTATAATAATATGGATGGTTTTGGGAGCTCTTTTAGGGTTTTTAAAAGCCTCCTGGTAGTAGATATGGAAATGTTATAAACCGAGATTATATATATTATTTAATCATTCAAATCTTGGTTTGTCCCTAAGTTACTTAAACTATAAATAGGACTCATTGGGAGCCAAATTTTGTGTATACTCTTTCTTAGAAGCATACGAACGAAAATTATACCTTCCTCTTTTCTCTTCTCTTATATTCTAGTTCTAGGGTTTGAGTGTGAGCTATTAGATGTGTCATCCTTTTGGTGCTAAGCCTTCAAAGTCCAACAACTATAAGGGGTTGAAGTGACTTGTTTACTACAACAAATCAAAAGTATTTAACCCTAACTTAATGTTTTTTTATTATATTAAGTTTTATCTAGGTTTGTTGTTTATGTAAGTTGCCTTCAAAGTATAAGACATAGATCCTTTTAGGTTGCATGTGCACTTCTTAATTGTTAAGTGTTTTTTCCGCATTGAACATATTGTTCTAACATAATAAACTCATCAAGTAGATCTGAGAGAGGGAGAGAAGAGCGACGATATGAGAACACCAATCTATTTCATTGTAGCTAGGGTTTCTGACGGTGGCTTCTTACGATGGAGGTGGAGATATGGTAAGAAAGGATTTATGCTCGAGGTGGATTTTCGGTAGGCGACATCAGATAAGGTAAACAGTGTTGTTCCAGATCTGACAATGAGGGTGGCTGCTGTGGAGACGACGATGACAACGGCGGCTGACGGTGATGATTCGGCGTTCATATCTTCCGGAAAGATGGTGTTGATAAATTCTTTATGTGAAAATGGAAGAATATAGGCCCTTTAACGACATGACAGAATTAATATGATTAGGATAGAATTGTACCTGAATGATGTGTCGGGATGGATTGACGATGGATTGTTTGGGTATGATTATATGATTATATGAATATGCTTGGATAGGGCTCTGCTATTCAGAAATAGAAAACTATTTCAACAGAAGAAGATTGAGATCAACTCAAGTCTTAAACACTCAAATTTAGCTTCTTTATTCCATATGGGCAAAGGCCCTATTTATAGGCTCAAATGAGCCGAGTACATAATTGAATTGCAATCGTTTGATTGCAATATGACAAACATATTTACATTATAGCCCCCTACACTATTGAGGGACTTACTTACTTTATGTTACATCAAATAATACACTTAATAATTATTCTATTATTCTACCGACACATAAATAATAACAAATCCTTTCCATATTGAAAGGCCACATGTCTTCAATAATGATGGCTTTTTATGTCATTGCTTACGTCATTCCTCCCGCCTCCGAAAAGACATATTTTGAATAATGTTTGCTTGTGTCATGGCTGACGTTAATGGTGTTCACAATGTTTCTTTCATGAATGGATGCTTTTTTGAACTGTTGTTGTTCTTGCTTCATGATGGCTTCCATTCTCTCGTCAAAGTGTCTGCTATATGATTGTTTGCGCTTTTGATGTATCTAAGATAAGGATGAAATTGATGTAATTGTAATTGCCAACGAATCAATCGTCCACGGCAATAATCTTCTTGTAATTTATAGCGCCAAAATCCAAGTAGATACTTGGAATCTGTTCGTAACTCGAATCTTGTTTGTAGAAGCTCGACTTTCCATTTTTTCAATGTTCTGAGCTATTAAAGAAGAACCACTTACTATCAAACGACCCTTCACATGGTAAAATAAAAATTATGAGTAATAAAACCCAAGTATATTGTATTTACGATAATAAATATAAAGTTGATCTACTTAAAAAATTATGGAAAGATTTAGAAAAATCCACAAAATATTTAAAAGAAAAATGAATTCGAAAGTACAAATTAATTCTTCAAAAGATAACATGCTTTGGACTAATATATTAAAAAACCATTGGAAAATAAATTCTGATATCTCTAATACCATTCAACATTTAAAAAATGCTTTACTATATGAAGAAAACTATTTGTTAAAATTACAACCAAAGAAAGAAGAATATAATAAACAACTAAAAAAGATATCTCGATTAAAAGAAGGAATTAAGAAATATAAAAAATCACAAAACCGTAATTTAGAAACAATATATAATGTTTCAACTATACTAACAAACACAACTTGTTAATATGAAAATTTCGCAAGAAAAAACATTAATTAATAGAAATTTATAAACTAACCCCAATGAGTAAAAGAAAAACAAATATTAACCCAAACAGTACCTTTATTACAACCAAAATACAAGATAAAGAATTAGTTTCGTATATAGATACAGGAGCTACTTTATGTTTTGGAAGAAGAAAGATATTAAAAAATTGGGAAAAATTAAAAAAACCATTAAAAATTACAATTGCTGATAAATCAATTCACAAAATTTGGTTCGTATGAAGAGATATAGATATAGTAATTGAAAAGGTATCATTTAAAACTCCAACTATATATCAACATGATTCAGGAATAGATTTAGTAATAGGAAATAATTTCCTTAAATTATATCAGCCATTTATACAAACAAATGATCATATAAGTCTCAATCATCCGACAAACGGTATTATAAAAACTGCAATTATCAAACATTATGATCTTATTAAAATAATCAAACAAGAAGTTGGTTTTCAACTACGCATATTACTAACATTTGCTAAAGAAATTGCTGAAAAACAACTTGAAGAAGTATGTAGCGAAAATACGCTAGATCATTTAAAAAATAGAAATAATCAAGAAATAATAATATTATTAAAAAACCCTAATGATGAAATTAATGTTCCAAATAAAATTCCATACAGTATAAAAGATGTTTCTGAATTCAAACAGGAATGCACTGAACTATTAGAAAAAAGAATCATTCGACCTAGCACGAGTCCTCATTCTGCACCTGCATTCTATGTAGAAAATAATAATGAAATAAAACGAGGCAAACGAAGAAGGGTAATTAATTATAAAAAGATGAATGATGCTACTATAGGAGATTCATATAAATTACCACGAAAAGAATATACTTTAGAAAAAATAAAAGGAAATACATATTTTAGTACATTTGATGCAAAATCCGGATATTGGCAATTACGCTTACATGAAAATACGAAACCACTAACCGCTTTTTCATGTCCTCCTCAGAAGTATTATGAATGGAATGTCCTTCCATTCGGCTTAAAACAGGCACCAGCAATATATCTGCGATTCATGGATGAAACTCTAAATGGTTTAGATCATATTTGTCTTGCATATATTGATGATATAATTGTTTTTACAAAAGGAAATGAACAAATACACATTGATGCAGTCATCAAGGTTTTACAAAGAATTAAAGAAAAGGGTTTAGTTTTATCAAAAAAGAAATCAAAACTTTTTCAATCTACAGTTGAGTATCGCGGTTTAAAAATTGGAGAAAATGGTCAATTATCATTAACAGACAATATACGAGAAAAATTAAATATGTTTCCTGATAAACTTGAAAATAGAAAACAAATACAACGATTTCTTGGTTGTTTAAATTATATTGCAGAACAAGGATTTTTGAAAAATTTAGCGAAAGAAAGAAAAGTTTTACAAAAGAAAATATCAGAAAAAATACCTTGGTCTTGGACCAATACAGATACTATTTTGGTACAAAATATAAAACAAAAAATTCAAGTTCTCCCTACTTTGTATAATGCAAAAATCGACGATTTCCTAATTGTAGAAACAGATGCATCACAAGACACTTGGGCAGGATGCCTAAAAGCAATTATACGTGGAAAGGTATTATTGGGTTTAGATAGTGAGGGAAACCTCATATCTAACTCATCAAAAGTATACAATGATAAAGCATACACTGGTATGAAAATACCATCCGAAGTAAACAATGATAAAGTATACAGTGAAATGAAAATATCACCAAAAGCATACACTGATACAGATGTATCATCTGAAGTATTAAAAACAGATAAATACGAGCAAAAACTATGCAAGTATATATCGGGAACATTTTCCCAAACGGAGCAAAATTACAGCACACATGAACGAGAAACACTAGCATGTCTCAGAACATTGAAAAAATGGAAAGTCGAGCTTCTACAAACAAGATTCGAGTTACGAACAGATTCCAAGTATCTACTTGGATTTTGGCGCTATAAATTACAAGAAGATTATTGCCGTGGACGATTGATTCGTTGGCAATTACAATTACATCAATTTCATCCTTATCTCAGATACATCAAAAGCGCAAACAATCATATAACATACACTTTGACGAGAGAATGGAAGCCATCATGAAGCAAGAACAACAACAGTTCAAAAAAGCATCCATTCATGAAAGAAACATTGTGAACACCATTAACGTCAGCCATGACACAAGCAAACATTGTTCAAAATATGTCTTTTCGGAGACGGGAGGAATGACGTAAGTAATGACATAAAAAGCCATCATTATTGAAGACATGTGGCCTTTCAATATGGAAAAGATTTGTTATTGTTTATATATAATAAAAGTGTCGGTAAGAAGTTTAGATAAAATAATTATTGAGGGTGTATTATATTATTTGATGTAACATAAAGTGTGTAAGTCCCTCAATAGTCTAGGGGGCTATAATGTAAATAGGTTTGTCATATTGCAATCAAACGATTGCAATTCAATTATGTACTCGGCTCCTTTGAGCCTATAAATAGGGCCTTTGCCCATATGAAAAAAAACAAGCTAAATTTGAGTGTTTAAGACTTGAGTTGATCTCAATCTTCTTCTGTTGAAATAGTTTTCTATTTCTGAATAGCAGAGCCCTATCCAAACATATTCATATAATCATATAATCATACCCAAACAATCCACTCGGAGGGGTATTATGTAAGCAACACGGAACTAAGCAACCGTCACCCAAGATCGCGCTCAAAGGCCGTCTGGCGCGTTCACCCCTTGCAGTGTTGTTCCAGATCCGACAATGAGGGTGGCTGCTGTGGAGACGACGATGACAACGGCGGCTGACGGTGGTGATTCGACGTTCATATCTTCCGGAAAGATGGTGTTGATAAATTCTTTATGTGAAAATGGAAGAATATAGGCGCTTTAAGGGCGCGGGAGAGAGAGAGAGAGAGAGAGAGAGAGAGAGAGAGAGAGAGAGAGAGAGAGAGAGAGAGAGGTTTTTTATTTTTCTAGGAAAAAATATAAAATCCTCATTATAAAGTAGCTCAAAATAAGTTGGACAAAAAACACAACCAAATAAAAGTTGTGAAGTAGCATTTTATTATAAAGACGAATAGGTTTGTTTTGGTATAATTATTAGTTAAAGTCAACTGTAAACGAGAAAAGGTCGTAAAGTCGGAGTATGGGAGTGGGACGGCAATGTAACAATGTAAACGGAGTGATGGTGTTGGTGTAGGTGTGATATGTTGCATATGAGCCAACGTCACCAGAAGGCATAAACTCCAGGACCCACACAGCACCCATTCCCCTTTGTTCGGTGAGTCGCACAAGCGTGCGTGATATCATTCCATAAGTGGAATACATATAATTTCACCCTTTCCTTACACGGAAACATGCTTTGAATACCCAACAATTGGCCCTTCAAAACACGTCTTAAAATATAGTTAACTTTTGAAAAAATCAAATATGTGGTGATGTATACTTTGAATTTATATTTTTTTGGGCAGTTATTCAAAAATATTACTTTTTGCATCTATTCAATAGATACAAATTATAAAGGTTCATAATGATAATAGATACGCAAATTATCATTCTTTTATAAGAAATACCTAATTAAAATTTTTTAAGGAGGTGTTTTCCATTTAGATTATTTTTATTAACAAAAAGATTAATCTAATATTTTATTAAAAATATAACAAACTATATTCAGTGTATTGAAAATAGAATTTCACATGCTTTATTATACTGAGAGTAAGTATCCATAAAGTTGTCCCAAATTATTAAGCAGGTTTAATAGTTACCCGATTTTTTCTTTTTTACAAATTTCGTCTCATTTTTTGTTTTTGTTTCTAAATATAATAACTTCAATAAAAAAAATAAAAAATAATGTTAAACCAAAAAATAGATAAAACTGTAATAAATAAATAGCGTTTCTAATACGACAAAGATTATGGCATGGAATGGTGCCATATGAAACATGACAAGAAAATGGACCTAAAAATGCAAATATCGGAGAACACGGCATGATATTTACCTCATGTTAAGAATATTCACATAAGACGTGCAATTCACAATGCATTTCCATTTTTCGCGTCCATAATAAAAGAATTATATTCTATAACTAGCATTGTATTTTATTTATTATTTATTTACTAAAGGATTCCATCTTCAGTTCTTCATATCATAACATTGTATTTTCAGCATTGTAATTTGAAGAAAAAAAATAATAAATAATTATAGCAACGAGTAGTAAGTTAAAGGGAAAATTTGTCATGTCTAACTATTGTTAGCTTCTTGAACTGACAGGGGCGAGGAAAATGTTAGAAAGTATTAAGTTGTAATGCTAAAAGATGAAATAAACTTTTGTAGTAAATAATAAAAGGTGAAATCTTTTAATATAACAATACTTTTTTTTTTATTCTTTTCATTTAATATTCAAATAAATATGTAATAAGTAACTCAACTCCTTTTAATAAATGATATATTTATGAGAACATAACAACTTTAAATTCAATCATTAGATTAGTATTACGATTTAGTTTTGGTAATATATCATAGGTAGTTGAGATTGTTATGACAGAAATATACAATCAACAAGACTAATAGAAATAAAACAAACGAAATTGAAATATATATATATATATATATATATATATATATATATATATATATATATATATATATATATAATATACAAGAATCAGTTTACAGAAAACATACTTGAATGTTTATGTTTACAACAGAAACACAAAATCGAAATTATGTAGATTGAGGCCTGCAAATTGCAGTGACCTAAGACAGAAATTTCCCTGATAGGGATCTGTCTAGAGGATACAACAATCAATCCAAGAAGTGATCTTGAATCTGTCGAAATTTTTATGTTCCCTTCATCTTTAGGAAGAACGAATTTTGAAGAGAATTTGTGGTGATTATATTTGTAACCCCTCACAAAAGATAGAAACCATGTATTTATAGGTTTTGATTATGACAGTTAAAAACTGTCAAAACCGAAAATAACTTCCAAATACCTGTCAGTCAGTAATTACGAATTTAATAAAAATAAAAATTAATTTCGTAATTAAAAAATATTTTTATTTCGTAATTAAAAAATATTTAATTAATCAGGAAGACCTTTAAATAATATTCTCTTGATATAAGCCTATTTTGAGTAATATTCTCTTGATATAAGCCTATTTTGAGTCCAATTACGCTAGTCCAACACCACAAACCAAACCCAATATGCTTCATCCATTACTTGATCCATTTGTTTTTGATCCATTTGTTTAAGTGAGTGGGGTAAGACATATAAGGTGGGAAAAAGTTTTCTCTTCCATCAATGTGAGATAAGTCCCAGTATATTTGCAAAGCAAAGATCCAACAGAGATTAATATTTTGAAAAGTTTACTCTATAATACGTTAACATAAGTTCTAACAAACCCACTGTATAAATGCCGTTAGAAATGCTCCATTTTTTCTTTTAGATACAAAATTTTGTCGTCGGTTTTAGTATGGGACACGATCTCTTTTCATGGTTGGGCTATGCCGTATGAATATGATTACTCTTTGGTCAAATGACGCAAAAGAGGTTTTGTATCAACTTGAAGACTTTCGTATACAACTTTCTAGAAAACAAATCTCATGTAGAGATACATGTACAATTTTATGGGCTTTTTCTTTTAGAATACTTTTAAATTCCATTAAAACCAAACATCAACATTTATATCCTCTCTAATAATTAAACGAAAGTTTTTTTTTTTTGACACTTGTCACTCTTACATTAACCTGGACACATCATTTTTTGGTATTTTTGAATAAATGTATTTTCCATTTGTCATTTTCTCATTTTTTTTATCTTTTTTTAATTAACAAATTAAATTTACACATCAATTAATAATTGTCTTAATTAAAAATAGTCAATAAATTACAATATTAGTACTTATATATTGTATTTAATATGTTTCCTTTTAAATTCAAATTTTAAATTTTAAATTTTAAATTTCAAATTTAAATAAATTTTTGTTTAAACTTTCATATATATTTTTTTGTTTTTACCAAACTCGTATAACATACGGGTCTCACAACTAGTACTTGTATACATAAAACACATGTTTCAAGAAATGAGTTATTTCTACTTTTAAACACAAATTTGATCCTTATATATTCTCAAAAGGACTAATAACATAAACATAAGATAAACCTTCATAAATGACCTTTGTGATTTCAAGAATATCATGTATAAATGTATAATCCCTAACTTTTTTGGCCTCAAGGATGGTCCTTAGGTTTGAAAACTTTTTATA
Organism: Lactuca virosa; assembly: GCF_052849685.1. NCBI lineage: Eukaryota > Viridiplantae > Streptophyta > Magnoliopsida > Asterales > Asteraceae > Lactuca > Lactuca virosa. The sequence goes on along the minus strand of NC_136427.1, from coordinate 305,238,615 downwards.
GATCGCCCATTTCGCTCACTCTGTCAAATTTGACCATCAAGTGAGAGCACGTGCAAATTAGGCAAGGGCAATGTGCAATGACAGAGCTAGGGTCAAGGTCAAGGGGTATTCCAAAAAAAAATTGGAGTATCACAACAACGGTTGAGCATGGACCAGGTTGGGTCGGTTTTCACCTAAACCAACAGGCTCGGTTTTGAAACTTCTAAAACCGAACCGAACCCAAACCCATCGGTTCGGTGTTTCGGTTTTTAGTTTGTACTTGGGTTTTCCCGGTTTGTTTCAGTTTTAAACCCAAACGTTAATCGAATCCTTAACTAACCTCAAGTCTTGTTATATAAACATGAAGTTGAAGTATCTTTTGATACTTGAATTGATGTGAGACTCAACGTAGATATCAAATGAAGCCTGAGGATAACAAGTTTATATAATAGACAAAAATGGCTGAGTTTACATGTGTTTGGCGATGTGAGATAGAATAGTTGGGAAAATAAAAGAAATGTAAACAAAAGAATAAAAGAAAGGTAAACAAAGGATATGTAAGGAGCAAAAATCGATCCTGAGACCTTTGCTTCAATAAGTCAATGCTTTAACCATTACATCAGTTGTTTGTTTGCGTTTATAAGTGAATGGATGCGTATATATACACTACATAAAACGAAGTTTTCTCCAAAAAATTACACTACTGGAAATTTTTTGAGGGGCATCCCGGGCTACCCCTTGGATTTACCCAGGCAATGTGGTCATTTCCTTTAGGCATGTCATTAAATGCGGGAAATAACAATGTCTATGGTTCTAAAAAACTCGTCATTGTTCCAAGGCTTGTACTTGACGCCACGTTTTGAGAAAATGTCGCTTTAAGTCCTATATATATATATATATATATATATATATATATATATATATATATATATATATATATATATATATATATATATATATGAACAATAGCGAAAAAAATATATAAATTATTAATTATATAGTATAAAATTACCACCTTATGTCTTGAACAAACTTCGTGACTCGCCACAACTCATAAAGCTTGATGTTTAATCTTGCCGTCACGATGCGCCTCACATTATTTTGGACTTTGATTATGCCCCACATACTCCATCCTCACATACATTCTTCGTCCCTTTCCCAAGAAATCCATAAATCTTGTTCGTCCTATTAAATTTCAATTAACAAACGAAAATGAAGCTTCTGTGTTTTTCTCTTGACGAATATGGTGAGGTTTTAGAGTTAAAGAAGTTTTCCCATTATAATATGTTGATCAAAGTCTCACATCGAGGTTACCCTTTCATACTTGTATTTATAGAAGGAGTTCACAATTATTTCACGTTAAGGATACACTATAGTGGAGTGTTCACCAAGCCCCCAGTGTGCCGGTCCAAAGATATAGTGGGCCCAAGACAAAAAGAAAAAAATGGGCCCTCAAAGTCATAAATATAATAAAAATTAAATCGAAAATGGACACACCACTATAAAATTCACTATTGATATAGAAAAATATTAATATGGCCACAACATTACAAAAGCAATTAATTTAAAGAAAAAAACATTCTTAGATAAGTTAATTTTTTTCTATATATATCATATACTTTAGGAATTTTGGGCCCCTTAGAGACATTGGCCATGTGCGACCGCCCAGGTTGCCCACCATCTATGCTAGGCTTGGCCCCGAGGAAAAAAATTAGATGATATTGGATCATACATAAACTTCGTTGACACAAAACTATTTTCAGTACACGAGCTTGATGACATGGTTTGAGAGTTAGGGTACCAAAAAACAGACCTTATACTACCATTACTTTATCCCTAATTAGCCATTAGATTATGTCTTAATGCCTTTAGGAAATGACAAAGATGTTCTTAAAATGGTCACATATGTCTGTAAACATAGAAAAATAAGTGTGTATATTGAAAATAGGGAGAAAATGATATTTTTTTTAAGTTTGCCACTAAAGTTATGATTAAGTAGTTGGACCTGAAAATGTTTCACTGTAGCTGAATAGAAGAAAACACTGTAAGAGAAGAAATAGGTTTATGTAACTGGAAACTAGATTTGAATGAACCCATGAGTGATAAATTTATGTAGACACAATCACAGGTAAGTGGTGTGGATGAAGACTATAGTTATGATATGTCTATTATACCATATAGAATGTCACATGCTAGCTAACAAAGGCAGGTCACTAATGTTGAAATTAAGGCGGGTGTTGAAGGCGTGGAGAATATAATAGATGGAGCAAGGTGGTCAAAGGACAACACATGTGGGTCAAGTTGTACAAGATGACCAAGAGCCAAGTTATCATGTTGATTGTAACATCCAAAATATAGACGGTCTAAGAGTGAAGATGGTGGTGGGGTCTAAGCTAGAGTTGTTGATGATTGTGACTCATTATTATTCAATATTATATGACTTTGATGTTAAGTTTAATGTTAAAGATGTAGGGGACAAGGATAATTTGAATAATATGGATGAATTTTTTTGATGAAGAGAGTGACGTAGACAGTAACAGAGATAGTGGAGACGGGTTTGTTGAGGATAGTGATGACAGTAACTTCAATATAGATGACTAAAATCTACATTATAATGTTAAAAGTGGATATGAGTGAATTTTATATTGTTGTGGATGATGATGATGGACATGGGATACTTAAAGATCATACTACAAAGGTAAAAATGAAAATATTGATAAAGAGATTGAAGTTGTTGACACTAATGGATATGAGTTTTCAGGTTTTCAAGAAAATGAAAGAAAAATGATGCTTAAGGAGTTGAATAGGTCAAGTAAATTCTCAAATGGAAAGGTTCATAATAAGGCATTTAGAGTAGGTGTTATATCTTCAAGACAAATCAAGATGTGAAAAGCTTTATTACCTTACATGCAGTCAAAACTAAGAAGGCTCTCTTTCTTGCAAAACAATGAAAAAACAGGGTAAAGGTCAAATTTAATAATTTGGTTGGTCAATCTGGTCAAAATAGTGATGGCCCCTTAACAAGGACTAAAGTGGACTACAAAGGAAAAGTGTAACTGATAAAAAAATGTACTTGTCCTTGGGTTGAGCAGATCTCATGGTCTAGTGAGGATAAAGACTTGGTGTTGAAAACATTAAGTGATGACCATAAATGCTTACAGAAAAGGATAGTTAAAGCTTGTATTTCTAAATTTTTGGCAAAAAATATCATTCAAAAAATTCAAGGCAACCCTATAATAATTCGAGTGAGAGCCTTACATGTAGAATTATCCAAAACATTCGAGCTTGTGATGTCTAAACAGAAGGTGGCTAGGGAAAAGACATTGGATGAGTAAATTATTAACGGACTACGAACTGTAGTATGGGTTATTAAGGGATTGTGTGTTGGAATTGTAAGTTTGAACCTTATTATCTGATATGTCAAACCTACTTCACGTTGATCATTAATCATCGTCTGATTCGTTGTTCAGAACTCAATCGTAGTGATTATGATCTTATCATTTATATAGTTTTGTTTAAATCCTTTATATGTAGGGATTTCCATATAGGGGGAAAGTCAGTAAGATGTCGGAGAAGCAAAATATACGAGATCACAAACGTAGATTGCTCGCGGCTAAGTATGAATTGAGACCCAAATGGGAGGAATTCTTGAATGGACTAGGTCTTGTTGGAAAGGTTATGTGTGACCGTAGGCCAGTAGTGGCCATGTCTCCGGATCTCTCGAGTTTCCCTCAGCGCGACATTAGTGGCTTAGCTCTTCGCGCTTCCCGCAGGCTTTTTTTTATAGGGAGAGAGTCAGGGGCGGTCATCGCCTTTGAGCTGGGAAAAGCATTTACCTGGAGTCGGCTATTCCTGATTTAGCAAAGGAAATCAGAAGGAACCGCTATAATGACCACTACATGCCTCTCAAATCCCATCTTTGAATCGGGGTGAATTCTAAGGTTCCTTATTCCGGTTGTAAAGCGGAAGAAGAGGGAGAAGGGGCACAGCCCCACCAGCAGCCCACGTTTCCGACCCGAAAGGAATTGCAAATGAAAGAAGAATATGTGTGCACTATCCATGGAGTGGAGTGACTCTTCTGAATCTCCTCTTCTCTATCTCCACCCCCAGTAGAGGCTGGTACGATTCAATTCAACATTTTTTTCGTTTGGGTAGGTCATTGAACCTTCCAACTTCACTCCGTGGCCTGTGCTATTAGATGGTTTATCCTAGTATATAAGTTGTGCTAGCGTTCTTTGTAAAACTGTCACTTTGTGCATTCTCTCTTTGTGAGAGTTTTATTAATCGAAATAAGTTTTCAATTAAGTATTTGTCTATTTATTGTTTCATTATTGATTTTTGTTCAAACTCTAAGATCCAACAATTGGAATCAAAGTGTCTTCCTCAAAATCATTGTTCAGTTCATCATCATTAAACAAGATTCCTCCATTCGATGAAAACGAATTTTCAATATGGAAAAACAAGGTACTGATGGTTTTAGAAACCATGGATTACAACATTATTGATATCGTTACTAAAGGGCCTTATGTTCCTATGATTGTTGAAACAAAAAAAGGTAAGACTCTTGATGTAACATCTGGTTTTGAAGTACTTCCATTGTTGATCCTTAAATTGATATGTATTGCATTTTGGTCCCTAAGTTCAAGAAAGTGTGCAAAGGAGCCCTAATGGAATTAGTGTAATTTTGGCCTTGGAGTATACCATGCGTACGTGGTGTACGCTGAGCGTACTAGGGCACGCTCTAGTACGCTGGGCGTACATCAGTGTACGCCCAAATAAAGAAAACCCTAATTTTTAGGGTGTCTCGTATTTAAGCATCCTTATTACCTCATTTCCCCTCACCTCATCAGCCTCCATCCCTCTTAAGACTTTTTGCAACCCTAGTTCACATTCAGAAGCCATTTCTAGCCTAAAAGTGTGCATTTGTGTGTTTAGAAGAAGAAGGAAGAAAGCCAAGCTCATCTTAGAAGAGTGAAGCACTTTGGATCTGGGACTTCTTCTTCATTTGCAACCATTGTAAGGTGAAAATCTTGGAACTTTATCTTTCAATCATATAAATCTAGAAATAGGGGGTTTTAGTGATGCTTTTTGGTCCCAAAATGTTATATCTTGAGCTTGACAAGTTCTTGATGTTTTAATCTGTCCTTTTAGGTCCTTGGAAGGGTCTTAAGTCATAAAAACCAATGGTTAGTTTTGCTCCATGCATCTTTTAGAATTTATTAATGGAATAAGACCTTGTGTTAAGCACTTATTAGACATGCTAGGTCATAAAGTTGGAGACTTTATGACTCCTAGGAGGATTTTAGCCATGGATCTGAAGTTTGGACGTAAGAGCTTAATCCATTAAGCTCTTAATGGAATTTTTAGTCCTGTGAGGGTACGCCCCGCATACTCGGAGTATGCCCCGTGTGCGAGGTTAACCACCCCAATGGTGGTCAACCTATGAGGCTTCATGTACGACCAACGTACCTCAGGAGTACGCCCCGTGTACGTACCCTGAGTTGACTCGGTTGGGTTGACTTGGTCAAGACGTTCTTCGAGGATCAATTGTGATATAGTTCTACAATCATTAATATGATCATAAAACATGCTACTAAAGTACTCTCCTTTCCTTTCAGATTGAAGAAACTTTTATCTTTCTGCCTAATAGATTCTTCATATTCGTTCTGCTACTCTTTGAAACTTTTCAAAGCATCAGAATTATGCTTAATCTTATAAACACAACCATATTTACTGAAACATCAGTAAATCATGACGAATAGACTTATTTTCCTTTGTGGTGGATCTGAATAGTCCATGTACTAGATCCATTAGTCCTTCACTTTGACTCACATTAACATGTGATCAATGAATTAGTCATAATCTTACAAATGATCAAGATTTCCTTACATCACACAATTCAAATTGCATGACCCCAAGTTTCTATCCAATTAAAACTTGGGTGATGAGAATTCTTTTTTTTTCACTTGGTTAATTATGACAATATCACAAGCGATATAACAGGAATTAAATACACAATTAACATTACCAATAGTAGAAATGTAACCACCAATTTTCATAAATGTCATTATAAGGAAATTATAAAGTAAACCAACTAGATAAACCAAAAATTGAACTTTTATTGATAATAAACGAAAAATTTGGAACTTGTCGTTACAATGCATAAAATGAAAACTATGTTTCTAGATATTTCCTAAGCAATATATTAAATTATCATAACTCCTAAGTAGCAGCGCCAAATTCTGATCATCGAACCATGCGATCGAAATCCATCTCTCACGATCAGAATTAGCTCACTCCTTTTAAGCTTCCTTCTTTCTCTTAGATCTTGCAATACCATCATAATGTGATCATCACATGATGTATTAAGAGTCTATGAATACAGTCAGCCAGAGCCCGAACAAGAGAGTGGTTCCCAAAATACTCATACTTGTTATGTTTGTTGAGTTTCGACTTTTGCTGATATATGGATTGTTGGAAAAGCATGCTACTGGATAAGATTCTTTTAGAAACTACTGGATAGAAATGCCTGATTTATGTGATGCCTTATAATATAGGTAGTTGCTTGTCTGATGTGTATTAGTTGATTGTGATTGTTGTGTGTATGTTGATTAGTTGTATATGGCCGGATTGGATAACCCTAGAAAGATCGACTTGGCCTTACTTCCTGTTCCTTGTTTGGTTATGGACTTAAGGTAGAGTCGATTATTCAATGGTCTATCTGATCTCGGGTTGTGTACAACAAGCATGCACAAAAGCAACCAATGGTGCAGGAACGAGGTTAATCCTAGGGAGAGTGCCTAGGAAGTTAGTTGTAGCTCGCAGGAGAAGTGGGTGTTAGCACACATAGGAGTGGCTTAGTGTAGTGACTTAGGACCTCGAAATGAGTGCTGAATCAACTATGGATAGGTGTGGAAGGTAGTATAGGCCCGTACTACTGAAAGCATAGGATCTGTATGCGATTCAGGAGGAATTTTAAGGATGCTAAGGAATTAATAGGAGTATGACATGGTGTGTTGAGCACTATATTGTGATGTCTGATCTTTCTTTGATATATAATTTCAGTATGGCGATGATTGGAGGTTCAGTGTCAGGAGCTGGAGCTGGTGGCCAGAATGGGCCATGATTGACAGAGGACTAGGTCAGAGAGATCATTCTTGGAGGGTTGTTTCTTCACGTGTTCTTGTCCGGACGAACAGAAGGTCAAGTGCGCCCCGAACCTTCTCAGGTTGGGGGCAATAGATTGGTGGAGACTGGTGACTAACTCTTATACTCCTTAGCAGAGGGTCGTGATGACTTGGGAGCAGTTCTCAGAGATGTTCTATGCAAGGTATGTTCCCCTGGTACAGACGGAGAGATTGGCCCAGGAGTTCCTAGATCTGAGACAGACGACAGAGTCGGTGACGGAGATCACCAAGATGTTCACTGAGAGGGATTTGTTTAGTTCTGAGTTTGCTGCTTCAGAGCAGGATCAGATGACTCGGTACTTGAGCATGCTCAAGACAGATATTCGGCGGTTCGTGTCCACCCAGCGCTATGGTTCTCTCGCTGAGCTTCAAGATGCCGCGAGGAGGCGAAATATTGAGACAGAGACCCAGGCTAGGGAGCAGAATCAGGCTCCGGATCATCCCCAGCCTGCAGCGCAGTGGTGTAAATCCGACGACTAGAGTTCGGGATCAGTTGGAGGGAAGTGCATATCTGTTGCATGTCGTAGGTGTGGAGGGGATGGTTATTTTGGAAGAGACTGCAGGCGGAGTACGCGAGTTTGTTTTCATTGCGGTCAAGAAGGCCACATCAGAGCTCATTGTCCTTTTCTTAGTAAAGTGTTGGATCCTACGCCCTGAGCTTGGCAGTTACCCGATGGTCGTCAGGGGACCGCCGGGCCGAGGACCGGTATTTAAGTTGGCAGTTCTTCTATTTAGCAATTATGGTAGTATTTGTATTTATCTATAATTTTTGTTTTTGTTTCAAGATTCATTTGTAATTTTGGATGATTAGTTCAATGGAATTATCTTATTAGCTCTATTCTAATTGAATTCTTATTATAAATGGATTAATTATCTTTTTCCTCGATTATATGCGTATTGGAATTTATGAATGTAGTGTGGGTTTAGATTCTCATGTGTATGTGGATATCGATAGTTGGGGTCAAGTGGTGGAGTTCAAGTTGGTCTGGGTATCTAAAGATTTGGAAGTTGTTAGAATCGAGCACATCTCAAGTAAGGGAGAGTGGAACCTCGTAGCTGGAAGAATTTGTGCCAATATTCGGTTTCAGTTAGATTTCTCTGAGTTCCAAACTTCTGCAGAACTGCTAAATCTTCGAGTTTCGTGGCAAATCATCGTCAGCTGTTGGATTTTCCCTTCGATTCGTATTAGTCTTATTTATGATAGCATACGCAAGGCGTGTTTGTGCTTAGACCCTAAGGTGTTAGGAGCTCAGGTTGAGGGTTTGCTTGTCTGTTATTGTCTGAACGGGGGAGCCCCAGTGTTGATAGTGGATAGCTCAGCTGGGTTGTCATAGCAAAGTAGGAGTGAGGTTTAGTTTAACATAAGATCACTTAGTTTTCATTGCGGTGATTCCCTTTTGGTGCGGGATTAGAGTGCTGACGTTTGGCCGACAAGCTCGAAGACCGATTAATTCCACAGATATTTGTTCATCTTGGTTGTTGTGGGGGAGTGCATCTTGAAGTAGAAGCGAGAGCTGATTTCGAGGACGAAATCTAATTTATGTCGGGGAGAATTGTAACATTCCGTTTAAAATAAAATAAGTAATTAAATTATAAATAAATAAATAACCAACCTTAAAAACTCCAAGATGTATTTTTATATTTTTTTCCCTAAAGTCGTATTAATTAGCGGGGGTGTACACCTTGGGGTGTTAAAAGTTATATTTTTGAATATTGAGGATTAAATGGTAACTTTTGGACTTGAATTGTAATGAATTCTTAAAGCTGGGGGTTGTTTGGTAATTAATGGGCTTAATTTGAAAATAAGGGGGGATAGAGGGACTGAAAGTGTTAAAATAGAAAAAGATTGAATTAGAGGAGGCGGGGATAAAACCCGTCACCCACTCCCCCTTGTTTCCTCATTTAAGATTGTTACACCCAAAAAAACCCTGGTTTTGGAGTTTTGTCGGGACCCGCGTTAAAACTGTTAATTGAACTTTAAACCATACTTCCTAATACCCCTACAATTAACTAAGTGTGATATTAGACTTAATGGATTAAGTCCTTAAGGGGTTAAGTGTGGAACACTAACCCTAGTTATCATTTAATGTGAAAACCCAAGAATCGGGGAGCTCTATTTTGGACAATGATCGGGCGCGTAATTGGGCTATTGATTGGATTATTATTACACCCGAGAATAACTAAGTCAAACCTTAATCATTCCTACCCTTAGGTGATTAAGTCCTTAATGGGTTAGGTGTTCTTACTTAACCCTAATCGTCATTTTATGTGAAACACTAATCTTCATTTCATATGGGGTAGTCACTATTGCAAGTGACTATAACCTGTGATCGGGTATTGACTGAAGTATCTTCCTGTATGTGATTGGAAGTGAGTTGAAGCTGGTAGAGTCCTTTATTGCTACAGTAGTTATCTACACACATATGGAGGTGAGTTTTGCCTCACTATACCCGTGGGTCGAAGGCACCAATGCCGGCCTACTAGTTTTGGTTGTCTATTAGTAGAGGGATACCTTAGGGACTGTATATAGTTGTTAACGTTACCTAACGGCCACGTTAAATGTAACATAGACGTTACTGCCTTGGCTGAGACCCGGTCATGGCCTCAGAGAGCCAAAACCGGAGCGACAACTCATTTCTCGTCACAAGGGAAGAACATCCCATGTGATCTCCTCATTCACTCACAACCAATGAGAAAGATACAAATAGCTCGGGTGACGCCCAAACCTGACGTCACCTGGCAGTTAGTTAGTGTGAATAGCTCTTCCAGTAAGAGGAAGCCACGTATCACGCTCAAGAGAGACGGTCCCCACGATCCGTTAGTAATAGGTACAAAAGGATCTCTTCCGCCTCAAGGAAGGGATCCATCTTCTCTCTCACTGAATTTACCCTAATTCTCTCTCTCAGAAAACTAACTTAATCGTTGGAGTGACGTCCCGGGAGAACACCCGGCCGTCCTCTAATCGTTCTTTTATGATTGTGTTCTCAGGAGAGCTCCTAAAGTAGTCATATCATCAAGCATCCAAATCCCTTGAAGAGCATGTCACAACATTTGGCGCCTTCTGGACGTATCCTCAGGGTGATACAGCCAATTAACGACACTGGTTCTTCGTAAAACAACGATCTATGCCCGACAGCACCTACGCTTACAATACTAGATCTGTTTCGAATACCGATGGTGATAACTAACACCACTGCGAGTATAGAACGCAGAATCCAATCCAGGCGCTCATGGCGCAGATCTCATCAATTACGGGGCCAGTACCCCAGAGCAGTTTTCGGCAACCGTCATCGAATGCTTCATTTTCTCAGACAACGTTATCGCATCCTGATCTGCTGCAGAAACCTCCGCATGATGGCATGGAAGCACTTACTATCTCTCATCCTCATAAGAGAAACACGATTCATCAAGCAGGGGACGAAATAGAGGTACTCTCGAGAAATCTACTTAATATCAGTTTTTCGAGCAACGATCCCAGACCATTGAACTGGGATTCGAGAGATCCGCTCCTCATATTTGGATTTATTCGTATCACGAAAATCCATCAAACATATATCGACAACGATAGTTGCTCTGATATACTCTACGAGCACTGTTTTAGACAACTACCAGACGCGTGGAAGGAGGGGCTACAACCCCCAACTGCGGGGACGTTGATAGGGTTCACCAGATACAGTTTGTGGCCATTGGGCGTAATTCGACTGCCCTTAACAATGGTCAGTCGCAACTATAGGGATCGAATCACAAGAACAATCGAATTCTCTGTGATCCGATATACGACAGAACACAAAATCCTCCTCGGACGATCGGCAATCTCCTCACCACACCTCGTACCATCAATGATCCATGGCATAGTTAAATTTATCAAAGGTTAGTGGACAAGGTATTCACCGACCTAATTGGTAGGAATATCGAAGTGTACATTGATGATATGGTAATCAAAAGCCGCGACGAGGAAACATTACTCCAAGATGTGGAAGAAACCTTCATAACGCTAGCTAAAGCGCAGATGAAGTTAAACCCAGCTAAGTGCACCCTTGGAGTCAAGGAAGGGCAATTCCTTGGGTATCAGGTATCCAAAGAAGGGATTCTCCCCAATCCCACTAAAATACAGGATTTCCTCGAATCAAAAACTCCCCACAATCTCAAAGGGGTACACGAGATCAACGGTAAGTTGACGGCGTTGGGAAGGCTCACTGCCAAATCTGCAATGTAAGCACCTCCCTTGTACCAGACACTCAAAGGATGTTTAGACAAAAAAATGGACAGAAGAAGCAGATGCGACATTGCAAAAACTGAAAGACGCCCTACAACAACTCCCAGCTCTCGCTTGCCCACTCCCAGGGGAGATACTACAGATCTACTTAGCAGTGTCTTAAGAGGCCATCTCCTCTGTACTAACAGTGGAGAGAGAGGGCAAGCAGATCCCCATTCATTTTGTTAGCAGGACCCTGCAAGGGCCAGAAGTCAATTACCCGACCTTGGAAAAGCTGGTCCTCGCCCTAGTTTACACAATAAAGCAAGTGCTACTAAGGCCAGAAAAGTCTGGGAGCCTGGCCAAATGGGCCATAGAGTTGGGTGAGCACGCCATCCAATACCACCCCAGGACCAGCATCAAAGCCCAGGCTCTTGCAGATTTTCTGATCGAAATCCCAGATACCATCAAGGGGGTACCAACGACAATCTCCGTCGACCAACTCGAGCCTGAAGCCGGTAAGGAACTCTGGAAGCTGTACACTGATAGCGCGTCAAGTAAGGAAGGCTCAGGCTCAAGTCTGATCCTTCAGAGCCCCAAAGACGAAGAGATCACTTTCGCGTTGCGATTCGACTTTCAAGTGTCCAATAACGAGGCGGAATACGAAGCACTCCTAGCAGGCTTGAGGCACATGAAGGAGGTTGGTGTGAAGCAACTAGCAGCCCTCAGCGATTCACTGCTTATCATAAACCATGTAAATGGAATGCACGAGTCTAAAGACTCATGGATGCAAAAATACCTTAATGCAATCCGAAGTCTAATCAGCATGTTCGAAAGCTTTTCCATAAAACAAATCTCCCGAGGAAAGAATGCAAGGGCGGACGCTCTCGGCAAGTTAGCCTCAACTTCCTTTGATCAATTAACAAAGAAAGTGCTAGTCGAAGTGCTCCCGAGAGAGAAGTATCGATAACTGGAAGGTCAATACAATATCAACTGCACCGAAATGGACCAAACCGTATTTCGATTACTTACGCCATGGCGTGCTACCAGATGACCCTGATGAGGCAAGAAAAGTCAAGATCAGGGTGTCACATTTTGCAATTAGGGATAACCAATTATACCGAAGAGGGTATCTCAGTCCATGGCTAAGGTGTATCTCCACGAAAGAGGGGCAAACATTCCTAGAAGAAAGTCGTTTGGGAGATGCGGCAGCCCATGTAGGTGCTCGAGCACTCACAGGAAGAATACTCCACCTAGGGGTATATTGAACGGACATGTACAACGACGCTTCAACCCTAACCAAGAAATGAAAAGAATGCCAGGCATTCGCTCCTTTCCAAAATCAATCGGCCATGCCGTTGACCAGTACTACTAGCCCCCGGCCTTTCCACCAATGGGGAATCGACATAGAGGGACCTTTCCCACCAGCGCCAGGGGATGTGAAATTCTTGCTAGTGGCCATGGATTATTTCACGAAGTGGATAGAAGCAGAACCACTGGCCACCGTTACTGGCGAACAAACGATAAAATTCATGACCAAGAACATCTTGGCCCGATTTGGCACGCCCAGAATCCTCATAAGCGATAATGGCACACAATTTGATGGAAGTCCCTTCAAAGAGTGATGCGAAGACAAAAAAAAATTATCGTCGGTTCACGTCAGTAGCGCACTCTCAGGCCAATGGGCAAACCGAAATATCAAACAAAATCATAGTTAATGGTTTGAAGAAAAGGCCACTCAGGTCAAAGTCCGCCTGGGTGGATGAACTCCCGACAGTGCTGTGGTCCTATCGTACCACGACAAGCTCAAGCATGAGATAAACACCATTAAGTCTAACCTACGAGATGGAAGCGGTCCTCTCATTGGAAATAGTAACCGACTCCCTACGAACATAGAGTTTCGAGGAAGCAACCAACAAAGAAGAGCGACGCCAAGACCTGGACATGCTCGACGGAAAACGTGAGGCGACACAGCTGCGCCAAGCACTGTACAAATCACAAATTGAGAACTATTACAACCGCCAAGTCCGGGCCAAGAACTTCAAAGTTGGAGAATGGGTACTTAGAAAGAACGAGTCTAGCCACGCTGAACCATTGGGGAAACTCAGTGTCAAGTGGGAAGGACCATAAAAAATTGTAGAAGCACATCAGAATGGTGCCTATGTCCTAGAAGCTCAAGACGGGCTTACTACTCCAAGAACATGGAATGTGCAGAACCTGCGCCCCTTCTACTCTTAAAACAAGTGTTAAAGGTAGAACCAGTGCTAGCTAACGCATCGTGTGTTAATTTTAATATGTAAATGTAATCAGCATAAATTACTTTACTATTTTTCAGTCATGTTATGCTCTAAAAAAACTAGAGTAAACAAAAAGGGAAATTCAGATGCCCCTTTATTTTCAAACTTGAAAAACAAAACAAAGAGGTTGTGTACATTTACCGTGTGACAACAAGGACTGATCATCCAACGTCACACACGCGAAATCATTAAAAGGAGGCAGCCAGGGGGTTTTTATCAAAGAAGGATCATAACCTTTCCCCCAAAACATGTTCGTCAATCATATTACAGTATACATATGAAAGAACATGTGACATAAGTGAAGAAGGGTCATAACCTTCCACTAATCAGAAAAACAAAACTGGGTAAGCCTCAAGATGACGATCCTGGCTACATCCAGGGTCTTTAAGCATCAAATTAGAACAAATTTCTCAAAGACCAGCTTCAGTAAAGCATAAAGAGTTCACCAGTAAAAGAACTCAAGTCAGGTGTAAACAGACCCTGCATCAATACCATGTGATGGCCAACATAAACCACACATGAAGCAACCAAAAAAAAGAATATGTACAACAATATCAAACATTCATACCCACAAATATGAAGAAAATATTATCATAGTTGCCGGAATCCCGGACTTTCAAATGACCACAGAGGGCAAAAAAGACCATAAGCAACAAAGGAAAAGAAAATATTGTTCAAGGAAATCACATCAAGAACAAGTCACAAAGAGGGCTACTTATCACCAGGAGCGGAGTTTGGGCCGGAGCCTGACCCATCGCTCTGAGCTTCTTGACAGCCCAGTCACTTCTAGACTGCCCAGGTGAACGTGGTTGGCTAAGTCTGTCTCGGTAAAAGCCACTAGGGCATCTTTCATCTCTTGAGTCCGGGCAGCCACATCCTCCACGGATTTTGGGTCAGACTCCCCGACAGTTACCTGCTCCCAGATAATCCTTTTACCCTATTCTACGACTTCGGCAACACAAGCCTTATACACATGTACCAAGCTGTGGAGAAATTGAGTGCTCTCGATCAATCGGTCCACCACCCTGCTGAGCCCCTCGCTAAGGATCCATGAAACATCCTTTTCCAACGCACCTTTTGCAATACCCTTAGTAACCAGATCAACCTCCAATTTGGTAGTCTGCTCGCTCAACCCCGCATTCTCTAAACTCAAAACTCCTACACGATCATCTAGACGCCTCGCCTCCTCCTCCAACTTTGCTACCTGATCAGCCAAGCTTGCCTTCTCGCGCAACACTACCTCCCGCTCGGCCCCCCAAATGTACTTGTTAGCTTCTATCTTCGCCAACAGGGCCCTCAACTCTTCGCATTCAATACTCTTCTGATCAGAATCAGACTGGAGAGTCTCCATGCCAGAGATATGTTCAGCGGTTGCAACCAAATACGACGACACCTGGTCGGCGGCATAGCGCAAGTCGTCGGCCATGTGTTCATCTGATAGAACCGCTAGGGCCTTAGTGTTAGCGGGAGGAAACGCGTGCCGACACCACTCAAGAGCGGCGTCGTGATCAGAGACAAGGTCTTGGCCAGTTAGCTTCCAAGTCGGCTTGTAGGCATCCACACGAGAACCTGCAAAAAGAAGAACGGTTGTGGTCTTATCAAAAGAAGCTGATGCATAACCATGGGAAGGCGAAGATCCAGTCTTCGCCTCGGTTCCTCCAGTGGTGGGAACGAGGCTGGCCTTGTCGGTGTATCCCTCTACTATACGACCAGGCAGTTCAATCGCCCGATTGGGTGCGCCCTCCGGGGCAGTTTTGAAGGACCCTCATTGGGGGCATATGTGGAGCTCTTGGAACCCTCAAGTAGGACTATTCATTATGTGGATAAAAATGAATTGTCCAATTGGACAAATTGGATTGGACTATTTGGTTCAGATATTCGGATTTTTGGATTGGTTTTCAACAAAACCGAATTACTATTTTGGATTTCAGATTGGTTTTGATTATAAAATATGAACCGAATAATCCAAAAAACCGAACAACAATTTAATATTTATTTATTTTTAATATAACTATAACTATTTATTAATTTTATAATTTATTTTTTCAAATAAGTTCAAAAAGTTTCATCTAATAAAAAACATTAATATGCATTTTCTCTTAAAAGTTCTTTATCTATTAAATATTAAACTATAATATACATTCTTAGTAGTTTATAAATTTTAAATCACAATTAAATATTTTTTTTGCTTCTTCTATAAAAATTGGATAATATTATAATTATATGTCATTTTAAAATGTTATAGTTTTTGAAAACCGAATTTATAAAAACCGATCCAACCGAATTGTAATTGGATCGGATAGGATCGAATTTGAATTTAGTTTGGATTATTCGGATCCATATTTTGAAAACCGAAATCAATTTGGATTTACTTAATTGGATCGGATCGAATCGATCCATCCAAACGAACACCCCTACCCTCAAGCAAGAAACTCAAATTACGTTCCTTGCGCAGTGGGGCTCAGAGCCAGCGGTCTTGGCAATACCGCTGGAAGAGGCTTCCAGAACAGAGAAGCACCTCTTGACACGGTGAAGACTCCTTGGAGACCCAGAAGGGGTAGGATCCTTCTGGGAAGCACCAGTGACAACGACGTCCTGGAAAGCCAACTCATCGTCACCACCAGTATCATCACCAACGTCACCGCCTACGCCGGTGGGAGACTCGTGGGTAGCCTCGATTCCTTGACCAACGACATTGGATTTCGCCCTCAAACAGTCCCTGAAGATCCCTCTCCAAGGATATTTTTTACTCCCCACCTGGAAACAGAACGAAAGCAATGACGGTTAGCCAAAACCCTGATTTCAACGCGTTTTGCCTAAAAAGGGGGGGGGGGAGGACAAGGGAAAAATAATTTTATACCTTCCTTCTCAACAAAGAACTCAAACATCTTCCCACGAGCCCTCCAAGCGGCGCTCATTCCATCGGAGGCCAGAAAGCAATCGAGCCAATCCTCGCAGTTGATTCTGATCTTCTCCAAGTTGTCAGCCAGCTCCTTGTCAGCACCAAAAAGCGTGGCAGCACGGTCCACATACGCTTTAACCTTTGGGTAGCCAAGCACCACAAGATCATTATTCACCCACAAGAACTTTTCTTGGCAGTTCTTCTTGGACTTTTGGTCGTGAATAAGGGTAGGGACTCCCCGTCGGTGAGAAAAGGTTCGAGTCCCAGATTGATTGGAAGCGTTGAAGAAGTGCTTGAATACCGGAACAGATGGTTGACGAACTAGAGCGCAGTAGAGGAGCTCGAAGACTACTATCTGCAACATTCTGTTTCGGATCGTCCGTGATTAGGGTTTGTGGGCTGCAAACGGGCATGTGGAAGTCTCAGGGTTGCGACGAGTTGCTAGAAGTGTAGGGCATCTCATCACGTTTACGTGGGTATGAGGTTCATTGGAATCAGACTTATATCGAGGAAGCGATGGAAGTTTGAAGTTGTGGCAGGATGAGTCCCTTATTTGAGAAAGGTGGCAGCTGAGTACGCTGGGCGTACATGTGTGTACGCTTAGCGTACTCATGTGCGTGAAATTGAAGCGGAGTCACCCAGTACGTTGGGCGTACTAGAGGGTACGCTGGGCGTACTAGGTCCAGAAAGAAACCCTAATATTTTGGAGTGTCCTTATTTAAAGAACATTATGTCGTCATATCCAGCCACCATTTCCAGATTTCAACTCTCTCAAAAACCTAATTCCCGTTCTTTGAGCTTGAGTGTCCATTATAAGATTATAAGTGTTCTTGTGAGATTTTTTGGAGTGAAGAAGGAGCATGGAAGAGAATAGAGTTGGAGTCCAGGCTTTGGATCTTAGCTTTTCTGTGGATAGAGCATCATTTGCAGGTATAAAGCTCAAAGTTTTCCCATCCTTTTGATTTGTGCATGATATGGTCCATTTTAGGGTTTTTGGTCCGAAAGCTTGAAGCTTTATGAGTTGTTGCACTCCAGAGCCTAATGTTTTTCCTTTAAAGTGTTTCTAGTGGGGAGGATCCATAAAAATGAGGTCTTGGACGTTGGAATCAAACCATGCATGAGTTATGAGCTTTTTGAGATAAGAGAGTGAGTGTTTTGGGTGTTTGTGACCTTCTCGGCCATACAAGGCTTAAAGTCACTGACTTTATGGAGTAAGAGCCATTAGGGAGTCCGGATCTGGTATTTGAGTTGATGTATTAACTGATTAAGACCAAATGAGTAGAAAGAGTGAATCTGGGAAGTACACTGAGTGTAATTCCTGTACGCCCCGCGTACTGCCCCAGTGTCCCCGATGGCCAATCTGGATTTGTTAGTACGCTGAGCGTTCCAAGAGAGGTACGCCCCGCGTAACCTCACTGTGGACTTTTGGGCTAAGTCTCATTTTGGGCCTGGAGTTTGGGCTTGTTGCAATAGAGTTTCAGACCAGAGGATTATGTATAGGTGCTTTGGGCCCTTGCGTTGGGCTTGCCATTTATACTTGAGAGTTGGGCCTCAGGAGAGCCCATTTATTATTGGGCCTTGTGGGCCTGATGCGTGCAGATATCTACACCTAATTTTAATATTTATAACCTAACTACCTTAACTAACTAATTGCACCTAGGCAGTGTACCTAGTCAAAATTATAGAATAGTCGGGTAAGTCGGGTGTCGATCACAGGGAACGATATTGTCTAATTAATATATTTACTACTAAATTAACCTAATTTTCTAGCAAAGATGGGGGTTTTATCTGATTTTGCAAGATCAGAGAAACTTAATTCCTAACTTAAATTCAATTAATTAACAAACACTTCTGCTAGTTCGATTCTGCTTTCCCTCAATGGTTCATAAATTAACTTTGACAACTATTGTTGGTTACCATTTAATAAAGTATTAGCCATTCAATTCCAAATTTACTAACATTTAATCAATTCATGTAAATCAATGTATAATCACACATTAGTTAACACATAATTTATTATTTAATGGATTGGAGCTATGTAAGATTAATTTGCAAAACACACTTATGATCATAATATGAGTTCTCTAGCACAGCCTAATTCAATACTTAATTGCTTAACTAAGATTTGGTTGATCCTAGCTCTAATAATTTAATGTTCACTAAATTACCATGTATTCTAATTCATGCAGATTAATAGTCACTAACTACACAGAACAAGAATTAAAAGCAATCAAATACTAAATCAAACATGCTAGGTAAAAATCAATCAACACAAGTCATAACCAACTAGTAAGTCAAAGCTAAAGTTATTACACCATGAGTTCCAGCTTCATCTAGCTAACAGAAGCAGCTAGATTTAGTTGGACATCCTAGCAATCAATTCAACAAAAGTCATATTCATAACCATAATGAAAAGTACCAAATCTAAAGACAATTATGATCTTCTCTACTCCGTTGGTGTTGAAACTCTCTTCCAGACCTTCTACTTCTCTCAAAATCGCCTCCTGGAACTTCTTCAATCAGCCAAAAGTCTCCCCAAGTCGTAATGGACAAGGATTTATATAGATTTTGACTTTTCCGAGTTCACGTCGTGAGCCAATAAGCCTCACGTCGTGAGTATGAGATAAACGTGTTCGATAAGGACTCTTCCATCCGGATGCATATCTTCTAGAATATTCCACTCACGTCGTGAGCCTTCAATTACTCACGTCGTGAGTACGTGATTTGTTGAGTTTTTATTTTTTCTTTCCCTCAAGCCTCCAAAGTTCCATATTTTGTCAATTTTAGTCCCTCTCTTCGAAAATACTTCTATTTGGCTGCACAATATAATTTAAGCCTATAAGTACCATTATTCTATGCAAATAACCAAATTATTAATAAAAATGTAAATAAATATTGCCTAAAAATATGTATAAATATGGCAATATCAGGGCCCAATGGGTTTTAGGTTATTGATGGGCTGGTTAGTGGACTACCTTTAGACCTAATGAGTGAGAGTTTGGACTTAGTTCCTAATTGGGTTAATTCTGGATTGGCTCAGAGTTACAGGCCGGTGCGTAGCATCAACGTTTATAAGGGCTGTTCATCATCCGAGGTGAGTCTTCTCACTATACTTACTGTGAGTGGTATCAATGTGTGACCGGAGGGTCTTATGTGCTTACTTGAGTTATATTATGCATTTTGTCTGTGTGATATATATGCTTACTGAGATAGGACTGGAGGGTCCAAACCGAGTTGTGAGACCGGAGGGTCTTCACTGACACACAGGACCGGAGGGTCCACACCGAGATGCATGAGACTGGAGGGTCCATGCCGAGCTATAGCCATGAGAGGCTTACTATTTGTGTATGTGGTATTTTGGGGAACTCGTTAAGCTTCGTGCTTACCGTGTTATGTGATATGTGTTTCAGGTTTTTCTCAGGATCGCGGGAAGGCGCCGACTTAATTGTACAGACCAGAGAAAGAGTTATGTTTTGAGGATCCTGGATTTTTAATCAAACAATTAGGGATTTGCATTGTAAATTAAATAAATGAGATTTTGTGGAATGTGTTATGAGAATTATGTGATTTTTAAAAATGAAAATTTTGTTTGAGAATTTACGGTGTTACAAGTTGGTATCAGAGCCTTGGTTTGAGGGATTCAGATGCACCTTCGGATATATCTGGACTCAAACTGAGGATTTGAGAAAAATTTTCAAAAGAAATGATTTTTTTTTCTAAAACGAGCAAGACTTTCTAAGAGAAAGACGAGAAGGAGCAGTGTGTACAATCAGCCAGAGCCCGAACGGTGATTTCCCAAAATACCCTTACTTATTTGTGTTATGAGTTATTATTGAGATATTAGTGATGCATGCTAGAGGATAGGCTAGGTATTTCATATTTTAGGGCTAGAGTTGTCTGATTTGTGATGCCTTAGCCTAGGTATTTTGGTATCTGTGATGTGCTTTGAGTATGTGCGGAGTAAGAGTATTCAACATGAATCTTTTAGAGAGAACTTTGAGTAGAGGAGTAATCTAGGAGAGATACCTAGATGAGCATCTGAGAGAGTAGTTAGATACCCGCGAGGGGTAGAGTTGCTTGAGTTCGGTGATACCTTTTGAGTGTAAGTGGAGTGGTAACCTAGAGTGGTTTTATGCGTTTGTAGAGATTATTCGATGCCCGAATGCTGCTTGCTTCGTGCTTTGTGGAACTCTTGATGATGGGAGTCAGCTACTAAGTGAATATGACGATATTCAGGAGGTAGATGGATGACATCATAAGGAGTTCTTCAGCAGCTGATGGCAGAGAAGTGAGGGAACCTAGGAAGAGCCTAGGGAGTGGCCTTAGTCAGATGAGTATGCTGATAGAGGAGAGTATTCGCTGGGAAGCTACCAGGTTTAACGGGATTGGTGATCGAGAAAGTTGAGGAGCTACTTAGGAATTCTAGGACGATCCGTGTGGAAAGTATGGGTAGATGTGGCAGGTAGTATGGGCCCGTACTACTGAAAGCAGAGGACCCGTACTCGAAACAGGGAGAATACCAGAGGTTCTAAGTAGCAGATTGAGAGGAGATAACATGGTTCAGGTACCATGATTCATAGCAAATTGAGAGGTGATCACATGGTTCGAGTACCATGATTTGTGGCGGTTAGTGCTTTTGGTTTTACCAGTTGTCCCATGGTGGTTGATTAGACTGAGATTAGATGATATAGTGTGGGGCCAGAGGGCCATGTCGATCATGTATTAATGGAGTATACCTTGAGAGCGAAATCAAGTTAGTTTCCAAGAGATTTTATTGGTGAGATGCCAGTTGGAGTCGCAAGGCTTAGGGATGAATAGAGATGATGCTTATTGGAGGATCGAGGTCTGAGTCGAGCCATCGGCTGATGGATGAGACGTCACCTTCTGTAGAAAGAGTGCGCTATCCCCATTTCCTAGGAGAAACAAAAGGGATAACGAGTTTCTAGTTTCAGAGTTTGGAGGTAAACCCCGTGGGGGTAGCTTATGGTGGTGACCTTTTCACCAGAGTATTTGGGCAGTATGTCTGCTATGAGGTATTTCTTGTATCATGGAGTCATTGTGGGGACTGAGATGGAAGAGACCCAGGAAGGTGCCTTTTTGAGGGTGGCATGCTTTTAGCAGCAGTTTCAGGTGGTTAAGAGGAATATATCGAGGTGATGGCCCTCGTTATTATGTTGTGTATCGACTGTGAGGGAGTGATGTCTCTTGATTTGATGATGACTCTCGTGTTGGGAGGCTGGTCGAGGAGTCAGAGACGAGGTGTGTGATAGTGCATTATTTCCGGACCGAGGGTCAGGGTTATTTCGGAACAGTTGAGGTATCCGACGGTGTGTCAGTCTGAAGTTTCGAGATGACCAGAGGCAGTCACATTGGGAGGATTATGGGATTCTTGTGTGAGTTACAGGATATTTGGAGTTGCTTGGTTTCCATCGGGAAGATCATTGAGTGTTTGCGTGGTACGTTCCAAGATTCAAGTGTGTTGTACCTAGTGAAACAGTTTACAGAGTAAATTGTTGGTATGCCGACTAGAGATGGTTCGAACCCTGAGTGGGGGAGAACTGGGTATTCAATTGAGAAGATCAGCATTTCGTTCAAGTGCGGTTAGAGAACTGATTATGGAGATCTGCGGTGCAGACACATGAAACCTGGTATATTGGTGGATACGGCGAGGTGCGAGGCGGGATGATGTATGAGTATGTGCTTAAGGAAGGATGAGTGAATCCACAGCAGGTGGCCGTTGGTCAGTGGATTTATTATGGCTAGAGATTTTTTGGGTTTGCAAATGTTGAGTTCAAGGCGGTTGGGTCGCTGAGTTCAGGGTGCAATAGCTGAGATTTGCGGGTATAGGTATACATTGTGATCTATACTCCACAAGAGGCAGCAGTTGAATTGTCAACCAATTTCAGAGTCGGTATGAGTAGTTCGTATGGGCGGTGATCAGTAGAGGGTGTAGCTTCGGATTTTCGTCAACGTGTATTCATTCGTTGACGATTCCTCCGTATTTCAATTGGGAGACGGGAGTATTTAGAGGTTTCAAGTTGTGTAGGTGGAAGATCAGCGGTTAAGGCAAGACCGAGTGAGACGCTGTGATGGTGTACCGAGGTAGCCGAGTATGATGTCCTAATTTTTGGTCATGTTAGGACTCGAGTTGTGAGATGGCGAGTGGAGTACCGAGTGATTTTGTTCCAGTGGGAACCCATCAGTTAATTGTCACCGGGGTGAGACTGTCTAAGGGTGTATCTGTGTTGAGGCTAGTGCCTTGCCTATGAGAACTTACATCAGAAGTGGTGGTGCATAAGCTAGGTGGGTGTAAGCACCTATCTATGTTGATCTGCAGAGCATGAGTTGGTGAACTCAGTGTGGTGATGACTTGATGATGAGAATATGGGGGATAAGAGAGCAAGTGATCCGAGTGGGGAGTATTCGCTTGGGATTATCAGGAGAAACCGTGGAGTGAGCCCATGGTGAGTCAATGAGCGAGAGAGTGTTGTAAGACTACGGAGAGCAGTAGCATCCATCAGTCAGTTGGAGAGAGTGTCGTGATACTACGGGGAGCCGTAGTATTCACTGGATAGTGGGAGATTGCAGTGATACTGTGGGGAGCCGTGATATTCACTAGTCAGCTAGAGAGTGTCGTGATACTGCGGGGAGCCGTAGTATTCACTGGTTAGAGAGAGAGTGTTGTGATACTGCAGGGATCCGTAGCATTCACGAGTCAGTGAGAGAGTGTCGCAAGTCTACGGGGAGCCGTAACATTCATGAGTCAGAAAATGAGCATCTTAAGACTACCGGGGAGACCGTAGCGCTCAGTAGTCGACAAGGGTGAATACTGTTCAGTGGAGAGATGTAGTATTCACTAGTCAGAGTATGGTGCAGAGGAGTTCTTAGGCTTGGGTAGCCTTACTACTTGAGTCTTCGGGAGCCTGGTTCTCGAACCAGGGGCGAGACGGGGGTCTCCGTGTCGGTTGGGAATCGTTGTATCCCTGGGATGAGGACGGATTATCATAATCGGAAGGAATTGAAGAGATGGTGTGTGCATAAATCCGTGAATTGTGGGTCATGAGTTGAGTACCAGATTGGAAATGAGTGGTTCCAATTCTGCTGTTGAATCAGACTCTCGAGCTCGAGTCTGGATCCATTCGTGTATTGAATAGGCGATATGAGGTTTCAGATTCGTGGATGGGTTTCATTTTGAGGGGGGTATTGACCTCCATCTGATATCTTAGGCTAGAGTGGGTCAGTTTCGTTGGTATGAGAAGTACCGTGAGATGCAGGGAACCAGTAGGTGGTAGACGGCAGTGGTTGGAAATGAGACGATTTCAGGTAGGGTTGTAGTATTCACTTGGGGTAAAGCGAACTTCGTGACTTGTGTGTCACTATGAGCCGAGATAGTTATTGAGACGTGAAAGCCGTTAAGTCATTTTATTGGGCGTGCAGTGGGTAACCTTTGAAGGTTCAACTTTTGGGTCGGAGTCGACCTGGTGCTCAGTGTTGGAAGGGACAATTGAGAGAAGCTGGGGGTTATGTTTAAGAGTATCAGAGCATCGTTTCGAGCTGACTTGACCGTTTTCTTGTGCCTGAGGACAGAGTTTTGAGGATCATTCCTTCAGAAGAGTTCTGATAGCTGTTCAGGTGGTGGGTCCTTAGTGGGATATGACCTTTCCGTTCCTCCTGAGTTCGACCGGGATCGATTAGAGAATCTGAGTTGGTAGGGTGTTGTTTGAGTCTGTTATTCGATGAACGGTTAAGATGATGAGATTTTGTGAGGGTGGGCTGGCAGGGAGACAGACCACAAGAGTTTTCAAGTTCTGGGGAGTCAGACTGAGTACTTCAGTGGCAGAAGGGTTTGTTCTTCTTTGGGTTCGGGAGATCCTGTTGGGTCTCGGTGTCTTTAGAGGAGATTGTTGAATGATATGAGGCCCCTTCGGTGGTGCTTTGTGGGATTTGGGTTCGATCTATGTGTTGATAAGGAGCGATTTCGAGGGCGAAATCTAATTCAAGTGGGGGATAATTGTAACATCCTGTTTCGGATCGTCCGTGATTAGGGTTCGTGGGCTGCAAACCGGGCATGTGGAAGTCTCAGGGTTGCGACGAGTTGCTAGAAGTGTAGGGCATCTCGTCACCTTTCCATGGGTATGAGGTTCATTGGAATCGGACTTATATCAAGGAAGCAATGGAAGTTTGAAGTTGTGGCAGGATGAGTCCCTTATTTGAGAAAGGTAGCAGCTGAGTACGCTGGGCGTACTAGGTCCAGAAAGAAACCCTAATATTTTGGAGTGTCCCTATTTAAAGAACATTATGTCTTCATATCTAGCCACCATTTCCAGATTTCAACTCTCTCAAAATCCTAATTCCCGTTCTTTGAGCTTGAGTGTCCATTGTGAGCTTATAAGTGTTCTTGTGAGCTTTTTTTGGAGTGAAGAAGGAGCATGTAAGAGAATAGAGTTGGAGTCCAGGCTTTGGATCTAAGCTTTTCTGTGGATAGAGCATCATTTGAAGGTATAAAGCTCAAATCTTTCCCATCCTTTTGATTTGTGCATGATAAGGTCCATTTTAGGGTTTTTGGTCCGAAAGCTTGAATCTTTATGAGTTGTTACACTCCAGAGCCTAATGTTTGTCCTTTAAAGTGTTTCTAGTGGAGAGGATCCATAACAATGAGGTCTTGGACATTGGAATCAAACCATGCATGAGTTATGAGCTTTTTAAGATAAGAGAGTGAGTGTTTTCGGTGTTTGTGACCTTCTCAGCCATGCAAGGCTTAAAGTCACTGAATTTATGGAGTAAGAGCCATTAGGGAGTCCAGATCTGGGATTTGAGTTGATGTCTTAATTGATTAAGACCAAATGAGTAGAAAGAGTAAATCTGGGAAGTACGCTGAGCGTAATTCCTGTACGCCCCGAGTACTCCCCCAGTGTCCCCGATGGCCAATCTGGATTCGTGAGTATGTTGAGCGTACCAAGAGAGGTATGCCCCGCGTAACCTCACTGTGAACTTTTGGGCTAAGTGTCATTTTGGGCCTTGAGTGTTCGGCCTGGAGTTTGGGCTTGTTGCAATAGAGTTTCAGACCATAAGATTATGTATAGATGCTTTGGGCCCTTAAGTTGGGCTTGCCATTTAGAATTGAGAGTTGGGCCTCGGGAGAGCCCATTTATTATTGGGCCTTTATGGGCCCAATGGGTTTTAGGTTATGGATGGGCTGGTTAGTGGACTACCTTTAGACCTAATGAGTGGGAGATTGGACTTAGTTCCTAATTAGGTTAATTGTGGATTGACTCAGAGTTAGAGGCCGGTGCGTAGCAGCAGCGTTTATAGGTGTTGTTCATCATCTGAGGTGAGTCTTCTCACTATACTTACTGTGAGTGGTATCTATGTGTGACCGGAGGGTCTTATGTGCTTACTTGAGTTATATTATGCATTTTGTCTGTGTGATATATATGCGTTCTAAGATAGGACCGGAGGGTCCAAACCGAGCTGTGACACTGGAGGGTCTTCACTGACACACATGACCAGAGGGTCCACACCGAGACGAATGAGACTAGAGGGTCCGTGCCGAGCTATAGCCATGAGAGGCTTACTATTTGTGTATGTGGTATTTTTGGGAACTCACTAAGGTTCGTGCTTACCATGTTATGTGATATTTGTTTCAGGTTTTTCTCAGGATCGCGGGAAGGCGCCGGCTTGATTGTATACACCAGAGAAAGAGTTATGTTTTGAGGATCCTGGATTATTAATCAAACAATTATGGAGTTGCGTTGTAAATTAAATAAATGAGATTTTGTGGAATGTGTTATGAGAATTATGTGATTTTTAAAAATGAAAATTTTGGTTGAGAATTTACGGTGTTACACTATCTTGTTTATAGCAATGGGAGTCAGCTCCCTCACTGAAAACCCGTATTCACGGATGATCAGATTAAAGAAATCGGTGGTTGGAAAACAAAGACCTGCCTCGAATAGGGCGATCGGAATCCCGACCTTGCCCTCTGGCGGGCTATACAGTGACACGTCGTACAAGGGAATTTGCATGTCGTGTTCAGGAACGAACCCGAATCGGAACTCGAAAGACACCCATTCCTCAGTGGTAAGATCTCTTCCTAAAGCGCGAGCAGTAGCCATGCAAAATACGAATGAAAGGTTGAAAGGGTTTTCTTAAGAACAAGAGGGAAAATAGAAATAAGAAAAAGGCAATGAAGAAACACCAAGAGGAACTGGGGTTTTAATGCCATCAATGAGGCAACGAATCGTCCTCATGATGAAACCGCCGAACAATAGCGATTTCACTGTGCCAACTGCATAAGCTGACAGTAGCAACCCACCACGTGTATGTAATTAGAGCAGAACAACTCCGCTAAGTCACGAATGTAGGAGTCTACTGGCTTAAGGTACTTGTGTTGAGTATTTTGTGTTGCGTCATGGGCTTAGTATTGTATATCCGGATTGGGCATGTCCATCCGTGATTATTAAGTAGGGTTTAGCTATAAATAGTGCATGCATGTATGCCATAGATACGGTCGTAATTATTATTTTATTTCTTTGTAACCCTAAACACCTCTACAGTCGAAGTTCTTAATCAAGCTCTTCTAAGGAGTTAAAGCTTAATCATTCGACATCAGTTAAACCATTCCTGTGTTCTTCATTACGTCTTTAATTGTTTTTCTGCTTAGAATCTATCGATCCTACTAGAACTTTGTTCCAACAATTGGTATCAGAACAGGAGACTGTGTGATCAATACACATTCCTTCTGTGTGAAGAATTCTTTAGGGTTTCCGCTTTTATTGATTATAAAGAAGTCGTCTTCTTCTTGTTGACGGTAACTCTGGTTTTTGATAAAACCCTAATCTCAAGTTTACAGGTCTGATTCTGGCAGTTCTAAGGAAAGGCTCACCATGTCTCACGAAAATTCTCAAACTAATCCCATCAACATCTCCAACAGCACTAGATCCACTACAAGGGTTCCCATTCTTTACACTCAAGACTATGAAGGGTGGGCGCATCACTTTGAAGATTACGTAGTTGGATCTGAAGATAATGGTTATCTCATCTGGGAAGCTATCATGCTTGGGCCGTTTGTTCACTCTGGAACGAACAGGACAGTGAAGACTCAAAAAGAATATAATCAGCTTGTGGCAGACGTAGATAAGATGCCACAGGATGAAAAAGACAAGGTGCTATGTAATGTGAAAGCCATGAGAATGATCAGATTCGCACTGCAATCTGACACTTTTCGGTTAGTTGGTTCATGCACGACGGCTAAAGAAATCTGGGATAGGTTAAAAGAACTCTACTCAACCGATGAGGATCTAGAGCACTCAATCCAAACCTTGTTGCTCTCAGAATTTGGAGTTTTCGAACAGAAACCTGAAGAGAAACTGATACAAACCTTCGATCGTTTCAATCATCTCCTTAGCAAGATGATCAAGCATGGTATAGAAAGAAAATTGATCGAGCAAAAGGTAACCTTCATGAATGGTTTAAGACCAGAATGGATGGCAGTAGTTTCAACAGTGAAAGCTCACGAACAATTTAAATCATACTCACTAGCGAAACTGGTGGGTATACTTAAATCCCATGAGAGTGTGGTAACCAAGGAGGCGAAGATAGTTTCGGGTGTGGGATCGTTAGCCCTTTTTCTCAAAAGGCAAAAGTGTTGCAGAAGAAGAGGATGAGTCAGATATGTCTGAGTGTGACCTTACAGGAGAAGAATATGCAATGATGGTCACCAACCTAAAGAAGTTTGCACGAAAGAAGTTGCCTATCAATAAAAACAGAAACTGGCAAGGAAGTTACAGTTCTAAGAAGGTGAAAGAAGAAACGAAGAATACCTCTCAAAAGGATGACGACAAGAAGGAAAGCAAGCTTACAAGAGACTTTGGGTTCGACTGCAATTACTGTCACGACAAGAACCACTTTGCCAAAGATTGCATGTTGAGGAAGATGGCTGAGAAAAGGGATGGTGAAGATGATGAGGCGTATTACATGCGAACGTTGGAAGAAATCAAGAAAAAGAAGGCAACTAACAGTTCAATGAATGCCTTGATTGTGCAGGAAAATGTGGATGAAGATGAGTTCGGTGGCGTTGAAGTCTGGTCAACCGATTCTGAGGATGAAGAAGTGAGAAAACCCACACATGGAAGAGCTTATGTGGCGAGGGATACTGGTTCGGCTGGAAAATGTTTGATGGTTACAGCTGGTAGATCAACTGAAGGTGAGCCTAAGGAGTCGAACCTGACTGAGGACAAGTGCTTTGCAGCGAAGCCCGTGAGTGAGAAGATCAACGACTGTGATCGGCTGATCAAAAAGGTACAATCCATCCTTGAATCACTTAAAGTCCCAGTAACAAATTATGAAGAAGAATTAAATGAATTGAAATTTAAATTTTCTAACTTAAGTGGTAGTCTCATGCAAACTCGCTTATCGAACTCCAACCTAACTGACCAACTTAGCAGGGTGTCTTCGAAGAGTGAGGAGAGAAGGATGTGGATTGAACTGAAGGAGACGGAGTTAAATAGGGCTAGGGATGAAATTATTTATTTGCAACGAGACAATTTAAAGTTTTTGAAACAACGAAATGTTTTTTGCTTAATTGCTAAACGCTTATATACAAATATTGCTCAGTTGCACTTAAATTGTGAAATAGGGAAAAAGATTCATAAGATGATCTTACCCTTCCTTGAATTTAAGGAGGATGAGGTCATCGCTGAATGTGAATCCATAATGTCCTCAGAAGAGACATCCATCACTTATAAAATCGGACTAGACAAGATAGAGACCTTCATTGACTCTAAGGAACATAAGTGTATGCTCAAAAATCTTTTAGATGAAAATGATAGGTTGAAAATTAAGTCCGAGACCATTCAATCATTTGACTCGTCTAACGTGAAATTAATTTCAGAACATAAAATGAATATAGAAAACACGTCTGAATTTGATGAGGAAAGTGAGATGAGCGAAATCTCGGTAGAAGATGTGGTTGATTGCTCTGAATTTATGAAGAGCGAAACCGAGAATGAGAAACCCTTCATATCTGAAAACCCGGTTGAATACGCTCGCCTGTCAAAGGACAAGCCACAGAAACTCAAAGAGAAAGCAATGGTTTATCAAAAAGTTCAAACTGTGCCAAATCAGGTATATGCTGTTACAGGGGTCACTGAAAAACAAACAACTGAAGGGTGCGACGATTATTTCTGGTCAGCCCCTATTGGTAATGCAGACGAAACCATCGGCTTATCGGAGCGAACCTCATGGAGGGTAAGAGGTAGATATTGATGGGTTTTGAGCATTCTAACACTCCTATGGTGTACATGCAAACCTAGAAACCTTGGATCTATGTTTGACTATGATACATGCAAATAATTATTTTTCCAAGGTTCTTATCCTATCTAGCATGGCATGGGGAACTTGAATCAAATAAAGCTAGTAGAATTACTTACCTTGTAGTTGTAGTTGATTGCTTGGAGTTTTAGAGCCTAGCACCAATAGTGTGGATGCCTCAAATGGAAATCACAAATCACCACAAACTTGGAACTTTGAGAGAATAGTAATCACCTTCTTGAAATCGGCCCTCTTACTTTACTCACCACAACTCATGTGATTTCAAGAACCAAAGCCTCCTTTATATAGTGTGGTGGATTAGGGTTACATCCATGTAAACCCTAATACCCATGTCTTTTCATTTCCATGAGATCCATGGGTTAAAGCTCCATGGAGTATCCATGGACTTTCCATGCAAGCCTAGCCCATTCCAAATAAGCATTAGCCCACACTATATAAATACAAGAGCCCATATTTAATTAGTCATACTTTTGATCTCTAAATTAATTCTACATTAATTATAGATCAATACTAATTAAATAATATGATTTTATATTAATATATTAGGACTTATAATATATTAATAAATCATAACTTATACTATTCTCAAACGATTATCCATAAATTGTTCGGGTGAAGTGCAACCCAAATGGACCATGCCGGGTCGGGTCAAGTACATACCAAATATAGTTATGGACTTAGACACTATATCCAACAGTCTCCCACTTGGATAACTCTAATAACTATAGTTGCAAGTATGACTTTAGGAACCGATCAGCAATCGTAGCTCTTTAAACTCTGTTGAACTATGAAGCGCCATTTTAGATAAGTGATCGTATAATCCTCTGTTCTAGATATCAGCCGGACAAATACATGGAACATGGTCTTGCTTATTGTCCAGCATTTGTTTCCCGATTTCCGATTTGTTTGACATAGAACTTAACTGAACACATCAATTTAGTTCTGACCGGGCCCGGTACATAGGTCAAAACAAAATCATCGAGGGGCCCAGATATCGCTTCTAATCCTAGAAGGAACAGATAAACTTCGACTCATATGTTTGCTCTACTACTTGTTGAATTACACACAAAAGCACGGTTTATAACATCGAGTTACCAATGTGTTTTCGTGCAATCAATGCATAACCAACTCATAGGCAACAAATCATATCTCTAGGTTTGAAGACTTATATGATATTACCGTCTCACGATCACTCGAGATAAATTCCATGAAGTGATACAAGTGAGCGTGGGTTGAATCCAATACTCAGAACTTATGAGCACTCATGAGTGCTGTAGCCCCGCTTTGTCTAACATCTTAGACCTCTACAAGCCAACCCATGACAGTCTTGATTCATATCTACTTCCAACATATGAACGACTGTGGAGAGTTTGAATAATATGATATAAACCATAACATAATTATTCTGGAAGTCAAAACATGCAAAAAGAAATAATAGTAAACGATTGACAAGAGATAGCAACACTTTACTCATAAATAACAACTTTTATTTGTCATCAAATGTCAATTACATTTTACAAATTTCAAGATTATATAACTACTAAACTAATATCATCCTTCAGCCCTATGCTCCGAGCATGCTGGAGATGCTTAGCCCGAGTCAGTCCCTTCGTGAAGGGATCTGCTGGGTTCTCATCCGATGATACCCTCTTTGCCACGAGGATTCCTTCTTCTATTCGATGTCTGATGAAGTGATATTTTCTGTCAATGTGTCTGGATCTCCCATGATCTCTTGGTTCCTTGGCTAAGGCAACCGCACTACTGCTGTCACAGAAAATCTCCATTGGCTCCTTTATAGCTGGTACAACTCCAAGGTCTCCGATGAAGTTCTTTAGCCATATAGCCTCCTTTGCTGCCTCGCTTGCTGCTATATACTCTGATTCACAAGTGGAATCAGCCACTGTCTCCTGCTTGGAACTTTTCCAAGTAATTGCCCCTCCGTTTAGAGTAAAGACCCAGCCCGACTGAGAGCGGGAATTATCCATGTCAGTCTGAAAGCTAGCATCACTGTACCCTACAACTCTCAAGTCCTCACTGCCACCGAGGGTTAGGACCCAGTCCTTAGTCCTCCGTAGGTACTTGAGGATATTCTTTACCGCAGTCCAGTGTGCCTTGCCAGGGTTCCCCTGATACCTGCTAACCATGCTCAAAGCAAAGGCTACATCAGGTCGAGTACACGTCATAGCATACATGATTGATCCTACAGCTGAAGCATAAGGTATTCGAATCATTTCTGCTATCTCAGCCTCAGTACTAGGGCTTTGTGTCTTACTCATTCTGGCGTTACTCTGGATGGGTAACTCTCCTTTCTTGGAGTTATGCATGTTGAACCTTTTCAACACTTTGTCCACATAGGTGCTTTGACTAAGTTCAATTAGTCTTTTACTCCTGTTTCTCAAAATCCTTATCCCTAGGATATAGGCAGCTTCTCCAAGGTCCTTCATAGCGAAACACTTCCCAAGCCAGGACTTTACTTCCTTCAGGGTTGGGATGTCATTTCCTATGAGTAGTATGTCATCCACATACAGTACCAAAAAGCTGACTATACTCCCACTAGCCTTGATATAGACACAAGATTCATCTTTACTCCTTGAAAAGCCAAATTCTTTGACTTTCTCATCAAAGCAAAGATTCCATCTGCGAGGTGCCTGTTTTAATCCATAAATGGATTTCTCGAGCTTACACACTCTACTGGGGTACTCTGTACTGACAAAACCCTCTGGCTGAACCATGTAAACATCTTCAGCCAACTTTCCATTAAGGAAAGCGGTTTTGACATCCATTTGCCATATTTCATAATCATGAAATGCAACAATGGATAACAGAACCCTAACAGACTTAATCTTGGCCACTGGTGAAAAGGTCTCATCATAATCAACTCCCAAAGTTTGAGAATAACCCTTTGCAACCAGTCGTGCCTTATAAGTGTGTACATTACCATCCATGTCGGTCTTCTTCTTGAAGATCCATCTGCACCCAACTATCTTACGATCAGGTACATTGTCAACCAAGTTCCAAACTTGATTGTCATACATGGACTGTATCTCGCTATCCATAGCCTCTTTCCATTTAGCAGCCTCAGGGCCTGCCATGGCTTCCGTGTAGCTGTTAGGCTCATCCAGATTTACCAGTGTGTTATGACTGATACATCTCTCACCTTCTGCAATAATATGAAAACCATAATAATGCTCAGGTGCATTCCTAACTCTGGTGGAACACCTCAGGGGTATAGATTCTTCAGTCGGCTCAACAGGAGTTTTCTCCTCAGGTTGAGGGCTAGGGTTTGAGGTTCCTTCACCACTTGACTCTTGAATTTCCTCAAGGTCAATTTGCCTCCCACTGTCTCCTTGGCTCATGAATTCTCTCTCTCGAAAGAATCCTCTTCTTGCTACAAAGACCACATTATCACTGGGTCTGTAGAAGATGTAACCAAAGGATTTATGTGGGTAGCTGATGAAAATACACCTTTCGCTTCGGGGTTCGAGCTTATCGTGAGTCTCGCGTCTCACGAAAGCCTTGCAACCCCAAATCTTGATGTGGTCTAGATTGGGAACTTTTCCAGTCCACACCTCGTGAGGTGTTTTGGCAACCTTCTTTGTAGGGACTAGATTAAGGATATGGGCGGCAGTCTCTAAGGCATACCCCCAAAATGAGATTGGTAGCGAAGCTCGACTCATCATGGAACAAACCATGTCCAACAAGGTCCGATGGCACCTCTCAGCTACACCATTCAACTGTGGTGTCCTAGGAGGTGTCAATTGTGAGACAATCCCACATTCCTTAAGATAGTCAAGGAACTCAGTACTAAGATACTCACCACCATGATCGGATCGAAGCATCTTAATGTTCATGCCCAACTGATTCTCCACTTCTTGCTTAAACTCTTTGAATTTCTCAAAGGTTTCTGACTTATGCTTGATTAGGTAGACATATCCATATCTACTAAAATCATCAGTAAAAGTCACATAGAACCGATTAGCATCTCTTGTGGAGGTTCTGAAGGGTCCACACACATCCGTGTGTATGAGGTCCAACAAACCTTCACCCCTAGCACAAGTGCCAGTAAAAGGTGACTTTGTCATTTTACCAAGCAAACAAGATTCACAACTATCATCTGACTTTAGGTCAAATGACTCCAAGAGTCCATCCTTTTGGAGTTGGCCTATGCGTTTCTTGCTTACATGTCCAAGACGACAATGCCATAAGGATGCTTTATCTAAGCTAGTGGAAGAGTTAATACACAATACATTATTTCCTAGATTATCTACAACAGATACAGTTTCATACACGCCATCACAAGGTAATGCTTTAAAATAAAGAACATTATTAAAGAAAGCATCAATACTACCATTATTATTATCAAAATAAAAGGTAAAACCTTGTTTATACAATGCATGAAAGGAAATAACATTTCTTGCCATTTCTGGCGAATAATAACATTTATTCAAATCTAATGTAAACCCACTATTTAGCACTAAGGAATAAACTCCTATCTTGGTGACTGGTGAAGCTTTCCTGTTTCCCATGATCAAGTTTATCTTTCCCTGCTCCACATTCTCACTTCTTTTTAGTCCCTGCAAATCACAACATATGTGAATACCACAACCTGTATCAAGGACCCAAGACTTAGAGTGAGGTGAGTTATTAGACAATATAGTGTATATACCTGCATGGTTGGGTTTTACTTTCCCATCCTTCAAATCTTGCTGGTACTTTGGGCAGTTTCGCTTCCAGTGCGACTTTTCATGGCAATAGAAGCATTCAGCCTCATTAGGGTTAGCAGAAGGAGTGACAAAACCTTTCTTGGTTTTGCTTGAAGAGGAGTCTTCAAGGGTCTTACGCTTGGTACCCTTAGAAGGGTTCTTTCTCTTCTTCCCTTTGCCATGCCCGATTGCCAAGACATTGGCCGCAGTTGGAGTAGGAGTAGGAGTAGTAACAACCGACTTACCCTTTAGACCACTTTCGGCGGTCTTCAAGAGTCCTTGAAGTTTGCTGAGGGTGACTTCTTCCTTGTTCATGTGATATGTCATGCGGAATTGATCATAACACGATGGCAAGGAGTGCAAAATGATGTCTATTGATAACTCCTCAGGGAAGTTCACATTTAGCTTCAGTAAACGGTCTACATACCTTTGCATTTTCTGCATGTGGCCCGTGATAGGTTCACCATCCTTCATTCGGGTTGTTATCATGGAGGAGATTATTTCATATCGCTCTTGACGAGCACTTTGATGGTAGCGGTCCATCAAGTCCTGGTGCATCTCAAAAGGATAATAGTCCTCATAGGACTTTTGGAGCTCGGCTGTCATGGTGGCCATCATGATGCATGCCACTTTTGTAGCATCTCTTTCATGTACCTCATATTCAGCAAGCTCTTCAGGAGTAGCAGTTGACTCGGGTACCTTCAGCTCCTTGTCGAGAACATATTCTTTGTTCTCATACCGAGTGACCATCCTGATGTTTCTGATCCAATCTGTAAAGTTGGACCCATCAAAGATGACTCTCCCACAAAGATTCATGAGAGAGAAGGAGCTAGTAGGGTTTGAGCCAGAAGCATTGTTATTGGAAGACATCTGAAAAGAAGAGGGAATAAATTAGATTAGATATAGAGATAGTCCTTAACAAAACACCCAAATGTAATATTAAGGCTAGGACCCAACACAATATTTTATAACTTATAAGAGGGATGCCGTAATCTAAGCTATAAGATATTTGAAGGTAGGTGAATGACGATTCACCAATTTCCACCATGAAAAACGAAATATTTAATTAGGTTTTAATTGGTTTAGAAACTCCTAGATTCTTTGAGATTCATTGAACTTTCTTCAATGGCATGTTTCAATCTCGAGTGTGCCCTTCAAGTTTTGTGACTGGGATGCCGAGGATCACAAAACAAGGTGTGAAGTAACCATGCAAATTACTTGGTACCCTTAATGTATTACCCCTCAATCGATGTGCCGGTTAACCAGACACGCTCCATCGATACTATGATAAATATTAAGTCACCCTTTACCTACCTTGTTAAGTTCAAGTTAGTGTGCCGGTTAACCACACACGCTCCACTAACGACTTAAACAAAGTGTAAAGTGTAATTTCATGGATTAGCACCTTATTCACATTTCCCTAAAATAACTAAGATTGGGAATTCAATAAAGTTTAGTTACTTTAGTATTATCATTATACTTTTAATGAGAATTTATAAGTCCTTGTCCTACCCGTTCGGCTAACGACCCTCCACCGATCAAGGAAGCGGTGGGTGAGAGTGGACACCCATTAAGTTGCCATTTTATAGGCAACGACCTTATACCCCCCTTATAGACCGGCTTCGTGAATGAGGCGTACTAGCGGTAAGACGACTTGATCTTATACACACATATATATATATATATATATATATATATATATATATATATATATATATATTATTAACTTATAATATTATAAAGTATAAGGGTTGAATTTTAACTTTTAAAATTCTAAGGGTTGGAACTAAAGTTTTAATCATGACTTTACTTGTTCCAAAACTTGAGGACAAGTTTTGTAAACTTTCAAAACTTTTCATTTCTTATAACTTATGAATTTAATTAAGTATTAAAATGAAGCCTTTTCATTTTTCTAACTCTTGTGTTCTTTTAATGGATTTTTATTAAAGTGTGACCTTTGGTTTTCCATAACTTGAGGACAAGTTATGGATTCCATTAAAACACATAATGATCAAGAATTAAACTACCAAGTAGGTTACAAACAATTCCTATGATCATCTAATCTTCATAAGTTCAAGAACATGAATATGAACATTTCAAGAATCATAAATTACTCATAAAACTTGTAATTTTTGATAATAGCCATTGTAAATGGATTAGCATAAACATTACACCATCTAAAACAAGTTTTATAACACCAAAACAGTTTAGGGTAATGTTTCTAGTCCATTTCCAGCAGCAAAACTCGAAAAATTGGACACTGCAGCCTCTACTCGTCGAGTGCATGAACAGCCTCGACGAGTAGCAAAAAAAAACGATTTTTAAGCTATTTGCATCAAGTATCAAGTAAACAAGCCTAGGCTTTGATACCACTGATGAGTTTTGAGCATTCTAACACTCCTATGGTGTACATGCAACCCTAGAAACCTTGGATCTATGTTTGACTATGATACATGCAAATAATTATTTTTCCAAGGTTCTTATCCTATCTAGCATGGCATGGGGAACTTGAATCAAATAAAGCTAGTAGAATTACTTACCTTGTAGTTGTAGTTGATTGCTTGGAGTTTTAGAGCCTAGCACCAATAGTGTGGATGCCTCAAATGGAAATCACAAATCACCACAAACTTGGAACTTTGAGAGAATAGTAATCACCTTCTTGAAATCGGCCCTCTTACTTTACTCACCACAACTCATGTAATTTCAAGAACCAAAGCCTCCTTTATATAGTGTGGTGGATTAGGGTTACATCCATGTAAACCCTAATACCCATGTCTTTTCATTTCCATGAGATCCATGGGTTAAAGCTCCATGGAGTATCCATGGACTTTCCATGCAAGCCTAGCCCATTCCAAATAAGCATTAGCCCACACTATATAAATACAAGAGCCCATATTTAATTAGTCATACTTTTCATCTCTAAATTAATTCTAGATTAATTATAGATCAATACTAATTAAATACTATGATTTTATATTAATATATTAGGACTTATAATATATTAATAAATCATAACTTATACTATTCTCAAACGATTATCCATAAATTGTTCGGGTGAAGTGCAACCCAAATGGACCATGCCGGGTCGGGTCAAGTACATACCAAATATAGTTATGGACTTAGACACTATATCCAACAGATATGTTGCTGAACCCATCAACAAATCCTCGAGTTTTGATAAACCAAGCACGAGTGGAACAAAAGAGATACCAGAAGAACCAAAGAAAGCATCAAATGTCCCTTCCAAGACAACCGAAACTTAAAAGGAGAAGCCAAAATCAAGCTTCAATATTCATAAATCTCAAAAGCAGTTGGTTGAACAGAAACGCCAAAGAAATCAGAGATACATGAAAAATCTGAATGAGGGAAAACGGTATTGGCAATCTCAAAACCCTAACTACGTTCCTTCCAAGAAAGAGTCAAACGTCAAAGAAAAAGACAAGCCAAACGAAAAGGAAAATTTTAGTCCAAGCTCTTATTATTCCAAAGCTCAGAACCGAACATCTAGTTTCGGTTCCAACACCAGCGCTCAGAAACGAACGTCAAGTTTCGGTCACAACGTCAAGGCTAACAACCGAAAGTCAAGTTTCGGTCCTTCTTACTACCAAAGAAAACCGAATTCAGTGAAGGACATCAAAGGAAAGGGAAAGCTTGATTCAGATTCTGATATCAATAATAAGAAAAAATCAGTTAACCCTAGGATTCAAAAATATACTCCAAAACCATCTAACAACACACCATCTAATACACCACAAATTAAACAAGATAAAAACAAAATCAAGGTGTATACCATCAAAAGAAAAGACCAAACCACTCTAATAAAAAGAACTTATTTGGTTGATATTTCTATTGCTATTCCTTTTTCTGTAAAAGACTCACCAGGGCCCAATAGACTTTGGGTTCCTAAATCTGCTTGAATTTGCAGGTTATAAGTGACGAGCAATTCGATGACGAATGGTACATAGACAGTGGCTGCTCGCGTCACATGACAGGAAGGAGGGAAGAGTTGAGGGAGTTTCGGTCCCTTAAGGATGGTGGATGTGTGAAGTATGGAAATAACTCTTATGGCACAATCAAAGGATATGGAATGATAACCAACGAAGACTTCTCGATTCGAAAAGTAGCTTATGTGGAAGGGTTGCAGCACAACCTCATCAGTGTATCATAATTGGTTGTGGGAACTGGTTTGAAGGTTCCATCCGATGATGAGGGATCAAAAATAATTGAGAAGCAATCCAAAAGAGTTCTGTTGAAGTCTGAACGCAAGGGAGAGATGTATCCTTTAAATCTCAACCTAATTCGAGGAAAACCAGTAATATGCCTGCTGTCAAAGGCGAACACTGATGAAAGCTGGTTATGGCATCGACGCCTATCACACCTGAACTTCAAAGACATTAATAAGTTGGTGCTTGGTGATCATGTTCGAGGCCTTCCTCTTCTCAAGTTTGATAAGGAACACCTATGTGCAGCGTGCGAGATGGGCAAACAAAGCAGAAAGAGCCATCCTGCACGTATCAATACAAAGATTGTTGAAGCTCTTCAACTTCTGCATATTGACTTATGTGGACCTTCGGCTATCGAAAGCTTCGGTGGTAGTAAGTTCGTTCTTGTCATAGTAGATGATTTTTCACGCTTCACCTGGATTTTCTTTCTTAAACAGAAATCAGACGCGACTCCCAAGTTGAAGACGTTTATCAAGCAAGTAGAAGTGCAGCTGCGAAAGCTAGTGATGAATATTAGAAGTGACAATGGGCTTGAATTCAAGAATAAAGATTTTGAGGATTTTCTGGCTGAAAAGGGGATAACTCACAACTTCTCGGCCCCCTATACACCACAACAGGATGGAATTGTTGAAAGACGAAACCGTTCTTTATGTGAGGCAGCCCGAACCATGCTAAGCTTCGCTTCTCTTCCGCTATACTTCTGGGCCGATGCAGTTGTAACCGTGTGCTATACTCAGAACCGATCCTTACTTAACAAACGATTCTCCATCACTCCGTATGAGATTCTGAACAATCGAAAGCCCAACGTTAAGTTTTTCCACGTGTTCGGTTCAAGGTGCTTGATTTTCAATTCCAAAGAGAACCGAAACAAGTTTGACGTCAAAGCCGATGAGGGAATTTTTCTTGGTTATTCACTCACTTCAAAGGCATACAGAGTTTTGAACAAACGCTCCAAACGTATTGAAGAAACATACTATGTAACCTTTGATGACAACTACATGAAGAAAGTTCAAAGAAGCGAAAGTGCCTTGGGGGAAATATTTCCTGAATCAGGACAAGTCTCGGTTCCAATTTCCAACTTGTTTGAAGAGTACATAAGGCTATTTGATGAACCAGAGAAGGCTGTACACTCAGAGGCGAAAGCCGCAGACAACAAAATCGACAATCTGAAAAAGATCATTGATGAAGCTGCAAAAGAAATGGAAAATGAACCTCCTAAACCGACTGGTGGACAACCCTCTACTGACCCTCCAAACAACAGCTCAACGTTCAAGGGGTAGGGTTCATCTGCACCAAAGACAACCGATCTTTCTTTCGAAGGGGAGAATCCAACTCAAGCCCCAACCCATAAAAGTCTAGTCGAGGGGGATAATCCAACTCCATCCCCAACCAATGATAGTCCAATCGAGGGGGATAATCGAACTCCAAAAGAGGAGGAGAATTCTGAACCTGACAATGGATACGCTTTGCCATTTGAGGGGGAGAATGAGAATACAAATGACGAAGGTGATCAATCAGAACTTGAAGAAGAAGTAAATGCAGAGTTGGATCCAACCTATGACCCTAATTACCCTCCTCTAACGAAATGGACTAAGGATCATCCCAAAACACAAATAATTGGTGAATCATCTGAGCGAGTTCTCACACGTTCTCAATTGAAAGCGAAACAAATTGCATTATTCTCTAATGTTGAATTCTGTATGCTTAATTTGTTTGTCTCCAAAGTCGAACCGAAGACGGTTAATGCTGCACTTGATCACGCTGATTGGGTACAAGCTATGCAAGATGAACTCCATGAGTTTGAACGTAATCGAGTTTGGAGGCTGATTCCCACTCCAAAGGATGCTTCAGTGGTGGGCTTAAAATGGGTCTTCAGGAATAAGTTGGACAAAGAGGGCAACGTCATACGCAATAAGGCTCGGTTAATGGTGAAGGGATATTGCCAAGAAGAAGGGATAGACTATGAGGAGACCTTCGCTCCTGTAGCAAGGTTGGAATCAGTTAGAATCTTTCTGGCATATGCTGCTCATAAAAACTTCGAAGTTTTCCAAATGGATATGAAATGTGCTTTCTTGAATGGAGAACTAGAAGAAACGGTGTATGTTGAGCAACCACCTGGGTTCGTGAACGAGAGATACCCTGATCACTGCTATGTGTTAGATAAAGTTGTATATGGTCTGAAGCAAGCACCGAGGGCCTGGTATGAAACTTTAACTCGCTTTCTTAAAATGTCGAAATTCAAGCAAGGTTCGGTTGACCCAACCTTCTTCCGAAAGAAAGAAGGCGAACATCTAATGATAGTTTAGATTTATGTCGATGACATCATCTTCGGCTCCACGAATCCTAGCTTAACGGCTGAATTCAGGAAGTTGATGGAGACTAAATTTGAAATGAGCGCAATGGGTCCGATTAAGTTTTTCCTTGGTTTGAATATAAGACAGGGTCCAGAAGGCATTTTTATCAACCACGAGGCTTACACGAAAAGCTTGTTGGCGAAGTTTGGTATGACGGGAGATTCGAAGGTGAAGGTTCCCATGGCGTTTGGCACAAAGTTAACACCATCTCTGGAAAAACCTGTTGTTGACGTAACACTCTATCGTCAAATGATAGGGTCTCTTATCTATCTAACGGCTAGTAGACCAGACATTATGTTCTCCGTTTGTTATTGTGCCAGGTTTCAAACAAATCCAAGAGAACCTCACATGGTGGCAGTGAAAAATATTTTCTGTTATCTGAAGCGAACCTCTTCTCTCGGTCTTTGGTACCCTGCTAGATCCGGATTCTTTGTTCAAGCCTTTTCTGACGCCGATCTTGGAGGATGTGGTCTGGACCGAAAGAGCACAACTGGTGAATGCCAATTCCTTGACTGTAAACTTGTTAGCTGGCAGTCCAAGAAGCAAACCTGTGTGTCTCTTTCAACAGCCGAAGCTGAGTACATAGCTGCAGCATCCTGTACCTCACAAGTGATATGGATACAAAGCCAACTAAGAGACTACGGACTAAGTATGAAGAAAATACCTCTCTATTGTGACTCAGAAAGCGCGATAAGAATATTTCATAATCCAGTACAACACTCAAAGACAAAGCATATTGCACTGAGATACCATTTCATCAAGGACCATGTAGAAGATGGGAACGTGGAAGTACATTTCGTTCGGTCCTCTGATCAACTGGCTGACATATTCACTAAAGCCTTACCAGAAGCAAGCTTCAATAAAATTTTACAAGGTTTGGGAATGATGGAAGCAGAGTCGGTACCGAACCCTCAAACCTCTCTCTAAAAATTAGACAAGCGAAATAGAGCGAACGCTCGGTCTATTTTGGTTCCGGATATTTCGGGAACCGAAATGAACCGAACGCTCGGTCTATTTCATCTCCGGAATTTTAGGGAACCGAAATGAACCGAACGCTCGGCTTATTTCGCTTCATTCTTTTAAGGTTTGGTTTCGGCTGTATATTTTGTAAACTCATTTTTAAGTTTATTTCTTACTCTATTTTCTCTTTCATTTTTTCAAGAGTGTTTAGTGTTAATTTTTTTTTGTTTTTTTTTTGTTTTTATTATTTTTCAGAAAATTCAAAAATCGATATATATATATATATATATATATATATATATATATATATATATATATATATTTTGTTTGTGTGGTTTGCTTGTTTGCTTATTCTCTTTACTAGGTACCAAGTTCATCATTGCTACATAAATTGGAGGTAGGGCAGGTATGATTATTTTGATATGAACTAGTTAAGTGTCCCTAGAAGCATGTTGTTGCATGTAGACCGAAGCCTCTAAGACTAGGAGCAAGGCCTTAATGATTCGATCTATACCTATCGTTTCTTCCCAATCAGGCTGATAAATCCACTCAAGTCAAGAGCTACCTTACTCTTCTCAAATGAGTTAAGAGTTTTCTACTTTGTCATGTTTATACAGCATAGGTACTTTCGGTTCCTTAACCACCTCCTTTACATTCTCCATCAACTTTCGTTTCAACACGGTAACCCTTGAGACTCTCAGATATTACCACTGAGGTTTATGGTTGCATAAAATCTGTGTTTATGATCTTAGATGTGTACACCACGTGCTAAGTGAGACCCAAAATCCAACACCAACAATGAATTGACGGTGAATATTTATATTCAAGATCTTACTTGTTACCTAACGGAATCTCAGTTTATTTTTGAGTGGTCTTTTATGAAATTGTCTAACACCAAGACATTTCTTCCCAAAAAGATCCAGTTTGTTTTTGTTTTTGAGATTTTTATAACATCTTCAGTCACAACAAATTATATCCAACCTACTTGTTCAACAGACCACATCGGTCTCACAAGTACTTCATCTAACGTTCGGTCTTATGTTAAGAATCGATGTTCGGTTGAAGATAAGCCACCCTTTAGACTATTATTTAAAAGAAGCCTTTCGGTGTTTCTTTACAAACACTCGATCGTATTTTCTCGGGGAACCACGCAAGCACTTCAAGTCTCTCTTGACTTTGAAGGAAGAGATTCTTGCCCGGAATCATCTGCTTTATGTCTTCTTACAGACATCACTCACATCCTATACACGTTTTGCTTTATTTCTTTATCTTTCGCACACTTTTACACGAAAATACTTGTGGTTTTCCATAATTCTGATTGATGTTCCTTATGGCTCGTTTAAAGTTTATTTTTGGCGCGACAATGGTTATTTTAACATCTGGAGCGAAAGTGAAGTTGAAAAGACGATATGTGGATAAGATTTTGGGCGCGTGAATTTGAACGGTTTCTAAACCCACGCTTGATGACGTCTATCTGGGGAAACCAAGCTGTCACATCGCGCTTTTTCAGGCGACGTTTCAGTGGTCGTATCATCATCACGAAGATTCTTTCTCTCTCCTGGCAACGGTATATAAAGGGTTTCTCGCACAAATTGTACCTTCTTACCTTCTTCAAACTCTCTCAAATACACAAGGCGATCAGCAACTGTTCATCTTCTTTCTTACATCAACAATGGCGGATTCATCATCTGTTCAAGATCAAACTGTTTCGTCTTCGTTGCTCGTGATCAAACCCAATCAGAACATGATTATTCAACTAAACCCCTTTCTGTATGATTCGTACATGCTCTAAGTTGTCGAATGTCTCAAATACTCTCCTCTGGTAATCGCACTCACACAGGTGGAATCTGTCCCAATGTCTCTATTATCCCAAGTCTATTCTACTGCATCCTATGACAAGAACAAGGAGAGGATCTACTTTCAAATCTTCTCTCACAAGGCATCAATTTCGAAAG
This sequence comes from Lactuca virosa, assembly GCF_052849685.1. Lineage (NCBI taxonomy): Eukaryota > Viridiplantae > Streptophyta > Magnoliopsida > Asterales > Asteraceae > Lactuca > Lactuca virosa. Next base: position 305,194,528 of record NC_136427.1, on the reverse strand, counting down.
GGCGATTCTGTTCCCAGTTAAAGCTTGCTGTCGATACCTCTGTTATCTCTCTTGATTTCGTCACCACAACCTAACTGTTTACGATGCTTTATGATATGGGGTACACTGATGTTCTTACCACAGTGACGAAGATTAAGAAATCGTGTTTGCCGCGACAATGGAATGGTTTGCTTACTCTTCTCAACAAGGGTTTAGCGGAGAGGGTTGCTGGGTCAGATGGTACCAGTAAGGGTTTTCTGACCATTCTCTATGGTCTCTACAATGGCATTAACCTCGATTATGGGTCAATAATTTGGTTGCAACTGGTGCAAAGTCTCAACACCTCGACGAGACATTCTGAGATTTCTTATGGTCGGTTCTGGACCATCGTCACACGAAGGGCCATTGACACTTTACAGATTCCAGTCATGAAAGATGCATTGGTCTCCTCTGTGGCTACTTTTCATACGAAGAAGATCATCGTCTCTGATGCCACCAAGTTCTCCCACAATGGTTCAATACCTGAAACGATGTACAGGTGTGTGTCAACCGAAAGTAAAGTGATGGCTGACTACCGAAAGCTTCCTCCCAAAGGACCAAGAGAACTAACTCCTGAACAGCAAGCTGCTTTAGATGCTGTGGAGAAGCCAGCCAACCGAGGAAAAAGGGAAAATACCAAGAAATTGGCAACCGAAGGTCCTTCGTCTAAGCCTGTCAAGTCTAAAAAGCGAAAGGCTGAAAAGGGTGATTCTTCGGCTCCAAAGAAAGTTAAGAAGATGGAAAGGAAATCCAAGAGTCCTTCTCCTTCAAGCTCAGACCATGATGAGGAGCAATCGGCAGAAGAGGAAGAAGAAGTTCAGCATCATGGTTCACCGAGAGGTAATACACCTCCTCGTTCTCCAACTCCTACTGAACAACTTCATGACAAGATTCTTACTCCTCATCCATCTCCACCGAAATCTACTGTTCCAGTTTCGGTTGCTCCCATTCCACCACCTACTACATCTCAAACCACCACTTCTGTGCCACCACCACCGCCAGTTAATACCGTACCATTTTCTACAACTCCTTTACCACCTCCTATCTTTTCACAAGCAACTACCACCACAACAACCGAATAAACGTCAACGTATCTGATACGGGGGCTAATACTGCAACCGAACCTCCTGTTACATCCAAACCTCATTCACCCTCACCCTCAACAGATTCTAGTGATACTCTCGATGGTGATAATGTTGAGTTTGACTCGACTTATTACAGTCCTTATCGACTTCCAACTGATGAAGATGAAGAGGCTCCTGTCACCAGACAACAAGTGCAGAGTCTAGATGAAAAACTTGATCAATTGTTTGCCTCTACAAAAACGTATAATGATGTTGTGCTCAAAGCTTTTCTGGACACCGCTTTTGAGCAATATACAGGAGCTATAGACAAATCAACGAAGGCAGTTGAAGCATCAACCTCTTCCTGCCAAAAGGCTACAACTGAAGTTGCAGAACTTATTCACAGTTCCAAGATTTTTCTTGAATCCCTCAAAAGTCATGCTGATTCAAATGCAGCTAAAGTGAACACTTCAGTTGACTCTTTATCAAAGTCACTTCAAGAGGAGCAAGCCAAATTCGAGAATGTTTGTTCTTCAATTCAAGCTGAGAACACTTCTCTTCTTAGCTCGGTGAATTTTAGGCTTGAAACACTCCATGCTGATTTAGCAAAGAAGAGTGCCTTAAGGGAGGATCTTGCACGTCAAACCTCTACCATTGAAGTTCAGAAGGTTCAATTGGCTCAAGCTGAAAGGGAGATTTCCTTGTTGAAAACTGAGCATGCTGTTTTTCGGAGTTGTGCTGGTGATGTTCTGAATATGCTGAACAATATTATTAATTGCTCATGATCCGGTTCTTACACTGACCATCCGAAATCACCTGACTTCCAAGCTTCTTCCTGCCCTTGCACTTTTACATGAAATGAAGGGTGTTTCGGAGCGATTCATACCTCCAAAACAAGGGGGAGAAGGTGCTCAGACAACTCAACCGAAGGTCACTGTCAAAACAGAACCGAAGGGTAATGAAGCTTCGGGTTCTGGTAATCAAGATAAGAAGAAGGGACTTGCTGATGATAGTGATGAAGAAGAAACAATTGCTGAAGCCCTGAAACGAAAGAAAAGGGATAAGGAATTGGATGAAACCCTTCGGGTTGCAAAGGAAGCAGAAGAGAGGGAGCGAAAGAACAAGGAAGAGCAAGATGCCTTAATTTGCAAAAAGGCCTTGTTTCCTCCTTGGACTAGGGAAACGCTCATCAAAGAAGCGATAGAGTTTCCAAGCGTGTACTGGCTGGAACCTGTAGCTTCGTTTGATTGTGAGAATTCGAGGGACTCACAGTTTGATATGCCTATAACACGAAAGGCATTTACTTTTCACTGCTTTGATTCGACTGTTCAAGTTCCCTTACCTCACCCTCAGGTTGATCGTGAACTTATCGATTTTTATCTCAAGTTCGGTCAGCCTCAGTACCTAACATGGAGTGCACAAAAGATCATAACAGTCAAGGTGCTGAAACCTTCGCCTGCAGGGAAGTTTGTCAGTGTTAATTTCAAAATAACCCGAGGTTCAGCCAACTCGGTTTCTGTTGTATCCCTGGCAGATCTTCCTAACCTGAATCCTCATGATTGGATCCTGTTGTTCAACATCTTGCTCACTAATGCGAAAGAATATGAGCCGATCCTAGATCATCTGAAGAGGATGTTGGCTTCCTATATCCATGAAGTTGCTGCAATGGATCAGGAGATTGCTAAAGTTTTGAAGAAGAAACCCACTATAAAGCCAACTGCAAAACCTGGAGATGTGAACAAGATGAAGATGGGGCAAATTGATTCTACACATCTCACAGTGATGTTCACAAGAGGCGAAGCTAACAGATTTCTTTTCGCTCTTGTTGATAAGCATCTGTTCTCAACGGACTGCTTGGAGCACATAATCAATATCATCCATCGATGCAAGCAGAACTCTGAGGCAGACAAGAAGAACTTCACGGACATGCTTCGGTGGTATATCACTTTTCGTCATACTCTACTGGCCATTATACCGAAGGTGTTCAAGACTGTCAAGAAGTCTTCTATAGCTCAACCGAACTGAGCTCTCGGCTCCATTGACGCAAAGGGGGAGATTGTTGAGTATTTTGTGTTGCGTCATGGGCTTAGTATTGTATATCCGGATTGGGCCTGTCCATCCGTGATTATTAAGTAGGGTTTAGATATAAATAGTGCATGCATGTATGCCATAGATACGGTCGTAATTATTATTTTATTGCTTTGTAACCCTAAACACCTCTACAGTCGAAGTTCTTAATCGAGCTCTTCTGAGGTGTTAAAGCTTAATCATTCGACATCAGTTAAACCATTCCTGTGTTCTTCATTACGTCTTTAATTGTTTTTTTGCTTAGAATCTATCGATCCTACTAGAACTTTGTTCCAACAACTTGTTAACGTTACCTAACGGCCACGTTAAATGTAACAGAGACGTTACTGCCTTGGCTGAGACCCGGTCTTGGCCTCAGAGAGCTAAAGTCGGAGCGATAGCTCATTTCTCGTCACAAGGGAAGAACATCCTATGTGATCGCCTCATTCACCCACAACCAATGAGAAAGCTACAAATATCCTGGGTGACGCCCAGAACTGATGTCACATGACGGTTAGTTAGCGTGAATAGATCTCCCAGTAAGAGGAGGCCACGTATCACACTCACGAGAGACGGTCCCCACGATCCGTTAGTAACAGGTATAAAAGGATCTCTTCCACCTCAAGGAAGGGATCCATCTTCTCTCTCACTGAATTTACCCTAATTCTCTCTCTCAGAAAACTAACTTGATCGTCGGAGTGACGTCCCGGGAGAACACCCGGTCGTCCTCTAACGATTCTTCTGTGATTGTGTTCTCAAGAAAGCTCCCAAAGCAGTCATATCATCAAGCATCCAAATCCATTGAAGAGCATGTCACAACAATAGTCATGTACGATAGAATGAGGACTCTTGATCCACACTCTCTTACCTGTTTCTCGTTTGGTTGTGGTTCTAGAGTGGGATCATCTGTCCGGGTGACTATCTTACCTTCGAGTATATACGGCCATGCATTCCTTGGATTGTTGATATTGAGTATGTTTCTATGTTGTAGTGATCTGTTAGATCTATGTTCTGGTATCGAGTATGCTGCTATGATGTAGTGATTTGTTAGATCTGTCTCCTAGTATTGAGTATGTGGCTTTGTGGTAATAATCTGTAGAACTGTATGTTATCTGTGCTTGTTGGTTATCATCTATGAGTGCCCTTAGGTACTGTCGGCGGTCATGTAGGATAGCCTGAGAACTCTTGGTCTAGGCTCTCTTGCATGTTCCTTATTTGGTTGTGGCTCTAGAGTAGGACCATCTGTTCGGGTGGCTATCTCACCTCTGGTTACTTATGGTTACACATTCTATGGGGGTTAGATGGTAGGGGGACTGTATACTGTGAGAGGATTAGTATTCAGTAGTGAGTTGTATGATTGTTGTTTTTCTGTATTATGTGCTTACTTGATCCTGATTGTTTATATGTCGACATATTGTATTTGGTTTGGGTTGAGGCGGTCCTGCTTTGTGTGGTAGGCCAAGATACCCGGTGAGGGCCGGTTGTAAGCCGTAGGCACAGAGGCTCGGGAAGAGCGATAGGGTTGAGGCGGTAGGCCAACAAACCCTGGGTATTCCACCCCAAAGGCTGACTGGACTCGAGTTATATAATTGCATTCCAATCTAGGGTATTCCATCCCAAGGATGATTAAACCCTATGATTGAATGGGCGTGGGGTATTCCAACCCGAGGGTTGATTGGACCCGACATGATTGTCATGGTATATGGTGATATTGGCATTCCAACCTGGGGTATTCCATACTGGGGATGACTGGACCCAGAGGTTGAGTGGGCCTGGGGTATTCCAACCCAAAGGTTGACTGGACCCAGCATGTTTGATTGTATATGTGATCTGTTTATATGGTGGTATTTTGGGGGAAACTCACTAAGCTTTATGCTTATCCAGTTATTTATTGTTTCAGATATCATTGGTGTCTATGGGAAGGCGAAGGCGGGACTATACACACGCATCAGCAGCATTGATCATATCGCATTTTCTATAGAACTCTGGTTTTGAACACATGTAATTTGGAATAAACGGTTTTCTTAATAATGAGTTTATATATTGGAAAGTTTTCACCTTAATAAAAATGAAAAAATTTTGTTGTGAAAATGGGATGTTATAGTTTGTGCCCTATTTAAGCAACTTAAGACACCCTTTGATGAACCAATGAATCGAGTATTGAATTAATCAGAGTATGAATTCAAGTATGAATGCAAGATTGAACACCAGATGTAAATATGATCTTGTTTCAGCTTGATTTACGCTTTCGAATGTTTACAGAGCAAATAGACAGGTCTGTAAAATCTATTTTCTAACTCTAGTAAATAACCCCTATTTATAGGGAACCGAAAGCGTACAAAAAATATACTAAGGCATTGACTCTAAAGCTTCGAATAATAGCGACCTAGTAAAATATATTACAAAACATTCGAAGAGTACAAAATATATTTCGACTAATTACAACAATTCGACCCTTACAATCTCCCCCTTTGTAATCATAGTCGAAGTCTTCAATTCGTAAGAAGTGTGATGGAATACAGTAACACTCTTCGAATCTCCGTGTACCAGGAGATAATCTTCTTCAGCTCTTTCTTGTCTCCTTCATTGTTCTTCTTGCAATGATTCATACGAACAATCAAGTTCGTATATTGAGATGTTGAATATCTCTCTACTTCACTTGCTTGGAATAAGAACCGTTTAGCTTTTCCAGCTTTGTCTTTTCCTGTGAAGACCATTCCAAAAGCCTTCGGGCAAATTTCACCATCAACATATTTCTTCAATTCTGCCTGAGTCTTCGTAGGAGTCATCGGTGCTTTCATTTCCATTCCTTTGGCAGTAGCTAATTCAACATCTGTTAGTGCCAAGCACTCATAATAGTTTTCGATAAAAATCTTGATGTGAGCAACTCCAAGCTTGAATTCATCTGGTTCAGTGTTTTGAACACTGAAGGAATGAAAATGATTTGTCTTTTAGAAGTAATGCAACTTGTATAAGATCATACAAGTTCATCAATGGAAAATCAGCAACAGTGAATTCGCAAATATTTCCATTTGCCCTGGCAACCACATACTTAACATTCTGGACTGTGTTTTCGAAAATCACATCCTTTTTCATACTTATGACCTTCTTGATTTTTATTAAAGACCAAACTTCCTCAGGAGCTTTTCCAAGAACAGCATGAAAACGAATTTTCATGTGTGTACCTTCATCCTTATTTTTAAAATTCTCTTCTGCTTTGAACTGAGGCATGATAAACATCATTTCGTTTATGGGAAAATCCAGCTGGCTTGCATCAGTATTCGTGACCAAATAACTCTGCTTTGGTTTCTTCTCGAATGTATACATGTGATTAAAAGCAACCTTGGCCTCAATTGTTTCGTAATTATAGTGTTTAGCTGGATCACCTTTATCCATTCCCTTCGGATCACTAGCACGCTGAGTCATAATGCTTTGAATAATCCTCAATTTTTCAAGTTCAGCTTCTGCTTCAGCCTTCTTTTCCTCTTTCGACTTTTCCACTACAATTGATTTCCCTTTATCTTTCAAGGCTGGATTGACAATTGTCTCTTTTGGATTCGAACCACTCCCACCAGTTTCTGAAGATTTACCAATAACAATTCCTTTCGAAATTGGTCTTGCAATTGGCATTGTTGTTACAACAGTTGAAGTAACCAGTTCAGCAGAAACTATTACTGGTTTTGTTGTTGGGATTTTTGAAGAAACAACTTTTCCCACAACTTTTGCATCCTCACCACTAGCCTTCGACTCAGTAGTTTTTCTTTCTCCCCCTTGCACCCCTGTGAAAACAGGCGGGGCATTTGTTGTTGGAAGAAGGCTTGAGATGCGAAAGAGAGGAGCAAGTTGCTTATTGAAAATGGCTTCGAATTGGATAAACTTCTGGGATAAAAATTCAGGAGTAATCAATGGAGAAGAAACCGGCCTATTATAAATCTCTTTTAACTCCTTAAGCAACTTAAGCACTTCCTCAAAGCTTGCACTTTCGGATGTTGAAAGTTGAGTTATTTGAGGACTCAAACTTTCATACAATTTAACAAATCGTGTGACTGCATCACAAATGATATCAACCTTTTGATTTAAGGATGCATAATCTTGTTGAATAGTGACAATTTCTTTTTGCATATCTTCACGAAGTTCGTGAATCTGCAAATTTACATCCTCCCTGACCTTCTTCACTTCTTTCACAAAAAGAACATGCCTTTCCTTTGCGACATTCTTCAAATTTTTCACATCACTGGTAAACATTGAATTTTGAGATTTGATCCGAAGTTCATTATTTTGATCATTATAATCAACCTTCTCCAGAATTCGAGACTCAGAGTCAGTAATCATTCCAGATACTTTACTAACCACTCTGGCTTCGAGCATTTTCAACATTGAATCAACCTCCAAATTAGAAACAGATGAACCACCCCCTAGATCTGCTTGAGATTGAATTATTGAATTCAATTTCTGATTCAGAATTTTGAACTACTTCATGGTCATCAACATATGATCGGGAAACTGTTCTTCTTCTTCATGAAATTCCAATTCATCAAACATACCACCAAACCCCTCATTATCAGTCTCTGTCTCCATTAAAACGGTTTCTTGAACAGGTGAAGTTGGTTTGGGTGGCTCAGTAGATTGTGAAGAAAAAATAGAAGTAAAGGGTTGATCAAGAATGTGTCCGAATGTTGGGGAATCTGTGGTTGAAGTAAGAGGAGTAGTGGATAATGGTAAAGAAACAATACTTTCAAAAGGAGCAGAAGTAACGTGACCTTGAGCTTTATTTTTCGAACCTCCTTCACCCATATCGACATTTACATCCGTATCAGATACATGTGCAGGGATGCCTGAAGTTCGAACCGCCTCAGAAACTGATTTGGCAATCGAATCTTCGGGTGGTATGACGAATGTCTTCTCAGGAGTGGAACTTTCTGTGAGATGAGTGAACTCTAGGGTTTCTGGAATTTTTTCATCATCATCTTCTGTTGACTCAGTAGAAATCACGAGTTTTCTAGTCTTCTTCTTCTTCTTCTTTGACAAACGTTTGGCCATATCCTCAGCCTTTCGTTTCTTGGACACCGGAGAAATAGGTGCTGGCACTTCTCGAATTAACACACCTTGATGAGTGATTTGAGGTTTTCGAACCACTTTGTGTGTAGGAGACTTGCTTTTGTGAGTGGACTTCATTTTGATTCTTCGAAACATTCCAGTCTTCGAAGGAATGATTACATTCTCTTGTGATTCTTCAAGAATGGGCTCAATCACCTGAGTCTCAACAACAGATACTTCAACGGTTTCAGACTTCTTCTTTGGAGATTTCGAAGATTTTGACTCAGTTTCATTCTTCTTCGTCTTCTTGGATTTCGTATCATCTCTATCCAAGAGTATGCCAGTCTCGATTGAAGAATCAATAGTCTTCAAATATGCCACCAAGACAGAGTTTGAAGGATCAACTCTTTTAAGCATAGCATCTGGAATACGAGCAACTGATGGAAAAACTTCAGCATTATCTGTGACATCCTTCGGATAGTGGTATGATTGAAAAACTGCTTTGTCTTCATCATTGGGTACCAAAATCCCTTCCTTATTGTAAAAGTATTGCAAAATCAAACTCCAGTATCTTGCACACGAAATACCATGAATAGCATTCGTGTGTTCTACACATTTTTGAAATTCCTTCCACAACTGTGTAGAATAATCCACTGGAAGATCATAATTAATGCCAGCAACCATGGCATAAACCTCCATTATTCCTTTATCAAGACCAGCAGATCTCCCAGTCAAACATCGTAGAAAAATACCAAATAAGAAATTCCATAGGCGTGGAAGACCAGACTTCTTAAAATCACTAATCTTGGACAATGGTGGATGATATCCCATTTCATTAAACATGTGAACGATTTGTGGAAAAGTAAATGAAACATATGGAGGCGAATTCGGAATATCAAGAATTTGGCAGAAGAGTTTCTTGGATAGCCTGACATTTTTGTCGTTCACCAGATGAAAAGTAATCGTAACAGATGCTTTGTTGTAAGTCGCAGTTGATCCTGCTTGAGAAAGCCAGGACAATGGAACAGAGAAAGAATTGAACATCGCCTTAGCCAAAACAGAGTTCTTCAAGGCAACTATTAGCATCTTCAATTCTTCCGGGTATTGAGAAACTTCACCCTCCAAGTAATAGTTTGTTGCTTGAATCTTCATTATTGGTAATGAAGAGGCATCTTCAGTGGTATGAGAATCAACATGAGTAGAAGTCGCCATTGTTAGGGTTTGAAGATAATAATGAACAGAGAATTTGTGAAATTTGCTTTTTGATCGCGTAAACTGACAATGAACCCTTGAATCCCCTTTTATATGTAACCCTGAAAGTCGGACCATTACTGCGGAAAAGTAGCCATGCGTCAAAAAGTAGCTGTCACATCACCTTGAAAACCGGATAGAATACCATACGTCATTTATAAACAACCTGTCTTGTTATCCCCAAGAGTATTGTAACCGTCAGAACCCTTCGAATGGAAGCAAGGCTCTTTCACTTTTGGGATGAAAAGCGAAGTCATACGCCAGAAGTTTGAAATCATCAGCCTGAGCTGGTATTACTCAGAGCCTCAAGGATTTCGTGAGTGCAGTGTTCCAAAGAATATAGACGAGAAACAAAAATAAGAAAAATATGGGATATTGTGATGTCAAACCATTGACACAAAAGCAGATAAAATCCCGGGAAAAGATTACTTGATTAATCATTAGGAGAAATGATCAATAGCTTGTGTGGGTTCCCGTGAATTACAATCGAATACTTGTTGACAAGTATCGAAGGGCTTCTTTTATAATGCTGCGTGGGTAGTTCAAAAATTTCGTTACATGTCATCCTAAACATAAGGTGAGAAATTGTAACAGAAATTGCTTGTTTGACCAGTGTAGTCAGCGACAAGTTGGCTTTGATAAATTTTGAAATGACAAGGACATTCGAATGAAACTCACACGGAAATCATATTCAAGAAAAAATTTATGTGCTGGATCTTGTTGGGTAACAAACATCGTGGGTTTCGAATGTTTGATCAAGACCACTCATTCGAAATGAATATGATTTGGAGTTTCAAATTTTGATACAGAAACAAAAGTTTCGTGAAACTCTGGAACTTAGTTCCCCGTCAATTCCTTAAAAAGGTAATGAAAATTGAGTTTCACTTTCATCACGGTCTCATGATGTCAGATTATAAACACAGATTTTTGATATGTCAAAGTCTCGATAGGTTTGATCAGAGACCTCTCGGACATATGTCTTTGTGTGTGATCGTGTAAGAACTTTATGGATGAAAAAGATTGGTGTAAGACACGAAAAGTACCTCTGTTATGTTTAGACCAAACAGTAAACTCTTAACTCATTTTGAGAAGAGTCAGGTAGCTCAGAGACTAATGTGAATATAAGCCTAATTGGGAAGAAATTTTCGTATGAAATATTTCATTAAGGCTTTCGTACACACACATTGAGTCATTGGAGGCTTTAGACAACATGCAGCAGCATGCTTCTAGGGACAACTTAACTAGTTCAAATGATGAAAAATTTATCGATTCATACGAAAAATGTACCTGACCCTAGAACTGCAAGCATAAGCCACTCTGTGTCTTCAAGATTATCGGCAACAGAAGACTAAAAAAAAATAAGAATCAAAATATTTTTGTTGTTTTGAGTTTTCGAAAATAAAGACAGAACAAACGAAAATCTTTTTGTATTTTTGAATTTTCGAAAATAAATGACAAAACAAACGAAAATCTTTTTTGGATTTTTGAATTTTCGAAAATGAAACAGTACTTGTTGCAAAAATGCGAAATTTTATCATCCCCTTATAAGTGACAAATGTACGAATTCGAAGGGGTCGAAGCGTTGACTATGAACAGTAACCTCTGAATCAAACCTTAAAACAAGTGACAAATTTACGAATTCGAAGGGGTCGAAGCGTTGACTATGAACAGTAACCTCTGAATGCTGACGGATATTGCTTTGTCTTTCATTCAGCGCCTCTGAATCAGTCCTTATCATGCATCATTCTTCTTTTTCGCATGAAACAGAATTTCCATCAATCATTCCAAGTCCCTCTATAATTCTCACAAGAGATTTTTCATCTAAAGGTTTCGTGAAAATATCAGCTAACTGATCAGTTGTTTTCACGAAATGTACTTCAATATTCCCATCCTCCACGTGATCCTTGATGAAATGATAACGAAGTGCTATATGTTTAGTCTTCGAATGTTGCACAGGATTATGACAAATTCTTATTGCACTTTGAGAATCACAATATAATGAAATCTTTTTCATATTTATTGCATAATCACGCAATTGACTTTGGATCCATATTATTTGTGAAGTGCAAGCAGCAGCAGCTACATATTCTGCTTCAGCTGTTGAAATTGATACACATGTTTGCTTTTTCGACTGCCAGCTCACCAATTTGCCATCAAGAAATTGACATCCACCACTTGTGCTCTTTCGATCAAGATTACAACCACCCAGGTCTGCATCCGAATATGCTTGTACAAAGAACCCAGTGTTCGAAGGATACCACAATCCTAACGAAATTGTTCCTTTAAGATAACGAAATATATTCTTCACAGGAGTGAGATGTGGTTCTCGTGGATTTGACTGATACCTAGCACAATTACATACAGAAAACATGATATCAGGTCTACTTGCTGTAAGATAAAGTAATGAACCAATCATGCTCCTGTAAAGAGTTAGTTCAACTGCAGGTTTATCTAACGAAGGTGTCAACTTTATGCCAGTTGCCATTGGAACTCGTAACTTTGTGCTATTCGTCAATCAAAACTCTTCAAGCAGATTCTTCGTATATTTCTCCTGATTAATAAAAATCCCTTCTCTGTTTTGACGAATATTCAAACCAAGAAAATTATTGATTTTTCCCATCATGCTCATTTTGAACTTACTTTTCATCAAATCTTCGAATTCTCTAGATAAAGCAGGGTCAGTTGAGCCAAAAATAATATCATCAACATAAATTTGAACAAGCATTAGATGATTCCCAACTTTCTTTCGAAATAATGTGGGATCAACAGATCCTTGTTTAAATTTAGATTGTTTCAAAAATGAAGAAGAGTTGCATACCATGCTCGTGGTGCTTGTTTCAAACCATAAACTGCCTTATCTAAAATATAAACATGATTTGGAAATTCTTCGTTAATAAAACCTGGGGGCTGTTCCACGTAAACAGTTTCTTCAAGCTATCCGTTTAGAAATGCACACTTCACGTCCATTTGATAAACATCAAAATCTTTGTGAGCTGCATAAGCCAGAAATATACGAACCGCCTCGAGTCTTGCGACAGGGGCAAAAGTTTCTTCATAGTCGATTCCTTCTTGTTGTGAATAACCTTTAACAACAAGTCTGGCTTTGTTTCGAACAATATTTCCATCTTGGTCGGTTTTATTTTTGAAAATCCATTTTAACCCGACAATCAAAACATTTTCAGGTTTAGGAATTAATCTCCAAACCTTGTTTCGTTCAAATTCAGACAATTCAGATTGCATTGCAACAACCCAATCTGAGTGTTCCATTGCAATCTTAACTATTTTTGGTTCAATTTTAGATATAAAAACATTGAACATACAAAATTCTTGATGAGTATTCAATACCTCATTCCTTGCGCGAATTTGAGCTCTTGTTAAAACTCCCTCTTGTGGATTCCCAATTACTTGATCCTTCGGATGATCTCTTGTCCACTTTTCCATTGGCGGATATGCTGGATCAAATTCCAAAGGTGCATCTTCGTATATATCTTCATTTTCTGAACCTACAATCGAACAAACATCATCTAAATCATCATTATTCTCAATGTTTTCTAAATGCTCCCCCTCAACATTAGCATTCACTCTTCTATTCTCCCCCTCGAAAGAATGCTCTTCCTCAACTAGAGTATTCGAATCCAATTGCTCCCCCTCCACTGGATTGTTTTGCATACTTTCGCTTTTCTCTGGAGAAGTTGATGTTGAATCATCAGTAAGCTTTGTGAGTTCAGAGACATGATTATCATTTGCATGTATTTCAGCATTAACAACATGATCTGAAATTCCAAAAATTAAATCATAATCAACATCTAATGTTTGTGAGGATTCAGATTCATCTTGTGTTTTTGTCAGAATAGGATGATTTTCAAACTGTGATGTTGTTTGTTTAATGTAGTAATCATCAAATGTAAGATTAAAAGTTTCTTCAACTCTTCGTGTTCTTTTGTTCAACACACGATATGCGACTGAATTATGCGAATATCCCAAGAAAATCCCTTCATCTGCTTTAGCTTGAAATTTCGTAAGATTATCCTTGAGATTCATAATGAAGCATCTGCATCCGAAAACATGGAAAAATTTGACGTTAGGTTTTCGATTGTTGAGAATTTCATATGGAGTAATGTTAAAACGACGATGAATGAAATATCTGTTTTGAGTGAAACATGCGGTGGACACGACTTCAGGCCAAAGGTATTGTGGAAGATTCGCATATGCCAACATAGTCCTTGCCGCTTCGTATAGTGACCTATTTCTTCGTTCAACAACACCATTTTGTTGTGGTGTGTATGGAGATGAAAAATTATGCGAAATTCCTTTGTCCACCAAAAATGAATCAAGAACACTGTTCTTAAATTCAGTTCCATGATCACTTTTAATTTTTCGAACAATCTTCTTCAATGTTGTTTCCATCTTTTTGATAAAGTCAATCATGATTTGTGCAACTTCGGATTTAAGCCTGAGAAAATAAAACCACATAAATCTGGAAAAATCATCAACAATAACTAAAATGTACCGTTTCTTGTTGAGAGTTGAAACAGTCGAAGGACCACACAAATCAATATGTAAAAGCTCCAGAGGTGCGACAATTTTCGAATCTATTGTAATTGGATGACCTTGTTTATGTTGCTTGCCAACTTCACAAGCTGCACATAAAGAATCATTGTCAAATTTAAGTACAGGTAAACCTCTTACCAGATCTTGTACCACAAGCTTATTGATGTTTCGAAAATTGAGATGAGAAAGTCTTCGATGCCATAACCAACTTAAGTCTACTGTTGCTTTCGAAAGAAGACATATAGCAGGTTTCCCTACTATCGGATTGATATCCAAAGTGAACATGTCACCTTTCCTTTTGGATTTTAGTAACACTTCTTTTGTGTTGACATTCGAAATAACACTTCCTTCTTCGTTAAAAAGAACTTGATTGCCAGTGCCCACAACAAGTTGAGAAACACTTATCAAGTTATGTTGAAGACCTTCAACATACGCCACACGATTCACTGTGAATTGTCCATTCGTGATCTTCCCATATCCTTTGACTTTACATTTTTGATTGTTCCCAAACTTCACTACTCCAACATTTTTGAGACTTCGAAAATCACGTAAATTCTCCTTCTTCCCAGTCATGTGACGAGAGCAACCACTATCGATGTACCACTTGTTATTGCTCGTCACATAGTACCTACATTCAATGGAAAAATTTAGGTACCCAAGGCTTTTTAGGTCCTTGGAAATTAGATTTCAATTTCGAATGCAATGAAGAACTTTTAACCCAATCACAAACTTTTGTTTTGAGACTATCAATTAAGTTTACATCTTCATTTAAAGGAACCGAAACATAAGTTTTTGATGGTTTCGAATGTTCACTGACATTACCCTTTGAATTCTGAGTTTGTGAATGAACATTCTTTGCTTTTATTACTGGTTTCCAAGCTTTGACTGACATGTTCGAATCCTTAGACGATGAACTGCCATTTGATGAATTATTCATATACTTTTCATATGCTTCGTGAATTTGCTCCTCTGAAAATGTATTTGACTGATACATCTTTCCTTTGCCTTCAAGCCAATGATCAATGTTCTTCCTTGACGTTATTCCTTTTTCTCGTGAAGTTTTCGTAGTTTCTTTCTTCGTTTGATTTGGAAAATTTGGCTTTTTAGGAACAAAATCAACATTTGGATTTGTTATAAAAGATTTAGCATATGATGTATCAACTGTTGATTTAAAATGTTGACGTTGAAAGAATTTTTGATTTGGATTTGAGTTATTTGAAAATTTTCTTGGAATATTAGTTTCTGAAACTTTCGAAAACCTTGGTTGATTATTCACTTCAGACTTTGAATGATTTGATTGAGATGAATGTTGAGGTTTTGTTGAAAAGATGAATTTTTAGCTTTGAAAACATTTTTGGGTAATTGTGATTCAGACACCTTTTGAGACTCAACATTTTGCCAAAATATTTTCTTTCTTGCTTGTCTTTTTGAAATGTTGTTTTCCTTCGAAAATTTGTCAATTTGATCTTTGAATTCCTTGGAGTTTAATTTGACAACTTTTTCACATTCATTTTCAACTTGTTTTGAATTCTCTTTTTCAATTTTTGATTTTTCAACCCATTTTCTTTGTGGTTTTTGACTTTGGAAAACATACGAATTCTTTGTTAAGTTGTTTTCAACTGTGCTTTGATTTGCGAAAAGCCTTCATCAGTTGTTTTTGAATTATCCTCTTCAACTAACTTCTTTAATTCTGGTTTGATTTTCTCAACATTTCTAGTAGTTACGAAAACTTGATTTGGAAAAATGACATCATCTGTACATTTGAAATTTAGATAAACCACTGTATTCATTTCAAGATAGTGTTCACCTTTTTCATTCATCACTTTTTCGAACTTTTGTGTATCACCATACACCTGATCAACCACTATTCGTGGATTTTCTTCTTCCTTTGAAGATTTCTTTTCCTTCGAAATTTTCTCTTCATCTTCATCATCACTATCATCAGTTTGACTGTCTTTGATATACACGAAGTTCACATCACTAACTTTCGAAGTTGAGGGTATATCAGTTTCATTTTCAACCATCAAATCCTTAATTTTTTCTTTCCCTTTAGATGTTGATGCAACATTAATAACAGACAACTGAGAACAATCAACATCTTCAAGTTCACTAATTTCACTAATATTGTCAGAATTATCTTCAATATCAGCAAAATTAGATTGAGAATCAGATGTTGAATTCTTAGTCTTTTTCAAAATTTGAATTTGTTCAGTTTTAGTCAAAGTATCATTCACGATGTTAACTAATTCATTTGCATCAAGACATTCATCAATTTTGACAATTCCATATTTATATCTATCATCAGGAACTTTGTCAAAATCAGCTATTATTTGCTCACAATCATACGAAATATTATCTACCTTAGCTCTTTCGAATGCTAGAAAAGGTAATAATTTTCTATGTTGCTCTTTACTTATGTCACTTGAATGATGTAAATCAGTTAATTTGCCATAAAGTCTTTTCGCAGAATTACAGTAAATGTTTCTTTGTGCTAGCAAAAGTTTCACATCCCTCGTTAAAGTATCTCTATCACACATAATGTTTGTAATTTGTAATTCCAAACATTCAAGTTTGCTTATTTTCATGTCTAATCTCTTTTTGGTCTCTAACAACTCCATGGACAATTTGTTGGCCTCATTACTAGCAGACACAACAATTGAATCAAAATAAGTAACCGTTTCATCAAAAGATATTAGTTCAGAATCATAAGCATGAGTAGGAATATTAAAAGATTCGAGAATTTTACGTACCTTTGTTGTCATTGGAGATTTGTCAGCCGCTTTGGATACGAAGCATCGTCCCCTCACTTTGAATTCCTCATCATCTGAGTCCTCCTCCATTTTCGCATACAACGCTCCATGTGTCGGATTTCGCATTTCTTCATCATCTGATCCAGATGACCGGATTTGATAAGTTCCATCTTCATCCTCATGCTCACCCTTTGCAACCAATGACAAATTCTTTGCTTTAGCACGAACCACCTCAAGCTTCTCTGCATAGTATGCCTCATCTTTGACTTTATTCTTCCTCTCATCCTTCTTTCGAAGCATACAGTCATTTGCAAGATGATTCGCACCGTTGCAATAATGACAATCTATTCCAGCATCACCTTTCAGCTTCTTCTCACCCTTTCCTTCAGCTATCTTCGAATCTTGCTTCTCAACTTTCTTTTTCTCCTCAACAACATTTTTACTCACAAAAATTCCTTTCACCTCAGCAAGCTTAGTCTTCGAATTGAACGGCTTTTTGAAATATTTCTTAACACGATTATTCGAGTAAAATGTTATTGCTTCATCATCCGAATTCATGATGAATCCTTCTTCTTCCTCATAATCACCATTTTCAGCTTCTTTCTCCGAAATCTTTGACACAAGAGCTAATGGACCTCCCAAATTCAGCTTCGATTCCTCAGCAATTTCATTTACCTCAATTTCGTGTGTTTTCAACTGATTGTACAAATCATTGAGAGTTGATGTATCAAAACTTTGTTGATTCTTCACCATCATACTCACACTTCTCCACTCTTTTCGAAGCCCCATTACAAAGATGAGATTGAATTCCATCGAAGTCCTGGTAATTCCATAGCGATTGCAACGATAGATTAACTCGTTCAGACGATCATAGTAAACTTCAATTGTTTCTCCTTCTTTTTGTTTGAAATCTTTCAGTTCAACCAAACACTGTTTGACTGAATTGATTTTTGTTTTCTCACTTCCTTGAAACTTATCTTTCAGATTGTTCCATACCTCCTTTGCAGTTGTACAACTTCTAACGTAATTGTACACAACTGGAGGTAAAGCACCTCGCAGTTCCCTCATACACCTCTTCTCCAGTTTCTTCAGACGATCAGATTGATTATCAACTCCAGAATTTGTAGAAGATGATCCAATTGGTTGAACATTCACTGGAACATTGACATTTCCAGTGATACATGACCATAATTCTTCATCCAGACCATTCAGATAATCCTGCATACGATCAGCCCACTGATCATAGTATCCAGGGATTAGCATTCGAATTTTGGTTGATGAACCTAACAGATGAGAAAACGAGGTCATCGAATTGAGATTGAAACTCGCCATTGTTGTCCGGAAGATGATTTTGAGAAGTTTGAAAAGATTTGAGAATTTGAAAACAAACTAGATGAATCAAATCGAATTGATGAGAATAACACTCGATTCAACAATTCAAAAGCAGAATCGAATCACAAACTAAGATCTAGACAATTTTTCACTTTCAAAAAGTGCGGAAACTTTTGAATCAAAAAGTTGATTCGAAAACCTTTTGAACAGCGTGAAAATCAGATCAGAGATATGATTCCTGCTCTGATACCAATTGATGAACCAATGAATCGAGTATTGAATTGATCAGAGTATGAATTCAAGTATGAATTCAAGTATGAATGCAAGATTGAACACCAGATGTAAATATGATCTTGTTTCAGCTTGATTTACGCTTTCGAATGTTTACAGAGCAAATAGACAGGTCTGTAAAAACTCTTTTCTAACTCTAGTAAATAACCCCTATTTATAGGGAACCGAAAGCGTACAAAAAATATACTAAGGCATTGACTCTAAAGCTTCGAATAAAAGCGCCCTAGTAAAATATATTACAAAACATTCGAAGAGTACAAAATATATTTCGACTAATTACAACAATACGACCCTTACACCCTTGGAGCTTCTATTTAACCGCCTCCATCACTCTTTACCCTAAGATCGAAACCCTAAGTGTAATTTGTGAGATTTGAGCTTGAAAGTGAGTTTTGGTGGTGTTTTATGGTGAAGTAGAAGAAGAAGAACACTCGGAGGTTGCTTGGGAGTGGCTTTAGTTTGTAGATCTAGAGTCATCTTCATTTTAGCAAGCTATTTGAGGTGAAAACCTCTCATCTTGATGGTTCTTTATGCTAGATCCAACTTAAGGTGTTATTTGTGCATTTTTGGGTCTTTTAAGCCATATTTGAGATTATGGTCTACTCCAGAAGCTACGGATGTTTGATCTTAGCACATTTGAGGTCCCTTATCCATAAATATGGCACCTTTATGAGTTATTTTGGACCATGCATGTGTTAGGGGCCTTGTTATGGTTCTCTTTGAGTTTTGGGTCTTAATAAGACATGCATGGGAGTAAAGTTGCCAACTTTACGTGTTAAGCCACCGTCTAGAATCTGATGTGAGAGTTTGGCATGATGTCTTAACCGATTAAGTGCTTAATGGGTTGGATTGGTTGTCTGTGGAGTACGCGTGGCGTACCCAGCTCGTACGTTGCACGTACTGGCCCAAGAAGCAGTACGCTAAGCGTAAGTCTCAGCAGTTTGACCATCGGTTTAATTTGACGGGTTTCGGCAATATTTTGGAGTTTTAGGGTTTTGGCCTTGATGGGCTATTGGACTTCTGACTTTGGGAAATGAAGAGACTATGGGCTTTCTTGGAATTAGGTCCATGATGGTTTTAGGCCCAATTAGGAATTGGGCCATATTTGGCCTTGGGATGCTATTTAGGAATTTGGGCCTTTTGAGCAAATGGATTGGGTCTTGGTTTTGTGCCAAGTAAGGAAAAGGGTTAAATGGTCTTTTACCCTGGATGTTGGACAAGTAATTTAAATTCTTGAGTGGGGGTCGAGATCTGATTATTAATTGGATATTATTAGATGGTGTTAGCGTAGGGATTTTTCGGATCAGTAGATCGAGATCTTATCTGAGAGATCCAGCAGCTTGAGGTGAGATTCCTGACTGTGTTTAGTGGGTCGAAGGCACCAATGTTGGCCCATGGTTTATTATGATTAGGATGCTAGTTGTGTGTGTGACTCTGCATGTATGTTTTCTGATATGCCTACCGGGCGGGGACTAATGATTATATTGTATGCTATTTATCTTTGTGATTTTTGCATGTGTTTATGTGTTTGTACGTATAACGGGCGGGGCCCAATGCTAGGCGTGGCCTGATGACTGACAGATGTGTTCCGAGCGGGGCTCGATGTTGGGTGGGACCCGATGACGGGCATGACCCATTCTATGTTCGATATGTATGTTATGTGGTATTTTGGGGAACTCATTAAGGTTTGTGCTTACGGTTTTCAGTTTATGTTTTAGGTACTTCTGGTTCGAAGGGAAAGAGCTCGGGATGATTGCAGTGCGCACACCACATTGTTCCGCATTTTACATGACTCTGATGTTTTTGGATGTTATTTGATATACTCTGATTTCACTATGGTTTATAATATGGTTATGGATAATGGTTTTATTAATATAAAAATCGAAACTTTTGGTCTTAATTTTTGAGACGTTACAAATTTAAAGTTTGAAAGTTATGCATCTACAAATTTATAGAATAAAGATTCTATGTTTTCTAACCGAAGGTTTCACATATGGTATTTTGAGAATGACTAATAATGTATCGCATATGGATCTATGGATTTTGTTAACTATACTAATTTTTTTATATAACTATTGATAGGAAAAACTTAGCCTCAAATTAATCTAATGAAATAATAATGAATCAAATCAAACAAAAACCAAAATTAATTTTCCAAATAAAGATTACAGTTCATGAGCTGTTTTTGTTATTTGATTTTGATATGTATTTTTGCCTTCAAGAATTGGACACAACACTCGTTCTTTTTTTTTTTCCGAAAACAATATAATATTTCCTAAAAAATTAGGTTGAAAAATCACCAAGAACACCAAAAACAATTTTAAAAACAACATGAGAATAATGTTGAAAAAAAAGTTGATTTTTTTCCCGCAAAATGTCAATTACTTGTGCTAAAAGGGCGAGAAAGAATTTTTTTTTGAAAACATCCTACATCGCAGAGATCGCCTATGATGTATATCGTGGTCACGATTTAGAGAAAAACATTGTATATGGAGAATGGTGGGCCCATCTAGGTCTAGGTCGCCAACAAGGAAAGACCGACGGGATGTGTTGGTGGAGAAGATGTAGCTACCGGACTTTTAGAAGGAAGTGGAGGCGAAGGAGGTAGTAGGATGGAAATGTGGTGGAGAGAGGAGGCTATTGGATTTGGAGAGGAGGGTGGAAGGTAGTAAGATGTATGTCGGTGAGGGTAGGAGCTTATGAATTTTATCATAGATAAAAGAAACATAAAATCAACTTATAAAATAAGGAGGGAGAAGTTGGTCATTTCATAAGTAGTTAACCTAATTTTTTAACGAACATTAGCCTTTATGAGCAACCATACAACATCTTGAAACCACGGGGACAAATGACAAATGGTGTAGCGTCATCCAACATTATTTTTTTGTTGTCATTTTTAATAAACCATATGAATCATTTTTAAAATTTTTATATGCTAATACTATTAGCGTCTTCTTTATAAGACAATGTGGTATTCGTCAAAACCATTGGACGATTTTCCAAGGGAATTTGGATAATACTTTATATATTAATATTATTTACCAACCATGAAGTCCAATATTTGATGTGTTATGTAAAGAAGACAAATATTAATATTATTTACCAACCATGAAATCCAATATTTGATGTGTTATGTAAACAAGACAAAGTAACGATATATCGGCTAAGTTCAAATGGACAGCTCACATTCAGCTATAGTCATACATTAATAGAAGACTATACACCAACAAAAGTTGTCTTTGAAAACGTGCTCTTTCTCTTTTGGACCTTGAATCACTTATTTCATTAGTTAAGATTATATTCTTAACTAATCTATATATTTATATTAAACAAGCCATAATCTTTTGTGATAAATGGAGGGCGGAGGAATGGGCAAGAAGATAAAGTAAGTTCGATTACATTTGGATGGCATGAGAATCTTGTAAAACTGATTATCAATTGAAAATGAGGCACAGAACTTTTGAATAAATTCCTTATCAGTTGAAATTAGTGGATTAATCTTGTAATTAAAATGGAATTTAAGGATGAAAGGCACACAATAATTAATCAATGGATGCTACTAAACTTCCATTTTCACATTGGTAGTCAATGTGAATCTTTACTTTCACATGTGTTCTTAATATATATAGTCATGAAATAACTGCTTATGGTTTAACGATAAATTCTTTTTGGTCTTCACACTTTATATCTTCAACAAAGTATGGAAAAAGATAAACGTGTTTTATAAGATTTTTAAAGAATGCATGTAAATGATACATTTGTTTAACCCAAAACTAAAATTTTAATTCTGAAACAAAGGAAAAAAATTTATTATATGAAATTATTTTTCGGACATAATATTATAAAAGTTGATGGATTTTGACATCTTGGTTTTATGTTTAATAAAAATGAATGATAGTCAAAACATATTTTTAAGGGAGTGTATTTTTTGGAACCGTAGAATTTTAATAAACAAACTCAATTAATATTTTTCATAGACCTACCAATACACCACATAAATAATTGCATGACTAATTTTTCAAAAATATCCACCGCCATAGGCTTAGAAAATGAAAAAAACCTAGCATTCCTGAAGTTCCAAATGTGCCACAGAGAAGCATATAACGCACCTTCCAAAAAGATCTTCAAAACTCCACTGAGACGAAGAGAATTAAACCAGGCCAACCACGCTGCATAGGAAAGAATCGGAAGCGCACTAAGACCCAAACACCTTAAAATCATACACTGGAAATCCATAGCCAAAGAGCATTAGAAAATAAAATGACTAGAATTTTCAATGTCCATCTCACAAATCGGGAAAGCGACGAATGCACATCCACCCCACGAGAAACTAAATTAGGTCTAGTAGGAAGTTTATCTATCGACACTGTCCATGCCAACACATTAACTTTTATAGGAACAAACTTACCCTACCTCTTATGAGAAGGAGAAACTGGTAACAACTTCTGATCAATGAAAGAGTGCGTTGAAACAACAGAAAAAACCTCATCCCTGCTAAAGACCCAACCATCTACCAGGGAAAACAAACAAGGTGACTGAATCCATCTACTCCACTAACCCATCCCACTAAAAACTTTCGGCCACTCCCCTAGGAGACCCGCGAAAAGACACCAAAGGAGAGGAATTGTGCAACTTAGCCTTGACCCGAATTTGTTTAACCATCTCCTAATTAAAAAGTATAGGAAATTGACTTTTTAATTTAGAACCTCCAACCCAAGAATCTTCCTAAAAATAAGTAGAATGTAACCAATCTTTTTAAAACAAAATTGATGTAACATCTGATCCAGGTATTATTGGGTTTGGCTGAATTTTTTAGGGTTGTGGTGCATGGACTCAGTGAGTTGGGAGTCCAACTCGTCGAGTGGAGGCATTTAATCGCGGTCACGGATCGGGACCGACTCGGCGCGTCGGAAGGCCTGACTCGGCGAGTCAGTGCTGTAGGGAGAAAATCCTAATTTTAGGGTTCCCCCCCCCCTATATAAACATCATTAGCTACCTCATAGCCTTCCATTTTTACACCCTAGAAGCTGTTCTCGGCCGCAAACCTTTTGTGTATGAAGAGAGAGAGCATTTGGGAGCTTGTCTTTGGGATTTTGGGGAGGATTTCAAGCTTGAAGAGGAAGTATCAAGGGAGGAGCACTAGATCGAGTATCTATTTCGTGTTGGGCACCTTATTGAGGTATTAACCTATTACCTTAAAGCTTAAAGCTCTTAGATTTCTTTTGGAAGATTCCTTGAGGAATGGAACCAAGTTTGGATATGGACCTATCACAAGGATATGGTTCCAGATCTGGAACTTCTTAGGTCCCAAATGTCATAAAGTTGTCTCCTTGGTGCACCCTAATTCTTATTCATGCATTAGGGTGTGACAACCCGAAACTTTTTCCGTTTCCATTATGCAATTTCCGTTAATAAAATTTGAATTTTATTAATCTTCCATCGAACCTTTGATTTAGAAAATCATCTAGTATTATATAATTAAACTTATATATGCAAGTCGGACCCAAAAACAGCGCGAAACTCGAATATCCTCGAAAATCTTTATGTTCACGGCCTGACTAGAGTTCACGGCCGTAAACCTGTTTACGGCCGTAAACTCGTTTGCGGCCAGCGTCAGGTGGACCCCACCCACCGACCACAAAATCCCCTATAAATATGAGACCCCCAGCCTCATTTGAACAGTTCTGACCGGAAACTCTCTCATTCTCTCTCTAGAACCTCTGGCCGTAAACTCCGTAACACCCCCCTTTTCTCTCTAAAAATCATCAAAAAACACTCCTGGAGGTTGTCTAAGGGCATCTAAAACGCGTTTTCTTCGAAAACAACATCACTGTTTGTAACACCCAAAAATTCAAGCCAAATTTAAACTTTCAAAACATGTCGAATTTATCAAAACATTACAACTTTGTTTTCAAAATATATTTATATCAGAGTTTTCCCAGAAACATAACATAATAGGAGGAGCTGTACGATCATGCCTTCGCCTTGCCGCGATCCCCTGATGTACCTGAAACAATAAACTGAAACTGTAAGCCCGAAAGCTTAGTGAGTTACCCCCAAAATACCGATACACATACAGTCCACATAACCATGTCACACCATGACATATCATAACAAACTGAGCAGAACAGCACATAACGGGTCCACAGCTTTACAGACTGGAATACCCCTGGGCCCACAGTGTGAGTCTGGAATGCCTACCAGGCCTTCAGCTCACATCTGGATTACCACTGAGCCCTCAGTACGAGTCTGGAATGCCTACCGGGCCCTCAGCTCGTATCTGGAATGCCACCGAGCCCTCAGTACGAGTCTGGAATGCCTACCGGGCCCTCAGCTCGTATCTGGAATGCTCCCAAGTCCTCAGTATGAGTCTGGAATGCCTATCGGGCCCTCAGCTCATATCTGGAATACTCTAGGGTTTGTTGGCTACCGCACGGAACAGTACAACCTCAACCCATCCCACATAACATATCAACATGTAACAGATAATGCACATGCAGACAATCAATCAGTATCACAGGTAGTCCTACAGACCTACCCTCTAGCGTATCAAACTAGCATGCATAACTAACTCATACTCAACATAATACAACTACTAGGATATCATATCCAATGGGCCGGCCTTGGTACCTTAGACCCCTTAGTATAGTGAGGATAACTCACCTCGCAACTGTCGTCGGAAATAAGAAGGCTCAACTCCTGGGTCCAACACGAACTCCACCACCTATAGGTACCATACAAACCTTTTTCATAAATCTCCCAATTACCAGAAACCATCAGAAGTTAACTGGTCAACCCTTGGTCCAAGTCAAAGTCCACAGTCAAAGTCAACAGTCTATGTTGACTCGACTCGTCGAGTGCAGATCACCGACTCATCGAGTCCTTGCTGAACTCGAGAAGTCGTGAAATCCTTGATTGGCTCGTCGAGTTCCCTTTTTAACTCGTCGAGTTCATACGTGGCCAAGATTTGGAAGAAACCCTAGCCAACTCGCTGAGTCTTCTAACAACTCGCCGAGTTCAAGGCAATCTTCAACGAACTCGCCGAGTTGCTCAACCAACTCGCCGAGTTCACGGCTATGTTCATAGGACTCGCCGAGTCCAGCGTTCTACTCGCCGAGTTCATTCAGTCCTTTTTCCATACAAACCTGGTTTGAGCCATGCAGCGGCTCCAAACCACAGATCTAGGCTTCTAGGGCATGCTTATCACGTAAAGTTGCAAACTTTACATGCATGCATAGCTTTAAGGGCTCCAATGTCAAAAATAAGCTCTTAATGGGGTTCTAAGCTCAAGAGGGACCTCAATCACGAACATAACTGAGACTTTACAACTCTAGAAGGTAATGAGGGTCCAGATCTGAAGTATAGCCCAACCATAAGGTTTCTCTACCAAGGATTTGGGGTTTTAGGGCTTAAAAGCAACAATTTAGGGACAAACAAGATCTAATAGATCAATAATCAAGATGGAAACTTTATTACCAGAATGGGTGACCACAAATGAATGTGTTCTGGATCTAAGTCCCCTTCCTTGAGCTCTTCAACCCCTTCCTTCTTCCACTTGCTCCAATGTGCACCAAAAGTCCCTTCACAAGGCAACAATCACTCAAACTCACCAATGGAGACTAGGGTTTCGATAAGGAATGCTCTGAGGGTGATGGAGGCTGAGATGGGGCTATAAGGACGTTTAAATAGGGTGCAAACCCTAAGGATTAGGGTTTCCTCCTGACTGGCCTACTCGCCGAGTCCAGGCGTGGACTCGCCGAGTAGATCACTTAAAGCCTACGTCCAATTCGACATCTACTCGGCGAGTTAGGGCTACAACTCGCCGAGTAGCTCTTACAAAAATAAACATTTAATCAAATTAAATACGTACCAGGAACGGGGCGTTACAATTCTCCCCCACTTGTCTCAGACTTCGTCCTCGAAGTCTGCTGCTGCTGCATCTGAAAACAACTCCGGGTAATGCCCCCGCATCTCCTCTTCGGACTCCCACGTCCACTCTGAACCCTTCCGGTGCTGCCACTGCACCTTCACTAACTGAACCACCTTGTTCCTCAAGGTCTTCGCCTTTCGATCTAAGACCGCAACTGGTCTCTCGATATAATTCAGGCTGCTATCAACCTGAATATCCTCCATGGGTACTACTGCTGACTCGTCCACCAAACACTTCCTCAACTAAGAAACGTGGAAAGTGTTGTGGATCTGGCTAAGCTCTGCCGGGAGATCCAATCGATAGGCGACCCGACCCACCCGGGCCAAAACCCTAAAAGGACCAATGAACCTGGGGCCCAGCTTGCCCCTCTTTCGGAATCTGACGACACCCTTCCAGGGTGATACCTTCAGGAGGACCATGTCATCCATCTGAAACTCCAACTCGGATCGGCGTTTGTCGGCATAACTCTTCTGCCGACTCTGAGCGGTCTGCAAACGCTGTCTAACCTGTTGGATCTTTTCGGTAGTCTGCAAGACTACCTCCGTACTACCCATCACCATGTGCCCAACTTCGCCCCAACAAACCGGGGTGCGACATCTCCGCCCGTACAACATCTCGAATGGCGGGGCGCCAAGGCTAGAATGATAGCTGTTGTTG
Source organism: Lactuca virosa (assembly GCF_052849685.1). Taxonomy (NCBI): domain Eukaryota; kingdom Viridiplantae; phylum Streptophyta; class Magnoliopsida; order Asterales; family Asteraceae; genus Lactuca; species Lactuca virosa. The sequence continues at coordinate 305,167,580 of NC_136427.1, read as the reverse complement.
TAGGCGAACTCCGCAAGCGGTAGGTGAGAATCCCAGCTCCCGCCGTCTGTCTGCGGGTGGAATGCTGTGCTGAAGTGCAATCGCGTGCCCAGCTCCTCGTGAAACTTTTGCCAGAAGCGGGAGGTAAACCTGACATCCCGATCAGAGACAATGGAGACAGGAACCCCATGGCGAGACACGATCTCCCGAACGTACAATTCGGCCAATTTCGCAGCCGATGAGCCCTCTCGTATAGCGAAGAAATGGGCGCTCTTGGTCAATCGATCCACGATGACCCATATAGCATCAAACCCCTTTGCCGTCTTTGGCAATTTGGTAATAAAATCCATCGTGATCTGTTCCCATTTCCACATGGGAATCTCTAGGGGCTGCAGCTTTCCATGCGGCCACTGATGCTCGGCCTTGACCATCCTACAGGTCAAGCACCTCTCAACGTACCAAGCGATTTCCCGCTTCATGCACGACCACCAATAGCTCAAACTCAAATCCCGATACATCTTGGTAGCCCCCGGGTGAATAGAGAAATGAGACTTATGAGCCTCCTCCATAACCGTCTGCCTAACCCCACCCGTCATTGGAACCCAAACCCGACCGCATCGGGTTAATAGTCCCCGACTATCCTGCACAAACCGGGTGTTCTCGCCCTTGATCCTCTCCAGCTTCCAATTTTCCGGGCGGATGCCCTCAACCTGGGCATCTCTGATCAAACTCACCAGCGGAGAATCCACCGTTATCCTCATACATACCGCTGGGGTGGAAAACCCCGCTGACTTGCGGCTCAAAGCGTCCGCCACTACATTCGCTTTACCATGATGGTAAAGGATCTCGCAATCGTAGTCCTTGACTACGTCCAGCCACCTGCGTTGCCTCATGTTCAGGTTCGGCAGAACTATGATATGTCTCAAGCTCTTGTGATCCGTGTAAATGGTACAACGGACCCCATAGAGGTAGTGTCTCCATATCTTGAGGGCGAACACCACCGCCCCCAGTTCCAAGTCATGCGTAGGGTATCTCGTCTCATGCGGCTTCAGTTGCCGCGATGCGTAGGCTATCACTCGTCCTCTCTGCATGAGGACCGCCCCTAAACCTGTGATGGATGCATCACAGAACACCACAAAATCCTCGACGCCCTCCGGGAGTGTCAATACTGGAGCCTCGCACAAATGCTGACGGAGGGTCTCAAACGCCCTCTGCTGCTCGGGACCCCATCAGAAATCCACTCCCTTCCTTGTCAGACGAGTGAGGGGCACTGCAATCTTGGAGAAGTCCCGTATGAACCTCCGGTAGTACCCTGCCAACCCCAGAAAGCTCCTAATATCTGAGGGAGATTTCGGAACCTCCCACTGCATAACCGCCTCGATTTTGGCCGGATCGACCAAAATCCCCTCCTGGTTAACGAGATGTCCGAGGAACTGGACCTCCCGTAACCAAAACTCACATTTCGAGAACTTGGCGTATAGCCGTTCCCATCTCAGAACTCCCAACAGCTCTCGCAGATGTTCCTCATGCTGCTCTCGGGTCTTGGAATACACCAAGATATCATCTATAAACACTATGACCGAGCGATCAAGCATCGGTCTACAGACCCGATTCATCAGGTCCATGAACACCGCTGGCGCGTTGGTGAGCCCAAACGGCATCACCACGAACTCGTAATGTCCATAACGAGTTCGGAACGCGGTCTTCTCTATGTCCTCCTCTCTGACCCTGACCTGATGATACCCAGACCTCAAGTCTATCTTGGAAAACCAAGATGCACCCTGTAACTGGTCGAAGAGATCGTCTATCCTCGGGAGTGGATAACGGTTCTTCACCGTCAACTTATTCAACTCCCGGTAATCGATACACATCCGGTGCGAACCGTCCTTCTTCCGGACGAAAAGTATCGGTGCTCCCCATGGAGAACTGCTAGGTCGAATGAACTGCTTGCCCAGCAGTTCCTGCAGCTGCGATGACAGCTCCTGCATCTCTGGCGGTGCCAATCGGTACGGCGCCTTAGCAATAGGGGCCGCACCTGGCACTAGGTCGATCCTGAACTCGACCTGCCTCTCTGGAGGTATCCCTGGTAACTCCTCCGGGAATACGTCTGCGAACTCCCTGACCACCGGTACGTCGGAAACCGAAATTTGATCCCTGGCTCGCGTATCTACCACATACGCTAGATAACCTGCACACCCGTGCTGAATGTACTGTCGTGCACTGGCAGCTGAACAAAACCCTGATCCCACTCTTGTGCCCTCGCCATATACAATCAGTTCTCCCCCACTTGGGGTTCGAACTACTACTCGCTGCCCCTCACAGTCGATCATGGCACCGAATCGACTGAGCCAATCCATGCCTACAATCACGCATACCTCCCCCATGGGAATCGGAATCAAATCTATCAGAAATGACACCCCGAAAATCTCCAAGTCACACCCTCGATAAACTGAAGAAGCAGAAACCCCGTGTTCGTTGGCGATAGACACTCGCAACGGACACTCTAACTCGCCCACTGGCGCACTGAACTCCCTACTAAATGTCTGAGATACGAAGGACCGACTCGCCCCCGAGTCTAATAAGACCAAAGCAGGCAAGGAGTTCACTAAAAACGTACCTAACCACAGGTGCAACAGATAAGCACACAACAGATATAGGAAAACGAGATAAGGATAGGAACATACCAGCAACCACATCTAGTGCTGCTCTGGCCTCCTCCGCTGTAAGCTGGAAGGCACGACCCTGAGCCTTTGGAGGCTCTGCCCTCACTGGTCTCCCATCCGTGATCCTCAAAGTAGCCGGCGCTGGAGCCTGCGCCGGTTTGGCGGCGAGTAATGGGCAGTTGGCCTTCAAATGTCCAACCTGATCACAATGGTAACATAACCTCATACTCTGAACTGGAGCGGCCGGGCGACAGTCTTTCGCGTAATGCCCCTCCTTGCCACACTTGTGGCATCCACTACCAGCTCGACACACACCAGAATGACCCTTGCCACACTTCCCACATGTGCGGCTCTGCTGACCCCCGGTCCTAGTATCAGTGGTCTTAGACCGCTTCGGCGCCGGCTGAGAATGTGCCGGGGCCTGCCGCTGTTCTCTCAACTACTGCTCAATCTCCAACTCACGCCGTCTGGCGGCCTCCTGCAACTCTAGAAGAGTATCACATCGCTGGGTAGACACAAACTGACGGATATCCGTCTTGAGCATGCTCAGATAACGGGTCATCTGGGCCTGCTCTGAAGCAAACTCCGGGCAAAACATCGCCCTCTCAGTGAACATCCGGGTGATCTCCGTCACCGACTCCCCATCCTGTCTCAAGTCTGGGCCCTCAGCTTACATCTGGATTACCACCGAGCCCTCAGTACGAGTCTGGAATGCCTACCGGGCCCTCAGCTCGTATCTGGAATGCCACCGAGCCCTCAGTACGAGTCTGGAATGCCTACCGGGCCCTCAGCTCGTATCTGGAATGCCACCGAGCCCTCAGTATGAGTCTGGAATGCCTACCGGGCCCTCAGCTCGTATATGGAATGCTCCCAAGTCCTCAGTATGAGTCTGGAATGCCTATCGGGCCCTCAGTATGAGTCTGGAATGCCTAACTAGCATATTATGAAGCACCTATACTACAAAGTTCTAGTTAGATGACATACCTTTTGATGTAGCTTGATGTCTTCAAGCTTTAAGAGCTTAGCCCCAATAGTGTGGAAGCCTCAAATGGAATCACAAATCACCAAAACACCTTGGAAAAACTTGAGAGAATATGTATGCACACTAAAATTGGCCCACTCTTATTTTCACACACTTGTGCCAATTTTGTGAGCCAAGGACCCCTTTATATATTATGGAGGATTAGGGTTACATCCATGTAAACCCTAATACCCATGACCTTTCATTTACATAGGATCCATGGGTTAAAAGCTCCATGGACCATCCATGAAAGCTTAGCCCAACCTAAATGAACTTGGCCCATTCCATATATATAAGAGTCCATATTTAATTAGTTCTTTTTGATCACTTTATTAATTCTAAATTAATTCTTGATCAATACTAATTAAATAATATGATTCCATATTAATATATTAGAACTTATAATATATTAATATAAATCATAAATATACTATTCTCAAAAGACTATCCATATAAATTGTGCCGGTGAAGTGCAACCCAAATGGACCATGTCGGGTCGGGTCAAGTACATACCAAATATAGTTATGGACTTAGACATTAATCCAACAGTCTCCCACTTGGATAAGTCTAAAACTATTATTGAGTATGACTTCAAAACCTAACTGGCAATCGTAGCTCTTAAAGCCGCTGTCGAACTCTGACCTTCTCAATGACTTGTCCATTAGATATGGGATCATATATTCCTCCATTCTAGATATCTTATGGACTGAGACATGGATTATAATCATTCTCTCTGTCCATTTGTTGTTTCCCGATTTTCGATTTATGATGACTGACTGATTGAACAAATCAAATCAGTCCTGGCTTGGCCAAGCACTCACATGTGTCATCGCTAAATCATCCAGGGGCCCACAGATATCGCTTTTATCCCGAAGGTAAAAGGAATGGATAAACTTCGACTCATATGGCTTGTTCTACTACTTGTTGAATCATACACAAAGGCACGTTTTATAACATCGAGTTACCAATGCGTTTTCGTGCAATCAATGTATAACCAACTCATAGTAACAACTCATATCTCTAGGTTTTAAGAATATAAGATATTATCGTCTCATGATCACTCGTGATAAAATCCATGAAGTGATTCAAATGAGCGTGGGTTGAATCCAATACTCAGAACTTATGAGCACTCATGAGTGTTGTAGCACCACTTTGTCCACCAACTTCGACCTCTACAAACCAACCCTTGACAGTCTTGATTCATATCTACTTCCAACATATGACCGACTGTGGATGGTTTGAATAACTTAATCATTCAGGAAGAGCGACTTAGTTATTCTGGAAGTCAAAACATGCAAAGTGAAACACAAGAATAAATGAATCAAATATGGTATCAAACCCTATGAATATAAATAAACACTTTTATTTATCACCATACTGATTACTCATTATTCATTGTTTCGGTTTTATCAACTTTATACTTGAATTAAAAACACTAGTTGTCCCATGCTCCAAGCATGTACACTATGTTTTTCTTAAACAATAGCTTTGCCATACACCAAGTATGCACTCTATGTTTGTCTATGATCCTTACTTTGTGAAATAAACCAATTGAACATAATTTCAATGATTCTAATTTCACACTCCCAAATCCTTATCGAAAAATGTGAGAATTTCAAATTCCTATCATTTATCGAAATCTGTTTAGATTTTAAACTTATATGCACTGACCCTCCTGTAATGAATATGTACAAAGTCACAAAGACTTGTCAACAGTCATTATAAGGTATTCCAATGGAGATCAACTCCATGGAAACTAAGTCTCATATTCAAAGTACATTGCTTTGGACATGCTTCTTGCATTAAGTTTTCTAATCTTACACAGATAACTTCCACCTATGGAGACAACTCCATATTCTCATTTTGACTATCACTTCTGAATAAGAGATGCCTCTTTTCAGAATATGTCAATATGGTCCTTCCAAAATTAGCACTATACTTCCAACTGTCCCTGAGCAACCAATCTTTGGTAAACCTCAGATTGTCCTCGATAATTGCTTAATCATTTTAGTCATATCCAATTCTAGACCTTTTCCCTTCTTAATGCCTCTGGGCATTTGGAAAAATTTAGAAATGACAAATATTATAGCACATGCAATCGATCCTGTACCCAAAGCAAATGGTACACGATTCATGATGTCTCACATAAAGACATGATTCTAGACCAGTCTTTTGCTACAATATTTTTATTTGCCATATTTTCAAAATTTGACTATGAAGAGGGATGCCGTAATCATAATCGAATTTTGAGAATGCAATATATAGAATTTCCTTAAGTTTAACCAATCCAACATGAAATTCATATATATATATATATATATATATATATATATATATATATATATATATATATATATTCTTGACTAAAGATGATTAAGGTCTCAATCTAAGCCTTTAGAACTGAAATGAAGTATATCCTCTCCCTTAATTATAGCAAAACAACTTTTTCAATCCCTGCAGCCTCACGAATTGAAACTTTTGTTTTCTATAATTAACATTGCTAACTTGCAACACTAACAATAATTATCATGCTCCCACTAACATGATGATTATTAGCATAACACTTATGCTCCCACTAGCTTTGACATGTACTCAGAAATCAGCTGGACTTCTAGAAATCAATACTTTATTGACTTTCTTACCAAAGTTCAGATTTCTGATACGAGATGCTTTGATAAAACTTTATCAAAATCATACACCTTTCCTTAGATAGCATGCATGTGTGTCTAAACAATTTCAGAACTATGAAAAGGGATGTCGTAATCATAGTCTCAATTGTTTAGACCTTTTGCCATCTGCTTCAAATCTACTTGGTGGAAGTGTTTCCTCACCATCATTTTCATGAATCGGAGAGAAACCTTATGACCCTTAGATTTTATGGTGTATGTGTTCTTATCCATGTGAATCGTCAAAACCATAGTCACAAGACAAGGATAATGACAAATCCAAACTCATATGGACTGAACTTATGCAATCTTAACTTCTTGCCACCTGGCAGTACAGGGCCTGCCATTGCTTCCAAGTTGTTATGCAACCAATTGAGAACTTTCAGAACTCCTATGCAAAGCCAACTTTAACTGGAATGGGCACATAATATGTCAACACGATAGGTTATAAACCTCAAGTCGTGTGCTAGTGAAGAACCTCAGGTTTTATTCTTGATTAGTTCTTGAAATTCTTTTTAGAATCTTTAAGACTCCCACTATCCTCTTGACATATAAGACTATCTTGCCAAATATTCAAAAGATAGTGCGGATTCTTTATCAAGACAAACACTTCACACAATTGGCCTTAGTTGGTCTTTGTTTTATCCAAAACATCACAACTTACCAATTTCAAATGTACAAGAGTAGGACACTTTTACTCTTACATTTGACAAGTGTTTTAAACCTTTCTTTAAGATATGTCACTCAAGTTACAATCTTGGAGTATGACTCTAAGAATTGTTTTGGAACGAAGTATGACTCATCTTCCTGATCTAACCATTTCAACAATTCATGACTCCTCTTCTTAGTCATAAGAATGCACTAAGATGACCTTTAGAGGACTAATTGTGATATGATTTCTAAATCATTAAGATGATCACAAACATGATACTAAAGTACTCTCCCATCTTTTCAGATTTGAGAAACTTTTATCTTTCTGCCTAATTTGATTCTTCCCATTCGTTCTGCCATGCATTGAGACTTTTCCAATGTTTCAGAATTATACTTAAACTTGTAAGTATAACCATATTTACTAAACTTTAGTAAATCAAATAGTCTTAACGAGCTTTGTGGTGGACATGACCAGTGCACAAGAATGTGTACTCGATCCCTTTAGTCCTTCACTTGACTCACACATCCATGTGAACAAGTAATTAGTCTTGATTTTCCAATGCTTGAAAGTTCTCATTCATCATACTATTCAACTTGCATGATTCCAAGTTTCGGTCCTATTGAAACTTGGGCGATGAGGAACTTTCCTGATTTGGTAAATTTAGACACTACCACAAATGAAAGAATCAAATCCATTTTCCAATATTGCTGTCAGTGGAATCATATAAGCAACAATTTTCCACAAATGCCATTGTAAGGATACTTCAAATAAATAAAATTAAACAATTTTCTTTTATTTTAAAACTTTGCGGAAAAACTTATCCTTACAATCCACATGGAAAATTGTTGTTATCTATTCCTTAGCAATATATCATAACTTCTTAAGCAACTGCTCAAAATTCTGATGCGATCGAAATCCACCTTCGCGGTCAGAATCAACATATACTTCCTTTAAGATTTCTCTCTATTCTTTGATTCTTAAAACATCAACATGTGACCCAGTCACATCATGTAATGAGGATCTCAGAATAGAACTTAACAGAGTTAGATAATGGGCTCTACCTGATGTAGAGTCAAACTTATTGACTTTAACATCCTTAGGTAAATTTGGCAGCTTTGCAATCAATGCCCCTTCCTTTGGCAAAATAAACATATGGACCCTTTGGTAATGGGACTATCTCAGACTTAGCCTTTCTCTTTACCATTTGGTCAACCGGGTTGACTATGGCCAATTCCTTTCCATTGGGAAGAGAATGCCTTTTCTGGATTTCCAGTGTCACCATTGTCACTGTCCATAAAGTTTTTGGGAAGTTGATCTTCTAATCAAATTTGCTTTACTATCGTTCCAAATCATTGCTGATTCAGCAGCACCAAGCAAATAGATATGATCATTAAGGTTCATGTCATAGTCTGTTTCATAGTAGTCCCAAAGGAACTCACTATGTGACTTAGAAAGTGATTGAACATCCAACTTTCTCAAGACTTCGACACCCAACTCTCCCGGCTTGTCAATATGTGACTTCATCTCTAAGATGTGATCACACATAGACCTTGCTTGCCATTAGGGCTTGAGTGACCTTGAACTTGTGGGTTAGGGAGAATAATTGGAGGAGGTGGAGGAAGAGAAGTATGACTTCCATGAGCCAAACTCGGGAAGTCATATTCATTAGGAAAGCTTGGTTTGGGAAGATCATTGTTGTCTAAACCAGACATCAACAATGGGAGAAATTCACGTAAAGTTGATTTAAGTCCTTAATATAACACCCAATATGATATATTAAGGCTAGGACCCAACAAACTATTTTATAACTTGGAAGAGGGATGCCGTAATCCAAGCTATAAAATATTTGAAGGTAGGTGAATGACGATTCACCAATTTCCACCAAGATAAACGAAATGTATTATTAGGTTTTAATTGGTTTTGAACTCCTAGATTCTTTTGAGATTCATTGAACTTTTCAATGGCATGTTTCAATCTCGAGTGTGTCCTTCAGGTTTTGTGACTGGGATGCCGAGGATCACAAAACAAGGTGTGAAGTAACCATGCAAATATACTTGGTACCCTTAATATTTACCCCTCAATCGATGTGCCGGTTAACCACACACGCTCCAACGATACTATGATAAACATTAAGTTACCCTTTGCCTACCTTGTTAAGTCCAGGTTAGTGTGTCGATTAACCACACACGCTCCACTAACAGCTTAAACAAAGTGCAAAGTGTAATTTCATGGATTAGCACCTTATTCACATTTTCCTAAGTAACTAAGATTGTGAATTTATAAGTGTTTAGTTACTTAGTATTTATCATTATACTTATAATGAAGGGAGAATTATAGTCCTTGTCCTACATGTTCGGCTAACGACCCTCCACCGGTCAAGGAAGCGGTGAGTGAGAGTGGACACCCATTAAACTGTCATTTTATAGGCAGTAACCTTATACCCCCCTTATAGACCGGCTTCGTGAATGAGGCCAACTAATGGTAAGACGACTTGCTCTTATACATATAATATATTAAACTTTTAATATTATAATAGTATAAGGGTGTATTTTAGACATTTAAAATACTTGGTGGTTTAATCTATTAATTAAACTATACTTTTAATTTAATTAAACTCAAACCATATATTTATAGATTAATAATACTCTTTTAATTAAACGCTTTAATTAACTATTAATAAAGTCCATAAGAGTTCATTTGAACTATTCAACAAAACATCATAATTCCAATTATTAAACTCAAAATTAAAACCATTTAATTAATTGTTTAAGTTATGAACCCAAGAGTTTTAGAATTCAATTCTTTTTTTCATAAAAACATTTTCTCAAATTCCAAAACTTGAGGGCAAGTTTTGTAATTCTTGAAAACCTTTGGATTCCATAACTTATGGAATTAATGGTGTTTTATGATGAAACTTTTCATGTTCCATAACTTAAGAACAAGTTATGGAATTCTTTAAAACATTAACACCAAATTTTGTAACTCCATAAAAACTTTGAATCAATTTTTTTTTTTAAAAAAAAAAACTTTCATATCCAAAACTTATGGAAGTTTCAAAAACCCTTAAGATCACAACTTTAAAAAAAAAACTTTTCAGCTCCAAAATTTTATGACAAAATATGTAACTCCTTAAAATATTTAGATCAAACTTTTAAAACTAATAAAATAATCATATCATTTTATCTTTTACTAAATTTGACCTAATTCAACTCATATAACAAATGATTCAAATTTTACAAATAATTTGTTTTTCACAAAACAAGTAATTATCTTAAAATTTGACAAACGTCATGTTTTTTTTTCCTTTTTTTTCAACTTGAAAATAAAACATTTACATCAATATAACAGAAAACAACCCATGGCTCTGATACCACTGTTGGGTTTTGAGCATTCTAACACTCCTATGGTGTACATGCAACCCTATAAACCTTGGATCTATGTTTTCTCTATTATACATGCAAATATTAACTATTCCAAGGTTTCATCCTAACTAACATATTATGAAGCACCTATACTACAAAGTTCTAGTTAGATGACATACCTTTTGATGTAGCTTGATGTCTTCAAGCTTTAAGAACTTAGCCCCAATAGTGTGGAAGCCTCAAATGGAATCACAAATCACCAAAACACCTTGGAAGAACTTGAGAGAATATGTATGCACACTAAAATCGGTCCACTCTTATTTTCACACACTTGTGCCAATTTTGTGAGCCAAGGACCCCTTTATATTAAAGGAGGATTAGGGTTACATCCATGTAAACCCTAATACCCATGACCTTTCATTTACATAGGATCCATGGGTTAAAATCTCCATGGACCATCCATGAAAGCTTAGCCCAACCTAAATGAACTTGGCCCATTCCATATATATAAGAGTCCATATTTAATTAGTTCTTTTTGATCACTTAATTAATTCTAAATTAATTCTTGATCAATACTAATTAAATAATATGATTCCATATTAATATATTAGAACTTATAATATATTAATATAAATCATAAATATACTATTCTCAAAAGACTATCCATATAAATTGTGCCGGTGAAGTGCAACCCAAATGGACCATGCCGGGTCGGGTCAAGTACATACCAAATATAGTTATGGACTTAGACATTAATCCAACAAATATAGCCTGATCAACTATATTCAGTCGGGACATGACCAACATGTGCTTGGGAGTGACTGTGGTGTTACAACAAGCCTAAAACTTACCAAAATCATCCCACATAAAATAATATATTAGTATTTTAGCTAGAGCCAAACTCAGTATGCAGATTCACTCTAAGTGTTGCTACCTCTTCTTCCTTAAGTGATAACTTACTTGCATTAGTAATCTTTATGTGCTTATCGTTTGGTAGAACACTTTTGTTATCAGGATGAGATATATCTTGTTTCATATATCTTGAGGACTTACCATCCTCTTCTTCCTGATTGTTTCTAGAAAAAGATGCCTCCCCGACCAAGACCCATCAGAAGAAACGAAAACACTCCGCCACCACCACCACCTCCTCAGTTTGACCCCGTCATGTTTCAGGCAGCAGTTACGGCCGCCGTGGATGCATCAATGGCACAAGTGAATGCTGGTGGGGCTGGAGGTGGAACCGACCCACAAAGACAAGATGGAAGTCAGGGTCATCAAAAGGAGTGTTCCTACAAGGAGTTCATGACTGCAAAACCCAAGTCCTTCGACGGAAATGGAGGTGTCATCGCCCTGACTCGATGGTTCGAGAAGATCGAATCCATCTTCGAAATTTGCGCCTGTTCTGAAGCTAACAAGGTGAAGTTCGCCGCCTGCACCTTCACCGACAGAGCCTTGACCTGGTGGAATGGTCGAGTCAAAACCCTAACCCTGCCAGTGGTTAATGCCATGGGTTGGGAAAGACTGGAGGAACTCATGCTTGCTGAATACTGCCCGATGGGCGAAGTGCAAAAGTTGGAGCACGAACTCTGGAATTTGAAGATGAAGGGTTCTGACATCGCTGCCTACACCGCTAGATTCTGTGATCTGGCTCTCCTCTATCCGGGAATGGTCACCCCAGAAAGCAAGAAAATCGAGAGGTACATCTGGGGACTGACACAACCAACCAAAGGGAATGTCTTGGCTGCTAGACCAATTACATTTGAAAGCGCCAAGGATCTGGCACAGATTCTGATCGATCATGGAATCAATCTGGATGAAGTGGCAGCTGTCTCCGAGCCACAAAAGGAGAGTGGTGGGAAGAAGAAGAAGTTTGGTAACAAACGCAAGGGTCAGTCTTCGCAGGAGCCCTCCAAGAAACAACAAACAGTGGCAGTTCATGTTGTTACCGCTCCTGCTGCTGCTCCAGCTATTGTCCCAACCAACCAATCTCCTAGCGGTGGTTATGTTGGAAAACTACCCCTGTGCAACAAGTGTAACTTCCATCATCACGGACCCTGCCATGAGTTGAATTGCAACAGCTGTGGAAAGAAGGGACACACAGCTCGATACTGCAAGACACCTGTTCAACCAACCAACCAGGCTCCTAGAGCGGGCGTTGGTCAAGCTTGTTATGGATGTGGAGAGGCTGGGCACTTCAGGAGAAACTGCCCCAAGGCAACAACTGGTGGCAATACAGGAAGAGTTCTGGTGATGGGCCAGGAGGAAGCAGTCGTTGATCCTACCGTTGTTATGGGTACGTTCCTCCTTGACAACTCTTATGCATGCATTCTTTTCGATTCTGGTGCGGAGAGGAGTTTTGTTAGTCATGCCTTCAAACACCTAATCAAATGTAAATCTCAACCTCTAACTGAAACGTTCACCATCGAGATGGCTAACGGAAAGAAGGAGAGCACTAACGACATATTCATAGGCTGTACTCTTACCCTAGACAATTATTCCTTTCCCATCGATCTTATGCCGGTATCCATCAGGAGTTTCGATGTCGTTATCGGCATGGACTGGTTGAGCTCCAATCGTGCTGATATTCTTTGTTTCGAGAAAGCTATCCGTCTCAATCTTCCCTCTGGTGAAGCCCTCATGATTTACGGAGATAAGTCTAGCTCGAACCTTCGTATTATTTCATGCATCAAGGCCCAAAAGTATCTACGGAGGGAATGCCATGCATTCTTGGCTCACATTGCTGATGAGACGCAAAAAGTTAAGGATCTCGAGAGTCTCCCCGAAGTCTGCAACTTTCCTGGCGTCTTCCCCGAAGATCTCCCAGGAATCCCTCCCGAGCGTCAAGTCGAGTTTCGCATCGACTTAATTCCCGGAGCTACTCCTGTAGCTAAATCTTCTTATCGTTTAGCACCGGCAGAAATGCAAGAGCTATCCAGCCAGCTCAATGAGCTAATCATCAAGGGATTTATAAGACCGAGTTCTTCACCCTGGGGAGCTCCGATCTTATTCGTGAAAAAGAAAGATGGATCCTTTCGGATGTGCATTGACTACCGATAGCTGAATAAGCTGACCATCAAGAACCGTTATCCCTTACCCAGGATCGACGATCTCTTCGACCAACTTCAGGGAGCCAGTTACTTTTCGAAGATAGATCTAAGATCAGGATACCATCAGTTGTGGGTTCATGAGAATGATGTGCCCAAAACAGCATTCCGAACTCGCTATGGACACTACGAGTTTGTAGTAATGCCCTTTGGTCTGACCAACGCACCGACAGTATTCATGGACCTGATGAATCGGGTGTGCCGCCCTTTCTTAGACAAGTTCGTGATTGTGTTCATCGACGATATACTTGTCTATTCGCAAAGTGAGGATGATCATAAACAACACTTAAGGCAGGTGTTGGAAACATTAAGGGCAGAAAAGCTATACGCGAAATTTTCGAAGTGCGAATTCTGGATCAGGAAGGTAAATTTCCTTGGACACGTGATTAGCAAGGAGGGAATACACATGGACCCTTCCAAGATCAAAGCGATTGAGAATTGGTCTGCACCAAAGACACCCACAGAAATCCGGCAATTCTTTGGTCTCGCGGGCTATTATCGCAGGTTCATCCAGAACTTCTCCAGAATCGCTAGGCCTTTAACTACCCTGACACAGAAAGGTGTAACCTTCAGTTGGGGAGCCAAGCAGGACACAACAGTTCAAACATTGAAGCAGGCCCTGTGCAGCGCACCTATCTTGTCCCTGCCCGAAAGGATGGAGGACTTCGTTGTCTACTGTGATGCATCCAATCAGGGCCTAGGCTATGTGCTCATGCAACGAGGGAAGGTTATCGCCTACGCCTCGAGACAGTTGAAAACGCACGAGGTCAATTACACAACTCACGATCTAGAGTTGGGAGCAGTGGTCTTTGCACTAAAGATCTGGAGACACTATCTCTACAGAACCAAGTGCACTATCTTCACCGACCATAAGAGCTTGCAGCACATCTTTGATCAGAAGGAGTTAAACATGAGACAATGGCGATGGGTAGAGTTACTCAGTGACTACGAGTGCAAAATTCGCTACCATCCCGGCAAAGCTAACGTGGTTGCAGATGCCCTCAGTCGGAAGGAGCATTCCGGGCGAAGGGTGAAAGCATTAAAGATGACTATTCATTCCCATTTATCCGCGCAAATCAGAGAGACTCAGCTGGAAGCCTTGAAACCGGAGAAAGTGGCGGATGAAGCCTTGCGGGGAATGGATAAGAACTTGGAGATCAAGGGAGACGGAGTGTACTATTTTATGAACCGGATCTGGACCCCAAAGTATGGCGGGTACAGAGAGGTTGTCATGAATGAGTCTTACAAGACTAAATACTCCATTCACCCAGGTTCGGATAAGATGTATCTGGATCTCAAACAACTTTATTGGTGGCCGAACATGAAAGCAGAAATTGCTACCTTCGTGGGCAAGTGTCTGACTTGTGCCAAGGTAAAAGTAGAATATCAAAGGCCTTCAGGTTTGCTTCAGTAGCCGAAAATACCTGAGTGGAAGTGGGAAATGATCACCATGGATTTTATCACCAAGTTACCCAGATCTCCGGGTGGGCACGACGCTATTTGGGTAATTGTCGATCGTTTGACAAAATCCGCCCACTTCCTGCCAATCAAGGAAAAATTCAAAATGGAGAGACTCACGCAGATCTACATCCGAGAGATAGTTCGCCTTCATGGGGTACCTGTATCCATTATCTCTGACCGAGATAGCAGGTTCACCTCAAGATTTTGGCAATCGCTACAGAAGGCTCTTGGAACTAAGTTGGATATGAGCACGGCTTATCATCCACAGACAGATGGACAGAGTGATAGAACAATCCAGACATTGGAAGATATGTTGAGAGCCTGTGTCATTGACTTCGGCACGTCTTGGGACACTCATCTTCCTTTGGTTGAATTTTCCTACAACAACAGCTACCATACCAGTATCAAGGCTGCGCCGTTTGAAGCCCTCTACGGCCGCAAGTGCAGATCCCCTCTGTGCTGGGCTGAGGTGGGTGATACGCAGCTAGCCAGGGGTCAAGTCCCCGACAGTACTCTCACTGGTCCTGAGATCATCTGAGAGACAACTGAAAAGATCGTGCAAATCCGAGAACAACTGAAAGCCTCTCGAGATACACAAAAGAGCTACGTCGATAAGGGACGAAAACCCTTGGAATTCCAGGTTGGTGATCGCGTCCTTCTGAAGGTCTCACCCTGGAAAGGCATGATATGCTTTGGAAAGCGTGGAAAGCTAAACCCAAAGTACATTGGACCGTTTGAGATCCTTGCTAGGATTGGTCCCGTAGCATACAAACTCCAGTTATCTCGGGAGCTCAGCAACATTTATCCTGTCTTCCACGTATCAAACCTAAATAAGTGTCAGTCCGATGAGACACTTGTGATTCCTCTCGACGAGATTGAAATCAACGAGAACCTCAACTTCTTGGAAGAACCGGTCGAAATCATGGACAGAGAGATCAAGCGAACGAAACAAAGTCGCATCCCGATAGTGAAGGTTCGCTGGAGTGCCAAGCGGGGACCTGAATTCACTTGGGAGCGCGAGGATCAAATGAAACAGAAGTATCTGCATCTCTTTCCTAATCCATGATTTGTATGCTATGTTCGAATTTCGGGACGAAATTCCCTCTAACGGGGGGATGATGTGACAACCCGAAACTTTTTCCGTTAATAAAATTTGAATTTTATTAATCTTCCGTCGAACCTTTGATTTAGAAAATCATCTAGTATTATATAATTAAACTTATATATGCAAGTCGGACCCAAAAACCGCGCGAAACTTAAATATCCTCGAAAATCTTTATGTTCACGGCCTGACTAGAGTTCACGGCCGTAAACTCGTTCGCGGCCAGCGTCAGGTGGACCCCACCCACCGACCACAAAATCTCCTATAAATATGAGACCCCCAGCCTCATTTGAACAGTTCTAACCGGAAACTCTCTCATTCTCTCTCTAGAACCTCTGGCCGTAAACTCCGTAACACCCCCTTTTCTCTCTAAAAATCATCAGAAAACACTCCTGGAGGTTGTCTAAGGGCATCTAAAACGCGTTTTCTTCGAAAACAACATCACTGTTCTTGAGTTTACGGTCAATCTTCACAGACTGTAAACCCGCTTACGACCGTAAACGAATCAGATCTTCAAAGGCCGTAAACTTAGTTTACGACCGTAAACCCTGTTCACGGCCATAAACCCCATTCACGGCCGTAAACACCTTTAAGTGGTGCATTTGTCCGAAAACCCACTTTCTTCCATTCGATCAAGTCCCGGTAACATTCCTTAACCGAAAACAAGTGTTTTTCTAACACTTTATCTAACGAAATCGCTAATTTAGATACATATATGTATTTATTTGATATTAGGATTCCGTTAAGTGCAACGTACACCTGCTCAAGGATCGTCCAGATCAATCCTTTACATTCAACCAACTGTGAGTTCATACCCCTACATTTTCCGTGTTTTTTTAATGTTTTCAGGGGGGATAC
The DNA here is from genome assembly GCF_052849685.1 of Lactuca virosa. Taxonomy (NCBI): domain Eukaryota; kingdom Viridiplantae; phylum Streptophyta; class Magnoliopsida; order Asterales; family Asteraceae; genus Lactuca; species Lactuca virosa. The sequence continues at coordinate 305,150,712 of NC_136427.1, read as the reverse complement.
TAGCTAATCATAAATGTTTTCAAAACTTATGCAATTCTCATACTTTAACTGTAACGCCCCGTTCCTGGTACGTATTTAATTTGATTAAATGTTTCTTTTTGTAAGAGCTACTCGACGAGTTGTAGCCCTAACTCGCCGAGTAGATGTCGAATTGGACGCGGGCTTTAAGTGATCTACTCGGCGAGTCCACGCCTGGACTCGGCGAGTAGGCCAGTCAGGAGGAAACCCTAATCCTTAGGGTTTGCACCCTATTTAAACGTCCTTATAGCCCCATCTTAGCCTCCATCACCCTCAGAGCATTCCTTATCGAAACCCTAGTCTCCATTGGTGACTTTGAGTGATTGTTGCCTTGTGAAGGGACTTTTGGTGCACATTGGAGCAAGTGGAAGAAGGAAGGGGTTGAAGAGCTCAAGGAAGGGGACTTAGATCCAGAACACATTCATTTGTGGTCACCCATTCTGGTAATAAAGTTTCCATCTTGATTATTGATCTATTAGATCTTGTTTGTCCCTAAATTGTTGCTTTTAAGCCCTAAAACCCCAAATCCTTGGTAGAGAAACCTTATGGTTGGGCTATACTTCAGATCTGGACCCTCATTACCTTCTAGAGTTGTAAAGTCTCAGTTATGTTCGTGATTGAGGTCCCTCTTGAGCTTAGAACCCCATTAAGAGCTTAGTTTTGACATTTGGAGCCCTTAAAGCTATGCATGCATGTAAAGTTTGCAACTTTACGTGATAAGCATGCCCTAGAAGCCTAGATCTGTGGTTTGGAGCCGCTGCATGGCTCAAACCAGGTCTATATGGAAAAAGGACTGAATGAACTCGGCGAGTAGAACGCTGGACTCGGCGAGTCCTATGAACATAGCCGTGAACTCGGCGAGTTGGTTGAGCAACTCGGCGAGTTCGTTGAAGATTGCCTTGAACTCAGCGAGTTGTTAGAAGACTCAACGAGTTGGCTAGGGTTTCTTCCAATTCTTGGCCACGTATGAACTCGACGAGTTAAAAAGGGAACTCGACGAGCCAATCAAGGATTTCACGACTTCTCGAGTTCAGGAAGGACTCGACGAGTCGGTGATCTGCATTCGACGAGTCGAGTCAACATAGACTGTTGACTTTGACTGTGGACTTTGACTTGGACCAAGGGTTGACCAGTTGACTTCTGATGGTTTCTGGTAATTGGGAGATTTATGAAAAAGGTTTGTATGGTACCTATAGGTGGTGGAGTTCGTGTTGGACCCAGGAGTTGAGCCTTCTTATTTCCGACGACAGTTGCGAGGTGAGTTATCCTCACTATACTAAGGGGTCTAAGGCACCAAGGCCGGCCCATTGGATATGATATCCTAGTAGTTGTATTATGTTGAGTATGAGTTAGTTATGCATGCTAGTTTGATACGCTAGAGGGTAGGTCTGTAGGACTACCTGTGATACTGATTGATTGTCTGCATGTGCATTATCTGTTACATGTTGATATGTTATGTGGGATGGGTTGAGGTTGTACTGCTCCGTGCGGTAGCCAATAAACCCTAGAGTATTCCAGATATGAGCTGAGGGCCCGGTAGGCATTCCAGACTCGTACTGAGGGCTCGGTGGCATTCCAGATACGAGCTGAGGGCCCGATAGGCATTCCAGACTTGTACTGAGGGCTCGGTGGCATTCCAGATACGAGCTGAGGGCCCGGTAGGCATTCCAGACTCGTACTGAGGGCTCGGTGGCAATCCAGATGTGAGCTGAGGGCCCGGTAGGCATTCCAGACTCACACTGTGGGCCCAGGGGTATTCCAGTCTGTAAAGCTGTGGACCCGTTATGTGCTGTTCTGCTCAGTTTGTTATGATATGTCATGGTGTGACATGGTTATGTGGACTGTATGTGTATCGGTATTTTGGGGGTAACTCACTAAGCTTTCGGGCTTACAGTTTCAGTTTATTGTTTCAGGTACATCAGGGGATCGCGGCAAGGCGAAGGCATGATCGTACAGCTCGTCCTATTATGTTATGTTTCTGGGAAAACTCTGATATAAATGTATTTTGAAAACAAAGTTGTAATGTTTTGATAAATTCGACATGTTTTGAAAGTTTAAATTTGGCTTGAATTTTTGGGTGTTACAAGTTGGTATCAGAGCCTTGGTTTGAGTGAATTGGAGGAACACTCGTGTGACTCCAGTCTCAAATCAAGGAAAGGATTTTCAAAATGATTTTTCAAAAAGGTTTTCAAAATAAATAAAGGAGGATGCAGGGCGTACGATCAGCCGGAGCCAGTAAGTAGACCCCAAAATACCATACAAGTTATTTGATTATACGATATGATAGAACAGCATGTTAGTGCTAGGCTAGGGATCTTCAGAAATTGCATGATAGAATTGCCTGAATACATGATGCCTGCTAGCCTAGGGTTTCCTTTATGTGAGATTGACATCATTACTGTAGTTGTCTAATGTATGCATCCCAGTTGTACATAATTAAGATCTTATAGCCTGAGAATGTTTGATTTGGCCTTATGTTCTGTTCTTGTTTGATTGGGGGCTTGGGGTAGGATTGGATATTCTAAAGTCTATAGGGTCCAGCGTTATGCATGGCTAGCATACATTAGTGCTGCAGGGTTGGTGGAAGTTTCATGGATAGGAGGGATTGAGTGAGACCGGGAGGTCAGTTATAAGATATTTAGCATTCCTCTAGGAGTGAGGATTGAGCGCTCGCCATGTTGTGCATATTGTTAGGGTGTTGTGGTGATACTTGGGGCAAATATGGGTAGGTGTGGAAGGTAGTAGGGGCCCATGCTACTGAAAGCACAGGACCTATACGTGTGTCAAGTAAGTCGCAATCCCTAGGGTTAGTAGGGAGTTGGCTCCCAGTGATTTATATGAATTATCTGATAACTGGTGATATGTTTCAGAATGGTGATGACGAGGCGCTTCGTGGCTGGATCCGGTTCGGGATCAGGATCAGGGGACAGAGGCCAAGAGGGGCCGACAGCACCTGAGCCAGTGGTGCAGATGGGTACAGAGGAGTTGGATGCCAGGATTCGAGAGATCCTGCATGATGAGGTTGCTGCTGCATTCCGGGCTCAGTTACCGGAGATGTTCGGGTCGATCAAGACCGCCATGGTGGAGTATTTTGATGAGCGTTATGCAGCCCTTGCAAAGACAGCCGCCGCAGCAGCTGCATCAGCTGTATCAGCGACGGGAGGAGGAGTTGGTAGAGGTTTTCAGTACAGGGACTTCGATAACACGAAGCCCCCTACTTTTGATGGGACGCAGGATCCCATCAAGGCTATGAGGTGGATTTCAGATGTGGAGGGGTGTTTCTTCACCTACTCGTGTCCTGCTGACCAGAAGGTCAGGTGTGCTCTGAACCTGCTTAGTTCTGGGGCCAAGGACTGGTGGAGACTTGCGACTGGGTCGTACTCTGATGATCAGAGAGCTGCTGTTACTTGGGAGCAGTTCAGGGATATGTTCCGCGCCCGTTACATTCCACGGGTTGAGCGGGAGCGATTGGCACAGGAGTTTTTGAGTTTGAGACAGGATGGGGAGTCGGTGACGGAGATCACCCGGATGTTCACTGAGAGGGCGATGTTTTGCCTGGAGTTTGCTTCAGAGCAGGCCCAGATGACCCGTTATCTGAGCATGCTCAAGACGGATATACGTCAGTTTGTGTCTACCCAACGATGTGATACTCTTCTAGAGTTGCAGGAGGCCGCCAGATGGCGTGAGTTGGAGATTGAGCAGCAGTTGAGGGAACAGCGGCAGGCCCCGACACATTCTCAGCCGGCGCCGAAGCGGTCTAAGACCACTGATACTAGGACCGGGGGTCAGCAGAGCTGCACATGTGGGAAGTGTGGCAATGGTCATTCTGGTGTGTGTCGAGCTGGTAGTGGATGCCACAAGTGTGGCAAGGAGGGGCATTACACGAAAGACTGTCGCCAGGCCGCTCCAGTTCAGAGTATGAGGTTATGTTACCATTGTGATCATGTTGGCCATTTGAAGGCCAACTGCCCGTTACTCGCCGCCAAACCGGCGCAGGCTCCAGCGCCGGCTACTTTGAGGATCACGGATGGGAGACCAGTCAGGGCAGAGCCTCCAAAGGCTCAGGGTCGTGCCTTCCAGCTTACAGCGGAGGAGGCCAGAGCAGCACCAGATGTGGTTGCTGGTATGTTCCTATCCTTATCTCGTTTTCCTATATTTGTTGTGTGCTTATCTGTTGCACCTGTGGTTAGGTACGTTTTTAGTGAACTCCTTGCCTGCTTTGGTCTTATTTGACTCGGGGGCGAGTCGGTCCTTCGTATCTCAGACATTTAGTAGGGAGTTCAGTGCGCCAGTGGGCGAGTTAGAGTGTCGTTGCGAGTGTCTATCGCTAACGAACACGGGGTTTCTGCTTCTTCAGTTTATCGAGGGTGTGACTTGGAGATTTTCGGGGTGTCATTTCTGATAGATTTGATTCCGATTCCCATGGGGGAGGTATGCGTGATTGTAGGCATGGATTGGCTCAGTCGATTCGGTGCCATGATTGACTGTGAGGGGCAGCGAGTAGTAGTTCGAACCCCAAGTGGGGGAGAACTGATTGTATATGGCGAGGGCACAAGAGTGGGATCAGGGTTTTGTTCAGCTGCCAGGGCACGACAGTACATTCAGCACGGGTGTGCAGGTTATCTAGCGTATGTGGTAGATACGCGAGCCAGGGATCAGATTTCGGTTTCCGACGTACCGGTGGTCAGGGAGTTCGCAGACGTATTCCCGGAGGAGTTACCAGGGATACCTCCAGAGAGGCAGGTCGAGTTCAGGATCGACCTGGTGCCAGGTGCGGCCCCTATTGCTAAGGCGCCGTACCAATTGGCACCGCCAGAGATGCAGGAGCTGTCATCGCAGCTGCAGGAACTGCTGGGCAAGCAGTTCATTCGACCTAGCAGTTCTCCATGGGGAGCACCGATACTTTTCGTCCGGAAGAAGGACGTTCGCACCGAATGTGTATCGATTACCGGGAGTTGAATAAGTTGACGGTGAAGAACCGTTATCCACTCCCGAGGATAGACGATCTCTTCGACCAGTTACAGGGTGCATCTTGGTTTTCCAAGATAGACTTGAGGTCTGGGTATCATCAGGTCAGGGTCAGAGAGGAGGACGTAGAGAAGACCGCGTTCCGAACTCGTTATGGACATTACGAGTTCGTGGTGATGTCGTTTGGGCTCACCAACGCGCCAGCGGTGTTCATGGACCTGATGAATCGGGTCTGTAGACCGATGCTTGATCGCTCGGTCATAGTGTTTATAGATGATATCTTGGTGTATTCGAAGACCCGAGAGCAGCATAAGGAACATCTGCGAGAGCTGTTGGGAGTTCTAAGACGGGAACGGCTGTACGCCAAGTTCTCGAAGTGTGAGTTTTGGTTACGGGAGGTCCAGTTCCTTGGACATCTCGTTAACCAGGAGGGGATTTTGGTCGATCCGGCCAAAATCGAGGCGGTTATGCAGTGGGAGGTTCCGAAATCTCCCTCAGATATTAGGAGCTTTCTGGGGTTGGCAGGGTACTACCGGAGGTTCATACGGGACTTCTCCAAGATTGCAGTGCCCCTCACTCGTCTGACAAGGAAGGGAGTGGATTTCCGATGGGGTCCCGAGCAGCAGAGGGCGTTTGAGACCCTCCGTCAGCATTTGTGCGAGGCTCCAGTATTGACACTCCCGGAGGGAGTCGAGGATTTTGTGATGTTCTGTGATGCATCCATCACAGGTTTAGGGGCGGTCCTCATGCAGAGAGGACGAGTGATAGCCTACGCATCGCGGCAGCTGAAGCCGCATGAGACGAGATACCCTACGCATGACTTGGAACTGGGGGCGGTGGTGTTCGCCCTCAAGATATGGAGACACTACCTCTATGGGGTCCGTTGTACCATTTACACGGATCACAAGAGCTTGAGACATATCATGGATCAGCCGAACCTGAACATGAGGCAACGCAGGTGGCTGGACGTAGTCAAGGACTACGATTGCGAGATCCTTTACCATCCTGGTAAAGCGAATGTAGTGGCGGACGCTTTGAGCCGCAAGTCAACGGGGTTTTCCACCCCAGCGGTATGTATGAGGATAGCGGTGGATTCTCCGCTGGTGAGTTTGATCAGAGATGCCCAGGTTGAGGGCATCCGCCCGGAAAATTGGAAGCTGGAGAGGATCAAGGGCGAGAACACCCGGTTTGTGCAGGATAGTCGGGGACTATTAACCCGATGCGGTCGGGTTTGGGTTCCAATGACGGGTGGGGTTAGGCAGACGGTTATGGAGGAGGCTCATAAGTCTCATTTCTCTATTCACCCGAGGGCTACCAAGATGTATCAGGATTTGATTTTGAGCTATTGGTGGCCGTGCATGAAGCGGGAAATCACTTGGTACATTGAGAGGTGCTTGACCTGTAGGATGGTCAAGGCCGAGCATCAGTGGCCGCATGGAAAGCTGCAGCCCCTAGAGATTCCCATGTGGAAATGGGAACAGATCACGATGATTTTATTACCAAATTGCCGAAGACGGCAAAGGGGTTTGATGCTATATGGTTCATCGTGGATCGATTGACCAAGAGCGCCCATTTCTTGGCTATACGAGAGGGCTCATCGGCCGCGAAATTGGCCGAATTGTACGTTCGGGAGATCGTGTCTCGCCATGGGGTTCCTGTCTCCATTGTCTCTGATCGGGATGTCAGGTTTACCTCCCGCTTCTGGCAAACGTTTCATGAGGAGCTGGGCACGTGATTGCACTTCAGCACAACATTCCACCCGCAGACAGACGGCCAGAGCGAGCAGACTATTCAGACCCTCGAGGACATGTTGCGGGCATGTGTCATTGATTTCGGTGGGAGCTGGGATTCTCACCTACCGCTTGCGGAGTTCGCCTACAACAACAGCTATCATTCTAGCCTTGGCGCCCCGCCATTCGAGATGTTGTACGGGCGGAGATGTCGCACCCCGGTTTGTTGGGGCGAAGTTGGGCACAGGGTGATGGGTAGTACGGAGGTAGTCTTGCAGACTACCGAAAAGATCCAACAGGTTAGACAGCGTTTGCAGACCGCTCAGAGTCGGCAGAAGAGTTATGCCGACAAACGCCGATCCGAGTTGGAGTTTCAGATGGATGACATGGTCCTCCTGAAGGTATCACCCTGGAAGGGTGTCGTCAGATTCCGAAAGAGGGGCAAGCTGGGCCCCAGGTTCATTGGTCCTTTTAGGGTTTTGGCCCGGGTGGGTCGGGTCGCCTATCGATTGGATCTCCCGGCAGAGCTTAGCCAGATCCACAACACTTTCCATGTTTCTTAGTTGAGGAAGTGTTTGGTGGACGAGTCAGCAGTAGTACCCATGGAGGATATTCAGGTTGATAGCAGCCTGAATTATATCGAGAGACCAGTTGCGGTCTTAGATCGAAAGGCGAAGACCTTGAGGAACAAGGTGGTTCAGTTAGTGAAGGTGCAGTGGCAGCACCGGAAGGGTTCAGAGTGGACGTGGGAGTCCGAAGAGGAGATGCGGGGGCATTACCCGGAGTTGTTTTCAGATGCAGCAGCAGCAGACTTCGAGGACGAAGTCTGAGACAAGTGGGGGAGAATTGTAACGCCCCGTTCCTGGTACGTATTTAATTTGATTAAATGTTTATTTTTGTAAGAGCTACTCGGCGAGTTGTAGCCCTAACTCGCCGAGTAGATGTCGAATTGGACGCGGGCTTTAAGTGATCTACTCGGCGAGTCCACGCCTGGACTCGGCGAGTAGGCCAGTCAGGAGGAAACCCTAATCCTTAGGGTTTGCACCCTATTTAAACGTCCTTATAGCCCCATCTCAGCCTCCATCACCCTCAGAGCATTCCTTATCGAAACCCTAGTCTCCATTGGTGACTTTGAGTGATTGTTGCCTTGTGAAGGGACTTTTGGTGCACATTGGAGCAAGTGGAAGAAGGAAGGGGTTGAAGAGCTCAAGGAAGGGGACTTAGATCCAGAACACATTCATTTGTGGTCACCCATTCTGGTAATAAAGTTTCCATCTTGATTATTGATCTATTAGATCTTGTTTGTCCCTAAATTGTTGCTTTTAAGCCCTAAAACCCCAAATCCTTGGTAGAGAAACCTTATGGTTGGGCTATACTTCAGATCTGGACCCTCATTACCTTCTAGAGTTGTAAAGTCTCAGTTATGTTCGTGATTGAGGTCCCTCTTGAGCTTAGAACCCCATTAAGAGCTTAGTTTTGACATTTGGAGCCCTTAAAGCTATGCATGCATGTAAAGTTTGCAACTTTACGTGATAAGCATGCCCTAGAAGCCTAGATCTGTGGTTTGGAGCCGCTGCATGGCTCAAACCAGGTCTGTATGGAAAAAGGACTGAATGAACTCGGTGAGTAGAACGCTGGACTCGGCGAGTCCTATGAACATAGCCGTGAACTCGGCGAGTTGGTTGAGCAACTCGGCGAGTTGGTTGAGCAACTCGGCGAGTTCGTTGAAGATTGCCTTGAACTCGACGAGTTGTTAGAAGACTCAGCGAGTTGGCTAGGGTTTCTTCCAAATCTTGGCCACGTATGAACTCGACGAGTTAAAAAGGGAACTCGACGAGCCAATCAAGGATTTCACGACTTCTCGAGTTCAGGAAGGACTCGACGAGTCGGTGATCTGCACTCGACGAATCGAGTCAACATAGACTGTTGACTTTGACTGTGGACTTTGACTTGGACCAAGGGTTGACCAGTTGACTTCTGATGGTTTCTGGTAATTGGGAGATTTATGAAAAAGGTTTGTATGGTACCTATAGGTGGTGGAGTTCGTGTTGGACCCAGGAGTTGAGCCTTCTTATTTCCGACGACAGTTGCGAGGTGAGTTATCCTCATTATACTAAGGGGTCTAAGGCACCAAGGCCGGCCCATTGGATATGATATCCTAGTAGTTGTATTATGTTGAGTATGAGTTAGTTATGCATGCTAGTTTGATACGCTAGAGGGTAGGTCTGTAGGACTACCTGTGATACTGATTGATTGTCTGCATGTGCATTATCTGTTACATGTTGATATGTTATGTGGGATGGGTTGAGGTTGTACTGCTCCGTACGGTAGCCAACAAACCCTAGAGTATTCCAGATATGAGCTGAGGGCCCGATAGGCATTCCAGACTCATACTGAGGACTTGGGAGCATTCCAGATACGAGCTGAGGGCCCGGTAGGCATTCCAGACTCGTACTGAGGGCTCGGTGGCATTCCAGTTACGAGCTGAGGGCCCGGTAGGCATTCCAGACTCGTACTGAGGGCTCGGCGGCATTCCAGATACGAGCTGAGGGCCCGGTAGGCATTCCAGACTCGTACTGAGGGCTCGGTGGCAATCCAGATGTGAGTTAAGGGCCCGGTAGGCATTCCAGACTCACACTGTGGGCCCAGGGGTATTCCAGTCTGTAAAGCTGTGGACCCGTTATGTGCTATTCTGCTCAGTTTGTTATGATATGTCATGGTGTGACATGGTTATGTGGACTGTATGTGTATCGGTATTTTGGGGGTAACTCACTAAGCTTTCGGGCTTACAGTTTCAGTTTATTGTTTCAGGTACATCAGGGGATCGCGGCAAGGCGAAGGCATGATCGTACAGCTCCTCCTATTATGTTATGTTTCTGGGAAAACTCTGATATAAATGTATTTTGAAAACAAAGTTGTAATGTTTTGATAAATTCGACATGTTTTGAAAGTTTAAATTTGGCTTGAATTTTTGGGTGTTATATTAACCCTTTTTGTACTGTGTTGAGCATAAGGGACGTTTTCACTAAAATTGCATAGTTTTTCCGGACTCGATATTCACTACGTTATACATGCAAACTATAATCGGTATAGTTTGGGACTTTCTAAGCATAACAAGTACAACTTTCACTACTAAACATATGCACTAAGACAGAAACATTTTACAGTTTACAGTTTACATCACTACTTTATCATGGTATTCATAGCTGTAATTATCACTACATACGGTATACATACGGATTTTAACTATGGTAGAACGCTACTACACTACATGTAAACTAGATTGTACGATACTGTGAGGCACTACTTCAATACTGTACCCTATGTGTACAGGGATAAATCCTATCATAGTATAACCAGAGTCTCCTGGAGGGAGAGCGTGAGATTTGTAAATAGATCTATTCGGGAATGACAATCCCACACCTGGACTGCTAGCTATAGTTAGGCGGGCACGCCTGGGGTGTACAAATGTCATTTAACTCGAAGCCTGAAGAACGTTGGAAAGGTCTCTAGTCATATCAAGCATGGTTATACGACTCACATTCTGTATGAATCACCTTTAGTTTACAACCTGACACTCTTCAACAGTTTTATTTATACTAAATAGAACTAATACACACTACAACTGGAGAACTTTCAGGGTTTTCAAACAGAACTGAACATACAATGGTTTCACGTACGAAATACTTATACATCATGATTAGCATTAGCTAGTCACATGAAGTGTTATTTTCGCATATCACTATAGTTTTCAGTAATGAACATTCATGGTTATATACAGAATCTACAAACACTACATTTTCTCTAAAGAAAATATCGGATATTCTTGAAACTATACGAACACCTTTACGAGCTCATCAAGTTTTCATTACAAAATACCGCTTATGAACTCACCAGCTTTATGCTGATATTCTTTCAAACTGCTTGTATTCTCAGGAAATCAGTAGACAGGTACTTGCTGGATTTTTGAGAAGCTGGAGCAATAAGAGTTTTATGGTTATATTTTACAAACTATTTGATGTAATTCAAACAAGTTTCAGACAAATTTTCAAACTGATGTAAACATTTTTCCTTTAAGTATTCACTGTAATGGTTGTGTTGCTATGATTGCTATTATTCATTGGTTGTGATGCTACACATGACGTCCTCCACCCCAGAACGTTTCCGCCATTCTGGTTTTGGGGTGTGACATAGGGACTTGTAAGAAGCTTGTTGATGTGGTTTTGGCATTATGAGACTTAGTATGAACATAAAGTTGGCAACTTTACGTGGTATTATCACTAGGAGAATATGGATCTGAAGTTTGGGATCTTAAATTCCACTAGAAAGGACCGGATACGTGGGAACTCGTCGATTCGCTCTTGTGACTCGGCGAGTCGGGAGGGTTTTCTCATTTACGGCCAAGGGTTCACGGTCAAGGGTGTTCGGTTGGGAGTTTACGTCCGTGAACATCAAGGAACTCGACGAGTCTCTCGGGTGACTCGGCGAGTTGACGAGTTAGGCAAGGAACCCGACGAGTGGCTAATTGTACTTGACGAGTCAAGGTCAATATGGACTGTTGACCTTGACTATAGACATAGACTTTGATCAGGATTGACCTGAGGGTATTTATGGGTTTGTGTCAAGTTAATCACCTGATGATTATGGGCAGTTGAGAAGGAGCAGCGTGTGGGATATGTCTGATTTTAGCTTATCAGTTCAGCAGTCAAGAGGTGAGTTTTCTCACCATACCAATGGGTCTAAGGCACCAAGGCCGGCCCATTTTATGATAGTTGGTATACTTGCTATGTATAGGAGTGTGATATGTATGTATGCGTGATATGCAGTAGAGATAGCCTTTATGGCTAATGGTAGAGACAACCTTTATGGCTGATGGTAGAGATAGCCTTGTGGTCATGGTAGAGATAGCCTTTGTGGCTAACGGTAGAGATAGCTTGTATAGCTAATTGATATGTGTCAATGGTAGAGATAGCTTTTATAGTTATTTGATATGTGATATGTGGTAGAAGTAGCTTATATAGCTAATTGATATGTGCTAATGGTAGAGATAGCTTTTATAGCTATTTGATATGTGATACGTGGTAGAGTAGCTTTTATAGCTGATTGATATGTGATAACGGTAGAGATAGCTTTCACAGCTAATACGATATGTGTTATGTGGATTGTGTGTGGGGTATGCTCTGGGGGGCACACTAAGCTTTGTGCTTACGGTTTACAGTTTTGGTTTCAGGTTTCATCGATTTGGAAAAGAAGGGCTCGGATTGATCGCAGTGCACACATCTATGATTTCCGCAATGATTGATTTTGGGATGGACTCTGATAAATGTTTTACTTAATGATGACTTCAGGTGTTTGAAATAAATGGTATCAATGTGTTAGCTATATTAAAAATAAAATTTTTACCCTTGATTTTTGGGTTGTTACAATTGAAACTCGAAAAAAAAAACAAAACAAAACTAGAAGAGGCTGAGAAGATTCATGGTGCGAATATGAAGAGTGATAGGCTTCTGGTAGAACGTGAGTTTCTTACGAATGTTGTAAGAATTATAGGTGATTTTATCAACCAATAACAAAAATATGCATCCCTTACTCAATTAGGCTTAATTCAATATGAACAATTTCCACTCGGTTATCAAGTGTTTCACTTGCCCTACATGCTTCTCCGTTGAGTTGGCAAACTGTTGTATATCTGCAGACATTGTAATGAGGGGTGTTTGCCTATTATGCATCGTTGGCTTTCTATGCTCATCGGCTGTACGTAGAAGGCGATAATGTGATTTCCAATATTAACACATTGAAATCACGAATCATTTGTAATGTAGTATTATCGGCAATTCCCTATTGTTTGATCTCAATGTGTAGCACTTCATATTCTATTGTTATGGGTGGAACGACAATGTATTTCGAAGATTATGAATAAAAGATGTAGAAAATCTTTAAAAGTATTTAGATGGTTCCAAAAATATAAACAAACATTATAAAACAATATCTAATACGTGGAGTTAACGACATCCAAAACAAACATTATAAAACGTTGACTTTTCTAAAATAAGTTTGTCCAAGCTTGATCTGCTTCCAGCTTTATGTGTTCTATATGCTTTCAGTTTAAACTTGAACACAATCTCTCATTTCTTTCATTTTCATGTTTGACCTTGGTGAGTATCAATGTGATTGCTTATTTATTTATTTATTTATTTTAATTTCCATATTCATTATTTGTCTATACAAATAAAAAGGTATATTTTTAGTATCATAAAATACAAATATAATAAAAGTGTTTTAATTCATACTTACTTTCAAGGTTGTCGAGATCGAGATCATACGTAGAATTGTTTTTGGGTTTGCAAGATCGGGATTGGGATCCTACGATCCTACAAAATAAAACATAATTTTAATTTATAATTTTAAAACATGAAATATATTTCAAACATTCAACTTTTTATTCAAAAATTTAAAAAAAAACTTCAAAATATTAGTTATAAGCCACAACACAAAATGATAAACGGTAAGTTGGTAAAGGGTAAAAGACATAAAGTGGTAAAAAGAAATCAAGGGAAGGTAGGATCGGATCGGATCCCAATCCTACGATCATACGATCATACCCCAAATACGATCTGTTTACGATCCAGCTTGTTTTTCATACCTAGGATCGTAGAATCGTACGATTTTACGATCAGGATCGTGATTTTAACAACTCTGCTTAATTTAATGTCATAATTTAATGTCAAATTCTGAAAGTTTTTATAAGTGGTATATAATCTCTTTATTTGTAACACCAACTTCTTTAAGTAACACACATACAAATTGTTGGGGAAACTTCAAACCCATTCAAACCACTACTTCTAGTTTTGTACTTATGCAATTATATTGGTTTTATATAAATCAATACTATTTATTAAATTAAAAATAGAACAACATGTAAAACAATAAATGTCGTTCTAGACATTCCCTATATTTTCGGACTGTAAGATCTCATTCTGGAGCATTCTAGTCTAGTTATTCCTATTTCGGAAACTAATTAATAACATTAAGTTTATTACTTAACATTTCAGGATGTATTACTAAGGGTTTTTAGGATAAAACAAGTTAACAATGATTATATAGAGTTATAGACTAATGTTAACAAAAAAATAAATGCAATATGGAATTCTGGACGTGTTCTACATATTCCAGAGACGCTCTTTGCATTCCAGACTTGATATTAACACATATATATGCATATAAATCAAAGTACATTAATCTATAAAGCTAGTATGCTTTGTGGAATCCATGATTCAAAGTGTTGGTTATAATATTTTCAGATTTTTTGGAATGACATTCGGATATAAGATGTAGGTCCCATTTGGGAGTAGGTGGTTAATTAGTTTACCAAAAACAAAAAAAGATTGGTTATTTTCTTAAAAATTGCCTATACATATGATTAGTTTTATTTAATTTTCCATTAATATATCGTACAGTAAACGGTCACTTCTCTATTTCTTCTATATTCCATATTTTTGTTATTTTTTAGCAGGGTCGGCCCTAGAGCATGGGCAAGCTGGGCGACCGCCCCGGGCCTCCCAAATCTCGGGGGCCCCGCAAAATTACGATTAATGTATATGTATATTGGTATAGATGATATAAAATATTATATGCAAGAAATAACCGAATCTAATGTTGGTTGAGATGGTTGATGCATCTTGATTGAGGTCTGTGAGGTTCCTGTTCGAACCTTTTCCTTAGTTCCAATTTTTATTTATTAATCTAATGCAAGGAAAAAGGCCCAACATCGTGTAGTAGGGATTTTTCAATTTTATAATTTTTATTTATTAATTTAATACAAGGAAAAAGGCCCAACATCGTGTTGTTAGGGATTAGGGATTTTGCTTCTTCTTAAGACGATGCCGGTTTTCCAAGAGACGACGCTTCAACTTTCAATAAGCAATAATATTTGATGTCTCCTCGTAATACACGGCTTCACACTTCAGAGTAATTTTCAAGAAGGTAGAACTGCAAAAGCATAAATAGGTGAGAAAGAAACCAAAAACTGTCATATTATTTCTCTATATTGTTTGGAGGGTGCTTCAATGATTAAGGTGATGTTTGTTTTTTCGAAGCGAAAATTCATGAAGTCTGCGGACCACCTCTGCAATCCTCTGCAGCAGAAGAGGTGGAACAAACGGCTGCAGCCCATAATAAGAAGCATGTTTGTTTTTTAACATCTGCAGACTGCTGCAGTAAACTGAAATTTAAATAAACTAATTTTATAAACTTAAAATAGTTCTCAACACCGAAATTTTAATAATTCTAGTCTTAAAACATTGAAAGAGTACTAAAAATAACATGTAAAAAAACAAAAATATAAAACTTTTTTTAAAAAAAAAACTTACAAAAATATAAAAGAAGCTAACAGCTTTATTCTAGAAAAAAAAACTAATTTTAAAAAACATAAAAAAGAAAATAATAAAAAAAATTAAGAAAGTATTGTAAACGATGTGTACAAAGTTCGTAAAAAATTACACACGTTAAAAAAGATGAAACTGAAACTGAAACTGAAAATATTATTAACGGAAACGGTAAAAAAATTAAAAAAATCAAAGCTTTTTTTTTAAATCAAGTTAAAAATTTTTGTGGAAACTATAATAAGAAATTGTATTAAATCCGTAAATAAAAGTTTTTTTTTTAAATGTTTAAAAAAAATTAGTTATACCAAAATTCTAAAAAAAACTTCAAAAAATTGAAAGCTGAAGAGGTTTGAAGAGACAAGTCAAGTGTTGCGCCACGCAGCACACGCGCAGAGGTTTTGCAGTCTGAAGTCTTCCAAAAAACAAACTGCTGCGAGAGGGAAAATGTTGCGCGTGTGCTGCGCCGCGCAGCAGAAAGTGGTTTGAATAGGTTTTTCTAAAAAAACAAACAGCACCTAAATTTTCATGATATTCATATTTGGGTTTCTCTTTACTCTTACTGATGGATTTTTTGCCCATACGGACAACAATGCCCCTGGCTCTATTTATGTGGCCTTTGTTTATGTGTTTCTCTACGATGATTTGCTTCTGAGATGGAATTGTTTATAAGATTTTTCTCTTCATTTTGGGATAATCTATACCCTGGCTATTGGATTTTTTCCTTATGGACGGTATTGCCCCGTGCTCTAGTTTTGCTCCTAATGTGGTTTTTTGCCATGTATCAGCTTTTCTCATTGCTTTCAATTTGTTGTTGTTTTCTTGTTTGGCTCCTTTGGATTGATTATCAAGCTCATATTCTTTGTTTGTCCTTAGTGATGTTTCTTTGGTGTTGTTTTTCAAGTTTATGCCTTCTTTACATCTATTCTAATTTTCTAATTTAAGAATTTTATTTTTTTTTTCTAATTTTTGTGTAGGTAAACTGAAAGAGGAATAAACAACGTGATGGGAGGATGGTTTAAATGACGATTATACCCACTTTCACTTTAGGTTGTAAACTTTTATATTGTGGGTCTGATTATATTGGTTGCAAAAACCAAAACTTTGGCGGTAATGGTGATTTTGGGTGTAGTAGCTGAAATTTTGTGATGTAAAAGATGTACGGATGTAGTCGACTATAATCATTTTTATACACTTGCGTTTAAGCTTATACCATGCACTTTGATAATGAAAAAAGTGGGATTATTTGCTTATTGTTTTAAATTGTCATCATGTATTCCATCAACTTTGAATGTCGATAAAAGGGCCTCATTTTTCGTAATTTGCCCCGGGCCTCAAATTGGCTTGGACCGGCTCTGTTTTTTAGGTATTTATTACATGCATTTGTATTAAATTTTCCATTGCAATATATCCCCAGTAGTGTCTTCAGTTTTCAAGCAATGAACAGAAATTTTTTTGATAAAGGCAAATGACCAAGCTATAATTAAGATCTTGACAATGGCAGATGCAAAAAAAATATCACCGTCTTTTTAAGGGTTGTATTACTAAAAACGCTCATTCTTCGACGACAGTTTCCGGTCATAAAATTTGTCACTAAAAGGGTTCACCAACATATTTACACTAATTAACACTTATTAGGATTTTAATTGTCACGGACTTCCCACAGATTTGTGAAGGATGTTGATAACACAATGCAAAGGATGTCTAAGAATGCATGGCGTCATTGCACTCACCACCCGTCTCAACATATTAAGGAACAAGAGAAATTAAAGAAAATGAATTAATAACATATAAGAAATGTATTGGATCCTTCTTGCAAAATTTCACCTTCTCGAATAAGTGATTCAAGAATTGTTTTGTGAAACAGGCACCTGCATGTTTTTTTGGTCTTATTATTTAAGTTAGTAATTAACTCTGTTACATGTGCATGTTTTTTTTGGTCATTAACCTTTATAATATATAGAGAGATTTGAGTCATACATAGTATGTTGTCAATCTTTGGGAACAACCAATCAATGCTGTTTTTATATAATTGGCGAAACGAAGATGCTGATATGATATATTAATAGACCCGTTGGTTGAAAACAAAAGGTTAGTACGGAGGCATAGGATGAAGCAATTGGAAGCTGACACCAAGCCCAATTGATCATGAGTAGTTGCAGCAATCAGTGGTCTTGAGTGGTTGGTTCCCTCAAAAGAGTTTGATGATGATTGGATAGAAGATCTTGGATCGTGGTGGTGCAATTGCACGTAGCGTACTGCTTTTGTCATTAAGACACGTTTCGAAGGGTAATTGTTTGCAATTCAGATGCAGCCAAACTGCGTCTTTTAACTTGTTTCTGTTTGTAAAGAAACCAACTGAAGCAACTCCATCATTCATGTCCACATGTCCCTATAACATAAGCCTTTAAGACTGGACCACTTATCAACTTCAAGGCAAACGAGAGTAGAAGAGTCCTGCACTCATGCCTATACATGGTGTTAGTCTTACAATGTTCAATACAAGTATATATATATATATATATATATATATATATATATATATATATATATATATATATATATATATATATATATATATATATATATATATATATATATATATATATATATATATAGAGGTTTAGGTTTAGGTTCTATGGAAAACAAAAAACCCTAAAAATAAAAAAAAATGCATAAAAAAAATATTTAGAGATCACAAAACTTTTTTTTGAATTTTTTTTATAAAAAATCGCAGCTTTTTATTAAAATTCGCTGAAAAAAAATCAAGTTTTTTTTTTTTTTTTTATAACTTTTTTTCAACGAATTTCTTTAAAAACCTACGATTTTTTCATAAAAAAAAAATTATGTGATCTCTACGTATTTTTTTATGCATTTTTATGATTTTTAGGGTTTTTTTAGAGTTTTTTTGTTTTCCAAATAACCCTTCCCTATATATATATATATATATATATATATATATATATATATATATATATATATATATATATATATATATATAAGTAAATGGTCCGAGTAAAATCAGGCGTCGTGTACGGCATGGAAAACGGGAGAGACACACTTGCTAATATTTGTGTTAGATAAAAAAAAAACCCCACACACCACCATTCCCTACTACTTCCCAATTCCAATTATTATTCTTGTCTTTTTTAATTATTATTATAGATGCTAATTTTTTGTATGATAGCTATATATTTTGTCAAGTTTACAAATGGTTGAGATAAACAAAATGTTTAATTTAAAATCTATCTAAATAGTTTTATAAAAGTACCAAAATTAAATAGGATGAACAAAACTCACTACAAGCCTACAAGGAATCAAGGTAAATAGGTGTGACAATTGTCGCCGTTAAAGCCCTCCCAAAATGCCGTTTAAGCCTTTAGCAACGATAAACCTTTGGGACGAACGAACGACATTATTCGTGTATTTGCTACTACATATATAATTGTCGTCGCAAATGTTTTCATTGGTAGTGATGTGTTGCACGTGACTACACCGTTGCTAATGCATCGAGTTGTCTCTTTTGATATTGCCTTTATTGGTGTTTTTTTTTCTTGAAAATTTTCCGTTATATTTTATAAAAACTAATATTCTTTTTAAAATTAAAATATGAACACTTCAAAAATTCAATACAAAACCATAATTAATCAATGAACCAATTATGAGTGTCAGAATGTAAAGCAGTTATCGGTCAAAAAATAGTTTGTACATTTATACGGTGGACGCAAATGCACAATAATATTGTACCAAAAATGTCACTTTGTTTTTTTTTTTTAAATTTATTTTTAGGACATTTTTTATTGAAAAAAAAAATTGAATTCATCCTCTTTAACTATTGATACATGAAAAATGAAAAAAGAATCTTATTTTTTGGTTACTATGTGCAACAGTTTTTGTTCATATTAATATTTGAATTTGAACCGTACCAAATTTTTATATAAAATAATTTACAGATAAATAGATATTATATTTGCTTTTTCCAACAATTATTGATAATTCACTAATTACTCGTTAAGATATAGTAACTTTTAGACTAAACTGCAAAAAATGGTCCTTATATTTAACTAAAAATTTCTATTTTGGTCAAATTATTGATAATTTACTAATTATTCGTTAACATATAATAATTTCTTAGTCCATATTCACATTTGGATGATGAATATAAATTAATTAATCTATGTCAATGATCGCTAATCTAGATGTATCAAATTTACATCAGAATTCAAACAACAATTTACATTTACATCTGAATCTAGCTAAATTAAATATAAATCTACATAAATTCATTTTTTTATTTCAATCTTGAACATACACAAATAAATTTACTAATAATTATAAATGAATTTACTTAAATTCATTTGTAAATGATGAAGAATTATTAGAAAAATTAAATATCATAAACATGTAAGCATTAACATACGAAAGATATGTTAGGTTTTCAATGAATTTTGGGTCTACAATTCGGGCTTCGTAAACAATCCATTAACCCAGTCCACAATGAATATATATAAAGTGTTACTCCAAAAACATATAAATAATAAACCATAATAATAAAATTCATGTTAAGTTGTTAACACTAAACATTAAATATAACTTTTTAGATTTGTGTCAATTTTGGGTCTAAGATTGCTTTTGTATAAATAGTTGATTTATTACTTCAGAGATTGTAAATCATGTTTATGGATTATATGACTAACCCTATAAAATCAAATTGTGGAAAGTGTAGTTAACAATTTCGCCTAAATTCAAAGACACATGTTAAACAATGTTATTAAGAATATTGATGACCAAACTGAAGCAATAAAGCTGTTTATATTGAACATTCTTATAATTTATGTCACATCGAAATTTCTTGAAAATATAAAGGATAATGTTGATATTAAATCCTTGGACTTATTTGGTTTTGTTTTAAAATTCTTTGAAAATTAGCAACACATATAAGAAGAGAATATATATCCATTGTTTCTAAACAGACCACCTATTTTATATCAAATTAAATATTATTCTTGTTTAATATATATATATATATATATATATATATATATATATATATATATATATATTAAAGAAGGACAATCCTTAGGAACAGTAAAGTTCCTAAGGTTTTGGCATAATTGGTATTCGGTTTATATCTGTGGGTTTAATTCTATCTCTTTTGTGTCTGGTCTTTGTAGTGGGTCATTTTATGTCATTATCTATATTGTTTGTGGACATGTGTTCTTTTACCTTTGCTTCACCGCTTTTTGGCCCAATCAGATTCCCATTTGTGTAAGGTTATTTTAACTCAACTAAAGTTTGTCAATCAGATTTCTTTCTTCTTGAAGCTTCTTGGAGATCAACACCGCCTTTGATTGCTTGGAAATATCCCCATATAATCGACTCTTCATCTATTTCAGTCTTTCTTCATTCTCTCGATCGTTCTCTCTGGTAAAAGAATCGCCTCAAATACTTGGATACCTTTACTCCTCTCCACCTTCCCCTTCTTGCGACAGTCTCAACAAATTCAAACACCATCGATCAACAATGAAGAATTCTAGGATTGCTTCCAAAAATAAGCGACGATTTCTCATCACCTGGTACAACCTTCCGACTACATGGAACAACAACGGTCCACCAGGCTACATACGTGCGTTTCTTTATGTGTGTGTGTGTGTTGAATCGATGGCGATAATAGAAGGAAGGAGGATGTATTAGTGTTTGTTAAGTCAATCAACACTTCAAGGGTTTGATTGGGCTAACTGATACCTCTCATGCTCTCCTATTCATTTGTAAATCGAAAAAATGCTACATGCAACAACCGTTATTGACCGTCGATCATCATCTCTATGCTGTCTCCACCGGTATCTCCATATTTTGTTCCCGCTAACTGCCTCCTTGATCCTTCTCCTTCTAGGTAAATGGATTGTTGGGTTTTTTTTATTCATTTGGTGCATTGCATTTTTTTTTATAGGAGTGAGGTTTTGACTGGTTGGATTGGGCAGGAGTTTGATCCGATTCGGGTTTATGGGATTGTTATAACATCCTGATTTCCCGATATCAGTTTAAAGCTCCAAGAGTCAAATTTTAAAGGCGACTCGACAAGTTGATAGGCCAACTCGTTGAGTAGAGACCAAGTCAGCCGCGTGGGTCTTAAACCCTACTCGATGAGTTGGAGGACCGGACTCGACAAGTAGGTGCTGGAAAGTGAAAAGCCTAAATTTTAGGGTTTGCACCCTATTTAAAGATCCTTAAATTCCCTCCTCAGCTTCCATTGTCACCTTCACGTCCAGAGAAACCCTAATAGCTAGCTAGCCTCCATTTTTGAGTATGTGATACCAAAAGAGAGTGCACTGGAGCATTTCTTGAGGAGTTAAGAGCTTGGAACAAGGAAGAGCCTGTAGATCCAGCCTTTCCAGTGTTGTAGCAACAAGATTGAGGTATAAAGCTACCACCTTTACATTTGATTGCTTAGATCTCCCTTTTAGTAAAAGAAATGGTCATTCCTAGGGAAAGGTGGGGATCACATTCGGGTTTGAGCTAGTCACAAGGGCATAGTTTCAGATCTTGACTTCCCAAGGCCTTATGGACATAAAGCCTCAAGCTTTATGAAGCTTTAGCCCTTCTCCATGTCCCAAACCTTCTCCTAATGCTATTTATAAGTGTTTTAGCTTCATAGAATCTTGCATGCATGTAAAGTTAGCAACTTTACGTGATAACAACACCCTAGGAGCATAGATCTACTATTTGGAGCTTTGGAGCAGCTTAAAATCGCCTGAATGAGTGATGGACTGAATGGGACTCGACGAGTTGCCTAGTCAACTTGACGAGTCAGTTGAAGATCGCCTATAATTAGTTTTGCATGGACTCAGCGAGTCAGTAAGAAGACTCGACGAGTCAGTTAGGGTTCTTCCCGATATTTGGACATGCATGAACTCGGCGAGGTGCAGGGAAACTCGACGAGTCAACGGGGCGTTTCGCGACTTCTCGAGTTCAGGGAGGACTCGACCAGTTGGTGAATGGCACTCGACGAGTCGGGTCAACATGGACTGTTGACCTTGACCATTGACTTGGACTTTGACCAAGGGTTGACTAGTTGACTTCTCGGGTACTTTGGTAAATTAGAAATTTATGAATATGGTCCTATGGTAAATATAGGCGGTGGAGCACGTGGCGGTGATTTGAGAGTTTGAGCTTATCACTTCAGTTCGACAATTGCGAGGTGAGTTATCCTCACTATACTCAAGGCTCTAAGGCACCAAGGTCGACCCTTTGAATTATTATCCGGATTATTTGCTGTTATGATATGTTAGATCGATATCCTGGTAGATAGGATGGTTATGCTTAGTGACATGTAGTTTGTTCTGACTGTCTGTATGCTGGTAGGAGATTACATGTTATATGTGCACATGATTGATTAGTAGTTAAGGGTATTCCATCCCGAGGATGATAGGACCCTAGTATGTTGTCTCTATAGACTGTTATATGATTATCTGATATAGGTGCACATGTTTGATTGGTATGGGCATTCCAACCAGATGGTTGTGGGCCGAGAGTATTGTTGGATTAGTGTCTAAGCCCGTAACTATATTTGGTAAGTCCTTGACCCGGTTGTGCATGGTCCTTTTGGGTTGCCTTCACCATAGCAACTTGATAGGGTGATTTATGGAGAGAGAGGAGAAATTATGATTTATTAATATATTAAAAGAGAAATCATATTATTTAATTAATATTAGTCATAAATTAATTAGGAATTAATTTTGTGACCAAAAGAGATTAATTGAATAAAGAGGACTTAACCTGTCAAATGTGTGATAGTTGTATTTTGGGCTGGGAAACCTAATGGATTAAAGAGGTGAACGAAATTATGATGGGAGCCCATCATATTTTCGTCCATGGCCTGTATTCCAGAAGGTTCCATGGGTTGCTTAGGGTTTAAGCTGTTCATTAGGGTTTTGACTGAAACCCTAGCTGCCCACAGTATAAATAGAACCATATGCATGCAATTTTCGGCCACTGGTTATTCCAAGAACCCTAGAGCCGACTTTGTGTGCCTCCTCCCTCTCTCATATACTACCCTCTTGCTAGTTGGTGTTTGTAAGCCATTAGAGGAGTGACACTTGTGACTCTAAGCATCAAAGACAAGAAGATTCAAGCAAGCAACAAGAGGTAATATTCTAGATCTGATTTGTTTCTTGTAATTCCGAATTATTAGTAGTAGATCTAGGGTTTATAAGCCTTGGATGATTGCATGTACAATTAGTGAAACCTAGATCCAAGCATTAGGGTTTGCATGAGCACATAGGATGTTTTATTGGCTCAAACCCATCAGTGGTATCAGAGCTTAGTCTGGTTTCAATTGTATTTGATGCTATATGATTTGGTTCTTGCTTGAAAAATATTTTTTGTGCATTCTGCTTGACAGACTCGGAGAGTCCCATTGTGGACTCGACGAGTAGGATGAACTCGACGAGTCCATAAAGGGACTCGGCGAGTCGGAGAGTCAGGCAGAGGATATTACCGGATTATTTGTTGTTTTGCTTAAGGATAATTACCTAAATCGTTTTAAACAAATAAAATCCGAATTTTATTACCTTTTTGACAATATCCTTAACAAAACAAGAGATAATTACCAATTATTTGAATAGTAAATTTCCTATTTGATAATATTTGATTATTTAAATTAATTTGGTGAATTATCTTGTAAATAATCTTAATTAGGTCAAATTTAGATAATAATTAAATTAATTGTTTAATTTAAAATTATTTGCTATTTGATCCTTTGTGTTTTTGAAAAGTTCAAAAACTTGTCCTCAAGTTTTGAAATTTAAATTTGTGATTAAAATGTTTAATTTGAACTATTTAAATTTCAAACCCTAGAATTTTACAAGTTTAAAATTCAACCTTATACTTTATAATATTATAAGATTATATATATATATATATATATATATATATATATATATATAACTTAAAATGCTAGTCTTACCGTTAGTAGGCGTCATTCACGAAGCCGATCTATAAGGGGGTATAAGGTTATGGCCTATAAAATGGTCGTTTAATGAGTGTCCACTCTCACCCACCGCTTCCTTGATTGGTGGAGGGTCGTTAGCCGAACGGGTAGCATAGGGCAAACCTTTCCTCATTAAAAGTATAATGAATCTATATAAAGTAACAATTTTTTTTTTCAAAATTCCCAATCTTAGTTACTTTAGGCAAAAGTAAATTGATGCAATTCCATGAAATTACACTTTGTACCGTTGCTAAGACATTAGTGGAGCGTGTGTGGTTAACCGACACACTAATTGGGTTCTAAGCAAAGGTGGAAAAGGGTGACTCATTGTTTGTCATAGTTCGATGGAGCGTGTGTGGTTAACCGACACATCGAATAGGTGACTGTAACAATGAGGGCACCATGTATATTTGCATGGTTATTCACACCCGCTTTGTGATCCTCGGCATCCCAGTCACAAACTAGAGGGGCATATCGAGATTTAAACATGTCATTGAAAAGTTCAATGAATCTCAAAAGATCTAGGAGTTTTCAATACATTTAAAACATAATCCTTTTTGTTTTTCATGGTGGAAAATTAGTGAATCGCCATTCATTTACCGTCAAATTATTTGCATGTTAGATTACGGCATCCCTCTTCTAATATGTAAATAATGTTGTTGGATCCTAGTCCTAATTTCTCATTTGGGTGTTTAATTAGGGATTCCTTTCTAATCAAACGTTGTTCTTTTCCTTTCCAGATGTCGAACAACAACAACGCTTCCGGCTCGAGTTCCTCCGGCTCATTCTCACTCATGAACTTGTGTGGGAGGGTGATATTTGACGGAAACAATTTCAATGATTGGATCCGTAAGATAAGAATGGTCACCCTTTACGAGGACAAAGAGTATGTCCTTGACAAACAGCTGAAGGAGATCGACATGAACACTGCTACTACCGAAGAGATCGATGCCTTTGAGGCCCACGAGCGTGATGCCACGAAAGTCCATTGCATCATGCTAGTGATAATGACTTCCGAAATCCAAAAGTCCTATGAGGACATGTATCCCTATGAGATGCATCAAGACTTGATGGATAGGTACCATCAAAGTGCAAGGCAAGAGAGGTACGAGATCATCACTTCAATGATCACGACCAAGATGAGAGACGGAGAGTATGTCACTTCTCATCTTCAAAAGATGCAAAGGTATGTCGACCGCCTGCAGAAGTTGAATGTCGACTTCAATAAGGAGCTAGCGATTGACATCATCCTTCATTCCTTGCCTCCTTGCTACAACCAATTCCGCATGACCTACCACATGAATAAGGAAGAGGTCACCTTGAGCAAGCTTCAAGGCTTGCTAAGGACTGTTGAGAGCAATCTCAAGGATAAGTCTGTTGCATCTACTCCCGCTCCAACCGTTGCTCCTGTTTTAGCTATTGGGTAAGGGAAGGGTAAGAAGAGGAAGGCTCCCTCAAAGGGCCACCACAAGGGAAAGTCCCAAGATGGCACCTCTTCTAGTGGAACCAAAGTTGGTTCTGCTAAACCCAACTCTAACCCGAAGGAGGTAGAGTGCCACCACTGCCACAAAATAGGGCATTGGAAGAGAAGCTGCCCAGAATATCCGCAAGCCATCAAGGATGGTAAGATCAAGCCATCTTACGCAGGTATTTACACAATTAAATCTAATGATTCATCACATTCCATTTCTTGGGTACTTGATACAGGATGTGGTTTTCACATTTGTTCTGATATGCAGGGCCTAAGAAGAGATAGGGATGTGGAGCATGGGAAGATAAATTTGATCATGGGGAACAAAAGATCGTCGCCTGTTACCAAGATCGGAGTTTACTCTTTAATGCTCAGTAATGGATTAGATTTAAATAATTGTTGCTATTCGCCAGATATGGCAAGAAACATCATTTCATTTCATGGTTTGTATAGACAAGGTCTTAGATATTCATTTGATAATGAAAAGGGTTCTATTAATGCTTATCTTAATGGTGTTTTCTATTTTGAAGCATTGCCTTGTAATGAAATATATGAAACTGTGATGGTTGTAGATAACTTAGGAAATGATGTGTTGTGTATTGATTCATCCAATGATTTGGATAAAGCATGCTTGTGGCATTGTCGTCTTGGACATGTCAACAAGAAACGCATAGCCCAACTCCAAAAGGATGGAGTGTTGGAGTCATTCGAACTTAGGGACGATGACGTGTGCGAATCTTGTTTACTTGGAAAGATGACCAAGTCACCCTTCACTGGGACTTGTGAAAGGGGTGAGGGTCTATTGGATCTCATACACACCAATGTGTGTGGGCCCTTTAGATCAACCACAAGGGATGCGAGCCGCTTCTACGTGACTTTTACCGATGATTATAGTAGATATGGGTATATCTACTTAATCAAGCACAAGTCAGAAACCTTTGAAAATTTCAAAGAGTTTAAACAAGAAGTGGAGAATCAATTGGGCAGGAAAATCAAGATTCTTCGATTCGATCGAGGAGGAGAGTACCTAAGTCTTGAATTCCTCGACTATCTTAAGGAATGCGGAATCGTTTCTCAATTGACGCCACCTAGGACACCGCAGTTGAACGGTGTGGCTGAGAGGCGTAATCGAACCTAGTTGGACATGGTTCGTTCCATGATGAGTCGTGCTTCACTACCTATCTCATTCTGGGGGTATGCCTTAGAGACTAACGTCCATATCCTTAACTTAGTCCCTACAAAGAAGGTTGCCAAAACACCTCACAAAATGTGGACAGGGAAAGCTCCCTCGTTGGCACATATCAATGTTTGGGGTTGCGAGGCTTTCGTAGGACGAGAGACTTACGACAAGCTCGACCCTCGTAGTGAGCGGTGTATTTTCATCGGCTACCCGCAGAAGTCCTTTGGATATCTCTTCTATATACCGAGTGACAATGTTGTCTTCGTTGTGAGGAGAGGGGTTTTCCGAGAGCGAGAACTCATAAGCCAAGGGGACAGTGGGAGGCAAATCGATCTTGAAGAGCTTCAAGAATCGAGCGATGAAGGAACCTCTAACGCTGGCGCTCAACCTGAGGAGGAAGCTCTGGTTGAACCGATTGACGAGTCCTTACCTCTGAGACGTTCCGATAGAGTTAGGGTTCAACCCCAGTTTTATGGCTTTCATATTACTACTGAAGGGGATACGTTCATTAGTGATTGTACACTAGTGAATTTGGACGAACCTAACAGCTATAAGGAAGCCATGGCAGGCCCGGAGTCTGTAAAGTGGAAAGAGGCGATGGACAGCGAGATTCAGTCCATGTATGACAACCAAGTTTGGAATTTGGTTGACCATGTTCCCGGACGTAAGACGGTCGGGTGCAAGTGGATCTTCAAGAAGAACACCGACATGGATGGGAATGTGCACACTGTCACACCCCAAAACCGGAACGGCGGAAACGTTCGGGGGTGGAGGACGTCATGTTCAGTATCACAACAATGCAAAGTAGTAAACAAGCAACAACATCATCCATTGCATTAATAATATAATTTCATACAAGTGTGTTCTGTCAAGTTATATAGACACAAAAAATATACATCAAAAATAAAAGATGAGTCTTGAACGAGCTCCATCTTCTCAGAACCTGGCACCGGTACCTGTCTACTGGTGACCTGAGAATACAAGTTATTTTGAAAGAGTTTATCAGCTTAAAAGCTGGTGAGATCATAAGTATATTAGTGTCTGTATTTGTATGAAAGCATTTGTAAGATGTTTGTAATGTATAAGTTTTGTAAAAGTTTGTATTTGTTTGTACTCTCCTAGAAAACCCTATGTTTCCTACTAAAAGTAGCCTTCTACCAAGGCATCTAGTGTCTGTGTGTGTGTCTCTTGTAAGAGTGTGTATTTTCCCAAATCTGACTATTATTAACCAAAAATATAGTTCTTACATTATTGTTTATTGAGTGAATATCACAAAGTAAATGTAAAGGGAAAATAAAATAGTACTGTAGTGTTGTATTAAGTAACTACTGCTGTACTAACTACTTTAAACTAATTGTTATTTAATGTACCATGTGATCGGCCTGTATCCTGCTACCGAATCTAGTAAAACGACGATGTAAGACGCCATAAGAAATGACGTTTGGCACCCATAGACTTGCAAGTCCCACTGTAGCGAGCAGCAAGGTGTAGGATAGTCAATCCAGTATAGATCTATACACAAACTCATACGCTCCCCAATTAAGGAGATTTTGGATACAAAACGGGTCATGACAGGTAGTGCCATGTCCCCCCGTTAAGTGGCTCACATAACTGTATGTAATGTATATGTATATGTATATGTATGTGCTAGCTGTATTGTGTGTTCTTTCTCTGTCTAGCTTGTATGTTTTGTTTCTCATCACTGTGTATTATGTTTGTTTCTCATCACTATGTATTATGTTTGTTTCTCATCACTATGTATTATGTTTGTTTCTCATCACTATGTATTACTTATGAATGAACTGACTCATTGTATGTTTCATTGTTCTAGTAATAGTATCTTCCTAAACTATACCTATTATAATTTACTAGTAATGTTGTTTGTGTATATGAACATGTTTGTATACCTTTGCTACCCAAAGGCATTGAACTGAATGAAAGAAGTAACCTTTTATATCTACACACATATACATGATATATAACTAGGATTCAAACGACCTTCAGACAAATAACCTGAATGCCCTAAGTCCACAACCAAACAAGGAACAGGAAGTAAGGTGAGCTATCAGTCCTAAGTCCTTTCAATCCTACTTATACAACTATATCTATATAGATACACAGAATTTAAGTTAAAAGAATTTAAGTAAAAGTATTTATCATGTAAAAGAGTTTGATAAAAGCATTTGGTATGTAAAAGAGTTTGTAAGACAGTTTGAAGTAAAACAGTTTGGTAACCCATTTTGAAAAGTAAGAAATTCACTTGTTTGGTAGTTATTAATCACATGTGATTGATATAATAACTATAATTGTTCAACTTGTATTCCCCCCCCCCATAAAAGCATTTAAAAACATTTAAAAGGTTAATTAAGGGGTATGAACTCACCTGTAGTGAGTGGTTTGGATGAACGGAATGTATAGGATGCTAGGTGTCAAGTGAAGACTTGTACACACACAATGATCCTAGTTAACATATAATAACACATATATGTATCCAATTAGTCTTTAAACAACAAATTAACAAAGTTAAGACATCCTAGGGCATGTAAAACACCTTATTTAAGTGCTATAAGTCCCAAGGATTGCATCTAAGTGTTGTAGGACATTGCTATTGAGTTTAGGGTTCAAGGGAACCCTTTATTTGAGTTTACGGTTTTGTGACCATAACTTATTGAGTTTACGGTCGTAAACCCATGAGTTTACGGCCGTAAACTCATGTTTCTTTGATCATTTGTGTTTTGAAGCTTTATAACTCCTTAGAAGCATTTCTACTTGAAGTATAAGCCTTAGGAAGAGATTAGGGCACCATTTCACTCCTAAATGGAGTTTACGGTCCCTGGACCACTTCTCCTTGGGTTTACGGCCGTAAACCCATATGGTTTATGGTCTTTTGATGTTTTCAAGTACTAAACACATTAAGGAAAGGATCTATGCAAGTTTCCAAGGCTTAAAAGGGACTAGGGCACACTTTGGCACCCTTTTTAGGGTTTACGGTCCAAGGTGTTCTTGGACCGTAAACACCTTTGATCCTTGGTTTCCTTGGTGTTTTCTTGATGTATAGAAGTGTAACAAGCCTTATTATACTCTAGGATAGAAGTACTTACAAGATAGAGGCTTGAAAAGGTGCTAAAAGTCCAAGAACACTAGTGTGTGTTCTTGGTGTTCTTGG
Organism: Lactuca virosa; assembly: GCF_052849685.1. Classification (NCBI taxonomy): domain Eukaryota; kingdom Viridiplantae; phylum Streptophyta; class Magnoliopsida; order Asterales; family Asteraceae; genus Lactuca; species Lactuca virosa. Next base: position 305,120,809 of record NC_136427.1, on the reverse strand, counting down.
TGAAACTTGAAGATCTAACCTTTTGGAATGATTTCACGGATGGAAGTGTGTTAAATCACTAGATTAAGTAATATATCAACTTATTAGGGCTAGAAACACTTACAAGTTGAAGATCTTGAAGAATTGTTGGATGATACTTGAGAGAGAATTGAGTTTGGATCTTGAATTTGTGAAAAATGGTAAATAATGACTAAGTGTCATATATATACCCCCAATTTAGGGTTTACGGCCGTAAACACCTTTGTTTAGGCCGTAAACTCCAAACTCTTGGAGCTTTGGGACTTTATTGTTGCACAATAAACCCTAGAGCATCCTCTCTCCTGTTATCTCCTGGAGTACTAATCTTAAAATACTCAAACTTATTCCAAAAAGCTTGAAAATTAGCAGAAATAGTTTTGACTCCTATTGAAGTGAATGGTTGTACAGAATAGAAATTTCGGATTGTCACATCATCCCCCCGTTAGAAGGAATTTCGTCCCGAAATTAGAGTTTAAGCAAATAAGTAGTTACAAATAACTAAGTAAAAAGAAGAGGATATTTCAGTTTCATCTGATCCTCTCGCTCCCAAGTGAATTCAGGTCCTCGCTTGGCGTTCCAGCGAACCTTCACTATCGGGATACGGCTTTGTTTCGTTTGCTTGACCTCCCGGTCCATGATCTCTACTGGTTCTTCCACGAAGTTGAGGCTCTCGTTGATCTCGATCTCATCGAGTGGGATTACAAGAGTCTCGTCGGACAGACACTTTTTCAAGTTCGAGACGTGGAAGGTAGAATGTACGTTACTGAGTTCGCGTGGTAAGTTAAGTTTGTAAGCTACAGGGCCGATTCTTGCGAGAATCTCGAAAGGCCCTATGTACCTTGGATTTAGCTTTCCACGCTTTCTGAAGCGTATCAAGCCCTTCCAGGGTGAGACCTTCAATAGAACACGGTCGCCCACCTGGAATTCCAACGGTTTCCTTCGTTTATCAGCGTAGCTTTTCTGTCGGTCTCTAGAGGCTTTCAATCGTTCACGAATCTGAACGATCTTCTCTGTCGTTTCCCGAATGATCTCTGGACCTGTGAGAGTGCTTTCAGGAACTAGTCCTTTAGCTAACTGGGTATCACCCACCTCAGTCCAGCACAGAGGGGATCTGCACTTTCGGCCATAGAGTGCCTCGAATGGAGCAGCCTTTATGCTCGTGTGATAACTGTTGTTGTAGGAAAATTCTACAAGGGGTAAATGAGTATCCCATGCTTTCCCAAAGTCGATCACACAGGCTCGCAACATATCTTCCAAGGTTTGGATAGTCCTCTCACTTTGCCCGTCTGTCTGTGGATGGTAGGTTGTACTCATGTCCAGCCTAGTTCCTAGGGAACTTGGTAACGACTGCCAGAACCTCGAAGTGAATCTACTATCTCTGTATGAGATAATGAATATGGGAACACCGTGCAGTCGTACAATCTCCCTAATGTAAGTTCTTGTAAGTTTCTCCATCTTGTCTGTTTCCTTGATAGGCAGGAAGTGTGCGGACTTGGTCAATCTGTCGACGATGACCCATATGGTATCAAGTCCACCCGTTGTCTTGGGCAACTTGGTTATGAAATCCATAGTGATCCGCTCCCACTTCCATTCCGGTATCTCTGGCTGTTGTAGTAGACCGGAGGGTTTCTGGTATTCGACCTTAACCTTTGCGCAAGTAAGGAATTTACTTACGAAGGTAGCAATCTCTGCTTTCATGTTAGGCCACCAGTATAACTTTTTAAGATCCAGATACATCTTATCTGAACCCGGGTGGACGGAATAACGAGTGTTGTGCGCCTCGTTCATGACCAAGTCTCCGATCCATGAGAAAATAAGCTCTGCCACCCTTAACCTCCAAGTTCTTATCCATCCCTCTCAGGGATTCACCCGCCACATTTTCAGGTTTCAAAGCGTCGAGCTGAGCCTCCTTAATTTGTGTGGACAAGTGTGAATGGATAGTCATAGTCAATGATTTGACTCTACGACCAGAATATTCTTTCCGACGTAGGGCGTCAGCTACTACGTTGGCTTTACCCGGATGATAACGAATTTCGCATTCGTAATCACTGAGTAGCTCGTCCCACCGTCGTTGTCTCATGTTGAGCCCTTTCTGGTCGAATATGTGTTGCAGGCTCTTGTGGTCTGTAAAGATTGTGCTCTTTGTACCGTACAGGTAGTGTCTCCAGATCTTCAGAGCAAACACAACTGCTCCTAGTTCAAGATCGTGGGTAGTGTAGTTGACCTCATGTGTCTTTAGGTGTCTCGAGGCATAGGCGATGACCTTACCTCGCTGCATCAGAACACATCCGAGTCCTTGATTTGACGCATCACAATAGACAACGAAGTCTTCTATCCCTTCGGGGAGGGATAGTATTGGTGCGGTGCACAAGGCTCTTTTGAGCGTTTGGAACGCTCTCTCCTGCTTCTCTTCCCAGTCAAAGGCCACGCCCTTCTGGGTCAGTGTCGTAAGAGGTTTCGCAATGCGGGAGAAGTTCTGAATGAACCTGCGATAGTAGCCAGCGAGACCTAGAAATTGACGAATTTCTGTAGGCGTCTTCGGTGCTGACCAGTTCTCAATGGCTTTAATTTTGGAAGGGTCCACGTGTATTCCCTCTTTGCTAACCACGTGCCCTAAGAATTCGACTCGTCGGATCCAAAATTCGCATTTCGAGAACTTCGCATAGAGCTTCTCCGAACGGAGGGTTTCTAAGACTAGTCGCATATGTTGACTATGCTCCTCCTCACTACGAGAGTAGATAAGTATGTCATCGATGAAGACGATGACGAACTGATCCAAGTAAGGACGACACACCCTATTCATTAAGTCCATGAATACAGCAGGTGCGTTTGTTAATCCGAACGGCATCACTACGAATTCGTAGTGCCCATAACGAGTTCGGAAGGCTGTCTTCGGAACATCCTCCCCTAGCACTCGTAGTTGGTGATATCCGGACCTTAAGTCGATTTTTGAAAAGAAGTTCGCCCCTTGAAGTTGGTCAAATAAATCGTCAATACGGGGCAAAGGATAACGATTTTTGACGGTCAGTTTGTTGAGCTCCCTGTAGTCGATGCACATACGAAACGATCTGTCATTCTTCTTGACGAACAAGACTGGAGCTCCCCAGGGTGAGAAGCTTGGTCTTATAAAGCCCTTGCTGAGCAGTTCGTTAAGTTGACAGGACAGTTCTTGCATCTCTGCAGGTGCTAGACGATAGGGCGATTTGGCTACGGGGGTAGCCCCTGGAACTAAGTCGATTCGAAACTCGACTTGACGTTGCGGAGGTAATCCTAGGAGTTCTTCCGGAAAGATGTCGGGAAAGTCGCGTACTACTGGAATGTTCTGAATGTCTTTCGTTTCTTGGCTCACATCGACCACATGAGCAAGGAATGCGTGACATTCCTTTCGCAAGAATTTCTGAGCTTGAATGCTCGAGATGATACGAAGGTTCGTGCCGGGTTTGTAGCCATATACTACTAGAGTTTCGGCAGACGACAGATTAAGGCGTACAGCCTTTTCGTAACACATGATGTCGGCACGATGAAGACTCAACCAATCCATGCTGATAATGACGTCGAAACTTTTAATAGAAACCGGCATGAGGTCGATCGAAAATGAATGGTTATCAAGTGTTAGGGTACACCCTATGAATATATTGCTAGTGCTCTTTGTATTTCCATTAGCCATTTCTACAGTGAACGGTTCTTTAAGTGCTCGTGATTTTTGCTTAAGTAAATGAGCAAATTTTTGGTTCACGAAACTCCTCTCCGCCCCACTATCAAACAGTATGCATGCATAAGAGTTATCAAGGAGAAACGTACCAGTGACCACTGTGGGGTCGGCAACCGCTTCCTCGTTGCCTATGGCCAGAACTCTTGCCACTCCACCGGCATTCCCTGCCTTCGGGCAGTTCCTTTTGTAGTGGCCCACCTCGCCACAACCGTAGCAAGTTTGGCTCACACCAGCGCCGGGGACTTGGGTGATTGGCCTCGCCGGAGCTTTGCAGAAACGGGCAGTGTGCCCCTTCCTGTTGCAGTTCAAACACTGCATTTCCCGGCAGGCTCCTACGTGGTGGAAGTTGCATTTGTTGCACTTAGGGAAACTTCCCGCGTACTGCTTTACCGGAGCAGCAGCGGCAGGTGCTATCGCAGCATGAACTGCCACGACCTGCTGCTTTTTGGCAGCCTTTGTCTTTCTCTTGTCATCCCAAAACTTCCGCTTGGAATCAGCGGTTCTGACGGGTTCTGAGATGGCCAGGGTTGTTGTTGCGGCCGGGGTACGAACCCCATGGTCTATGAGCCGCTGTGCCAATCGCTTGGCACTATCAAATGTAGTGGGGTTTGAGGCCAAAACATTTCCCTGGAATGGAGGCACCAGCCCCCATATGTATCTTTCAATCTTCTTCCCCTCTGTATGAACCATGTTGGGACAGAGGGCCACCAGTTCACAGAACCTGGCGGTGTAGGAGACTATGTTGGAGCCCTTCATGGTTAGGCTCCACAGTTCTTCCTCTAGCTTTTGGATTTCGCCCCTAGGGCAGTACTCCTCAACCATTAGCACTTTCAGAGCTTCCCAGCCCATAGCATTTGCCACTATAAGAGATAGTGACTTGACATGGCTATTCCACCATGTTAGGGCTTTTGACTCAAAGGTGCAAGCAGCAAACTTGACCTTGCTTCCTTCTGGGCATGAGCAGATCTCAAAGACCGACTCTGTCTTTTCGAACCATTGCGAGAGGGCAATGACTCCGCCAGTCCCCTTAAAGGATAATGGCTTGCAGTTTGTGAAGTCCTTGTAGGAGCACTCTCTGGAGCGCACAAGGATTTCACCACGAGTAGATAGGACAGGGGTTCCTCCTCCAGTGGAACCAGAAGAATGATATTGTGTCATGGCCGTAGCCACAGCCGCAGCTACAGCAACATTCAGGGCTGCCGTGTCGAATTGAGGAGCAGGTGGTGTTGGTGCGGGAGGATCGCGTCTTGTTGATTTACGTGGAGGCATCTTTTAACTATAAGTTTAGAAAGATGAAGATATTGATAAGAATTTAATAGGAAGTAGATAAGAATGACTTATGGACTAACTCTCCATAGTCCAACAGCACAAATGAGTAGCACGATTGAATAGTATGATTGAATGAAGATCTAGTACTAACAGATGATAGCAATTGGATATTGATTTCCATAAGGTTAGATATCTGTCAATAATACTGGAATTACAGATGTAATGAGTTCGGGAAAAATGACCTAGAAGTAGGTCTTACATCAACCAAGATGGAAAATTTTGACAGACTACTACCAAATCAAGACCTAACGGGTCTAAGATTTACAAAGATAGGAAATTAGACTAGAGTTTTTTACACAAACTAGGTTATATCCAAAAGAGAAGTCGATAAGACTCTATCGGTGACGAGAACTACTAGAGTGAGTTCTTGAATCCGACAGAAGGCGTTCTATGTCTCTCACGCGCCTATCAGATCTTGCTTGTTGAGCTCGAAGTTCCCTGACTTCAGCTTGGGTTTCAGCAAGTTCCCTATGTAGAACTGCATTGCGGACCTGAGTCCTTTCATGAGCAGACTCTAGTTGGCGAATGCGGACAGTGTTAACGCCAGAGTTGGCGTCAATCTCTACGACTCGGTCGATAGCTGCTCGACCTTGCTCGGTGTTCCGAGCAATCCTACGGATCATTATAGGTAGGACCCTGTTAGCTGAACCTCCCTCAGTGAGGTTGTAGAAGCTTTTGTCTCCATTATAGGGTATGGGTTGACCCTGTTCCTGACTCCATCTGTTCAAGTTTGTGGCCCATAGCGGAGTGGGTCCTTGAAATGCTCGACGAGGGTTCAGGTTGGGTCTTGAGCAGCTGGAGGTAGGTTGTTGACTTCAGGCTCTGAGTCAGAACCATCAGTAAATCCTTCAGCTTCATGATCATCCAAAGGGATTGGGTGATCATCTTCTGGCTCTTCTCCCAGCCATCCTGCATTGTCGTTGTTGGGATAGTACGGGCCTCCGGGAAAATGGAATCCAACCATTATATCTACGCGAGAAAAGGGATAAGGAAATAATTAATAGACGAACTAACTAGATAATTATAAGATGATCTTTATCAGTTACTCCAACATTTGCGTAGTGCATACCAGTCATAGGTAACCTAGACAGGATAGACCTTCGAATAAGTGACCCTAACTCTAAGCCCACAACCAAACAAGGAACATGAAGTAGAGCAAATATCACAGATTCTAAGTCTATGCCATCCTAGTTACCTATAACCTTAATGTATCCACCCCGCAACTATTGACATACCAATAAAGACCTTTTTAGTTCTCAGATAAGTAATTAATAGTCACACAAAATACTCCTATAGTATTTTAAGTTTATGTTATGTTCTACTGTTCTCGTTGTAGTAGTGTTGGTAAGCTTTTAGACTTGTTGCAACCTCACAACCATACTTAGGCACATGCTAATCACTCCTCGGATAATGTAGTTGATCAGGCTACATCTTCCCAGGGTTGACCATATGTCTCTAAGTCTACTTGTGCTGTCCAACAATCGTAATACTTTTGTTCTGTCCTAGTGACACTGATTTTAGTATGAATGCAGGTATGTATACTTAGTTAAATATTTTATTATTTAAAAGTATAAACTCTTTATCAGAGTATTTTAATCCCGCTGTGTTTGTAGTTCGTATATCTTTTATGGGTTGATACACTCAATTCACTATAAACAATGCTCTGATACCAATCTGTCACACCCCAAAACCAGAACGGCGGAAACGTTCGGGGGTGGAGGACGTCATGTTCAGTATCACAACAATGCAAAGTAGTAAACAAGCAACAACATCATCCATTGCATTAATAATATAATTTCATACAAGTGTGTTCTGTCAAGTTATATAGACACCAAATATATACATCAAAAATAAAAGATGAGTCTTGAACGAGCTCCATCTTCTCAGAACCTGGCACCGGTACCTGTCTACTAGTGACCTGAGAATACAAGTTATTTTGAAACAGTTTATCAACTTAAAAGCTGGTGAGATCATAAGTATATTAGTGTCTCTATTTGTATGAAAGCATTTGTAAGATGTTTGTAATGTATAAGTTTTATAAAAGTTTGTATTTGTTTGTACTCTCCTAGAAAACCCTATGTTTCCTAATAAAACTAGCCTTCTACCAAGGCATCTAGTGTCTGTGTGTGTGTGTCTCTTGTAAGAGTGTGTATTTTCCCAAATCTGACTATTATTAACCAAAAATATAGTTCTTACATTATTATTTATTGTGTGAATATCACAAAGTAAATGTAAAGGGAAAATAAAATAGTACTGTAGTGTTGTATTAAGTAACTAATGCTGTACTAACTACTTTAAACTAATTGTTATTTAAAGTACCATGTGATCGGCCTGTATCCTGCTACCGACTCTAGTAGAACGACGATGTAAGACGCCGTAAGAAATGACGTTTGGCACCCGTAGACTTGCAAGTCCCACTGTAGCGAGCAACAAGGTGTAGGATAGTCAATCCAGTATAGATCTATACACAAACTCATACGCTCCCCAATTAAGGTGATTTTGGATACAAAACGGGTCATGACAGGTAGTGCCATGTCCCCCCGTTAAGTGGCTCATATAACTGTATGTAATGTATATGTATATATATATATATATATATATATATATATATATATATATGTATGTGCTAGCTGCATTGTGTGTTCTTTCTCTGTCTAGCTTGTATGTTTTGTTTCTCATCACTGTGTATTATGTTTGTTTCTCATCACTATGTATTATGTTTGTTTCTCATCACTATGTATTATGTTTGTTTCTCATCACTATGTATTACTTATGAATGAACTGATTCATTGTATGTTTCATTGTGATGGGATTTAGGTACAACAAATAAACTAGAAAACAATTCCTAAGTTCACATGCAACCTACTTTGGATCTATGTTTTAACTATTGAACATACAACTTTGAATTGCAAAACAAGAACCCTAGAGGAGAGAGGCTAATTTCGAAATTAACAAACTAGGGTTTAGGAGTTACATACCTTTCAATTGTTATAGCAAACAATTGATAATCCTCTTGATCTTGATCTTGATCTTCTTGGAAGCTTAGCACCACAAATGTAATGCCTCTAATGGAATCACACCCAAGAACTAGCAAGAAGGAAACTTGGAGGAGAGAGGATGGAGAGAGTATGCAATTTCAGCCTTAGGGTTTCTTCCAAAGAAATCAGTACCCAAAATGTGAGCCAGGAGGCTCCTTAAATAGTTGAGGGAACTAGGGTTTAGGGAAAACCCTAGTTATCCTTTGCTTAGGGCCTAAGCAAGACCCAAGGCCTTATCTTGGACCCCTTGGACGAATTCTCTAGGGTTTCCCCTAGGGTTTTCGTCCACCCCCTTCCAAGGGAGTTCTGGATCCTTCCCTTCAACTATCAGTTAATTGCAAACTAGTCCCTGCACTTTATAATTAATTCTTTTAACCCCAAAATCAATTCTGATTAATTTCTGGCTAACAATTAATTAAACATAATGATTTCTAATTCATATATTAATCCATTAACATATTAATAAATCATTTATATATATATATATTAATTTATTAATCTTATAAATTAATATCTCTCCTTTCATAATTTCCTTGTCCAGTTGCTAGGTTGAGGGCAACCCAAAAGGATTGTGCTGCTATCAATTCAAGTACATACCAATTATAGTTATGGGCTTAGACACCTAATCCAACAGTCTCCCACTTGGATAAGTCTGTAACTATAATTGCTAGTATGCCTTCTAAATTTGACCAGCAAATTGTAGCTTCCAAAAAGTTGCTGCCGAACTCTGACCCAGTCAGTTATGTGTCCTAAGATAAGTGATCATATAACCCTTCGTTCTGCTTGATATCCCCAGACAAAAGACATGGAATGTAATCAATCTCTTTGTCCAGAATCTATGTTTCCCGATTCCTGATTTGTGATGATGAAGGCCTTCTAATCGAACACATCTATTTAGTCCTGGCTGGGCCCAGCACATAAGTCAACACCAAATCATTGAGGGGCCCACAGATATCGCTTTTCCGGTTAGGGCAAAAGGAACGAATAAACGTTGACTCATATGCTTGTATCTTTTACTCATCAAATTATGCATGACAATACGTTTTATAACACCAAGTTACTGATGCGTTTTCGTATCACCAATGCATGACCGACTTGTAAATTACAACTCATATATCTTCGTTTCAAGATTATAAGATATTATCGTCTCAGTATTACTCGTGATGAATTCCATGAAGTGATACTCTGAGCGAGGGTTTATCCAGTACTCAAATCTCAATTTCTGAGTACTCATGAACGTTGCAGCAATTCTATTGCCATGTCTATCCTTAGACAATCTACAATCCAGTTCATGACAGTCTTAATTCACTACTTACTTCCAAAAGTACGAGCGACTGTGGAGTTTGAATAATCTTATTATTCGGGAAGTAAAACATGCAAAAATGAAACACAATAATAAACAATTGACAAAAGGCAGAAACCAAACTTATAAATAATACTTTATTATTTAATCACCAAAAGTCAATTACATTTACTTTGTTACAAGTTTCAGAATAAAACTAATCTAACTACTAAAACTAATATCATCTTTCAGTCCTATGCTCCGAGCATGCTGAATATGCTTAGCCCTACTCAGACCCTTTGTGAGGGGATCTGTTGGGTTATCTTCAGATGACACCCTCTTTACTATAAGATGGCCTTCTTCAACTCTATGTCTGATGAAATGGTACTTTCTGTCGATATGTCTGGTCTTACCATGATCTCTTGGTTCCTTTGTCAAGGCAACCGCTCCTTCATTATCGCAGAACAGTTCCATAGGCTCCTGGATGGTTGGAACAACTCCGAGATCCCCGATGAAGTTCCTCAACCAAGCTGCTTCTTTCGACGCTTCACTTGCTGCTATGTACTCTGATTCACAAGTAGAATCAGCCACCGTATTTTGCTTGGAACTCTTCCAAGTAACTGCTCCTCCATTCAGTAAAAACACCCAGCCTGATTGAGAACGGAAGTTATCTCTATCCGTCTGAAAGCTGGCATCACTGTAACCATCTACTCTCAAAGTATCACTGCCACCAAGCACAAGAACCCAGTCCTCTGTCCTTCGCAAATACTTGACTATATTCTTAACTGCTATCCAATGAGCTCTACCTGGGTTTCCCTGATAGCAACTGACCATGCTCAAAGCAAATGCCACATCAGGGCGAGTACATGTCATAGCGTACATGATCGATCCGACAGCGGAAGCATAAGGTACACGACTCATGTCATCTATTTCAACATCTGTACTCCGGCATTGAGTCTTACTCAATTTGGTATTGCTCTGGATAGGTAGCTCTCCCTTCTTGGAATTTTCCATACTAAACCTCTTTAGTACCTTATCCAAGTATGTGCTCTGACTAAGTCCAATTAGTCTCTTCTTTCTATCTCTCAATATTCTAATCCCAAGAATATAGGCAGCTTCTCCAAGGTCTTTCATGGCAAAACACTTTCCAAGCCAAGACTTAACCTCTTTCAAGGTTGGAACGTCGTTACCAATGAGTAATATGTCATCGACATATAACACCAGAAAAGTTACTATACTCCCACTAGCCTTGATATACACACAAAACTCATCTTCACTTCTAGAGAAACCAAACTCTTTGACTTTCTCATGGAAGCAAAGATTCCAACTGCGAGATGCTTGTTTCAATCCATAAATGGATTTCTCAAGCTTGCACACTCTATTGGGGAACTTTGCATCAACAAAACCCTCTGGCTGACTCATGTAAACATCTTCAGCCAACTTCCCATTAAGGAAAGCAGTTTTGACATCCATCTGCCAGATTTCATAATCATGAAAGGCAGCTATGGCGAGCAATATCCTAATAGATTTAATCTTAGCTACTGGTGAGAAGGTCTCATCATAGTCAACCCCTGGGGTTTGAGTGAAACCTTTTGCAACCAGTCGAGCCTTGAATGTGTGCACATTTCCATCCATGTCTGTCTTCTTCTTGAAGATCCATTTGCACCCAACTGTCTTACGACCTGGTGCACTATCAACCAAATTCCAAACTTGGTTGTCATACATGGACTTAATCTCGCTGTCCATTGCCTCTTTCCACTTGGAAGCCTCTGGGCCTGCCATTGCTTCCTTATAAGTGACTGGTTCATCTAAGTTTACCAGTGTTCTGTCACTTATGAATGTGTCACCATCTGAAGTAATATGAAAACCATACAACTCAGGTGGCACACTCACCCTAGTGGATCTTCTAAGAGGTAATGAGTTATCGATTGGTTCAACAGGAACTGTTTTCTCTGGTTGAGTGCTAGTGTCATCTAAGGTTCCTTCATTGGCTGACTCTTGAATTTCTTCAAGGTCAATAGTGCTCCCACTGTCCTCTTTGAATATGAGCTCTCTTTCAAGAAAGACTCCTCTTCGTGCTACAAAGACCACGTTCTCACTAGGCCTGTAGAGCAAATATCCAAAAGACTGCTTTGGGTAACCAATGAAAACACATTTCTCACTTCTAGCTGCTAGCTTGTCGTGAGTCTCTCGTCTTAAGAAAGCTTCACAACCCCAGACTTTAATGTGTGCTAACGAGGGAACTTTCCCTGTCCACATTTCGTGAGGTGTTTTGGCAACCTTCTTTGTAGGGACAAGATTGAGGATGTGGGCGGCTGTCTCTAAGGCATACCCCCAGAAGTGAATAGGAAGCGAAGCCCGACTCATCATAGAACGAACCATGTCTAACAAGGTTCGATTGCGCCTCTCAGCTACACCATTTAACTGTGGTGTCCTATGAGGAGTCAATTGTGAGACTATCCCACATTCTTTCAGATAGTCGTTAAACTCGATACTAAGATACTCCCCACATCTATCAGATCTAAGTATCTTTATCTTTCTGCCCAATTGATTTTCGACTTCATGCTTAAACTCTTTGAACTTTTCAAAAGTTTCTGACTTATGCTTGATCAAGTAGATATATCCATATCTGCTATAATCATCAGTGCAAGTCACATAGAATCGATTAGCATCTCTTGTAGTTGATCTGAAAGGCCCACACACATCCATGTGTATGAGATCCAACAGACCTTCACCTCTTTCACAAGACCCTGTGAATGGTGATTTTGTCATCTTTCCCAAAAGACAAGATTCACACATATCATCTGACTTTAGGTCAAATGATTCCAACACTCCATCCTTTTGGAGTTGGGCTATGCGTTTCTTGTTAATGTGTCCAAGACGACAATGCCACAAGCATGCCTTGTCTACACTATTAGACAAGTCAATATTAAGTACACTATTTCCTAGGCTATCAACACAAGTCACTGTTTCATACACACCATTACAAGGCAAAGCTTCAAACATAAAAACACCATTCTTATAAACAGAAATTGAACCATTCAAATCATTAAAAGAATATGTAAAACCTTGTCTGAACAATGCATGAAATGAAATAATGTTTCTCGTCATCTCAGACGAATAGCAACAATTTATTAAATCTAATCTAACATCATACTAAGCAGAAGCTGATAAACTCCGATCTTGGTTAATGGTGAAGACTTTATGTTTCCCATGATCAGGTTTATCCTTCCTCGCTCTATCTCCTCACTTTCCTTTAGACCTTGCAAATCAGAACAGATATGAAAACCACATCCTGTATCAAGGACCCATGAACGAGAAGATAATGAGTTATTAGCAGAAATAGTGTAAATACCTGCCGAAGATGGCTTCACCCTGCCATCCTTGATATCTTGCAGATATTGTGGGCAAGATCTCTTCCAATGCCCCTTTTGGTTGCAGTAAAAGCAAACTGCCTCTTTTGGATCAGAAACATGAGGACTGGAACCATTGGGCTTAGCCTTTGGGCCATTACTAGATGACCCAGCTTGAGCCTTGCTCTTCCAGTTTTGCTTGGGAGGACCTTTCCTCTTTTTCCCCTTTCCCTGTCCAATAGCCAAAACAGGGGCACTCGTAGGTGTGGAGGGTATACTTTTACCCTTCATCCCTGCCTCAGCTGTCTGCAACAAGTTGTGCAATTGGGCCAAGGTCTGCTCAGTATTGTTCAAATGGTAAGTTAGAATAAACTGACCATAACATTCAGGAAGTGAGTTCAAAACCATGTCAATGGCCAATTCCTCATCAAAGTGAATATTGAGCTTGACCAAACGCTCTATGTAGCGTTGCATTCTTTGCACATGTGACACAACCGACTCCCCTTCTTTCATCTTGCAAGCCATGAGTGACTTGACTACTTCAAACTTTTCTTGACGAGCTCGCTTATGGTACTTTTCCATAAGGTCCTTGTTCATCTCAAAAGGCCAGTAGTCCTCATAGTACCTCTGCAATTCTGGGGACATACTTGCCACCATGATGCATGCCACTTTGGTAGCATCATCGTAATGTTTCTTGTAGGCAGCATATTCTTCAGGAGTAGCTTCAGACTCATCAAGCTCTTTGAGCTCCTTTTCAAGAACATATTCTTTGTTCTCAAAACGAAGCGCCATCTTGATGTTACGCATCCAATCGTTATAGTTAGAGCCATCCATAACGACTTTGGAGCAGATATTGAGCAAAGAGAAGTTTTGGTTGGAGGAGGACGAAGCAGAAGTGTTTCCAGGAGTAGACATCTGAAAAGAAAGAAAGTTTTAGTTAGATTTCAAGATGCCTTAATAGAATAACCCAAAGATATAATATCAAGGTTAGGATCCAACTATGAAGATTCACAACTTAGAAATGGGATGCCGAGATCCAAGTGCAAATTTCATAAAGGTAGGTGAATGACGATTCACCAATTCCACCATTAGACGAAACAAACGAAGTGAAATTCCTAATTCTTTTGAGATACATTGAAACTATTCAATGGCATGTTTTAATCTCAGATTATGCTCTTCTATTTGTGACTGGGATGCCGAGGATCACAGACAAGATGTGAATAACCATGCAAATGTGCTTTGTAACCTCATTGTCTTTATCATTAACTATTGATGTGCTGGTAAACCACACACGCTCCATCAAAATGACAATTGTGAGATACCCATTACTACTCTTTATTAATGCCTTTTAGTGTGCTGGTTAACCACACACGCTCCACTAACGACCAATAAAGCATAATGTGCAATTTCATGGATTAGCATACTTTCACATTTTTCCTAAAGTAACTAGAGTTGGGATTTTGAAAATAATGTTCTAGTACTTTCTTTAATATCATTATACTTTTAATGAGAAGTAGTTGTCCTATCAAATCCGTTCTGCTAACGACCCTCCACTAATCAAGGAAGCGGTGGGTGAGAGTGGACACCCATTCAACTACCATTTTATAGGCAGTTTCCTTATACCCCCCTTATAGATTAGCTTCGTGAATGAGGCATACTAGCGATTTGACTGACCATATTCTTATACATATATAATATTAATTATAATATATATATATATAAGGTGTGTTTTAAAACATTTTAAAACTTCAAGGGTTTATAAATTTCGAAATTTAAGCTATTAAATTTAAATTTAAATAAACCAATTAACTAGATTTAATATTTATCTTTTAATTAACTATTAATCAAATTATTAAATCTTGTAAGGATTATCTAATTAAATTAATCCATTAATTTAATCCTAATCCTTATCCCTCTAAATTTCGAAAAATAGGGTAAGGATAATTATCCAATTAATCTAATTAAGTAACAATTATCCAAAACAAGAAACCCTAGTTATCCTCTAGCATATTTCGAAATTCACAAGGGAGTAGGCTAGGGTTTTCAAAACCCTAACCCTAATTTCGATTAGGGTTCTTTGGAGGCTAGGGTTTTCGAAAACCCTTCAATCCAAAATCCTAATTGCAAAAATTTGGCCTTTAGGGTTTAATGACTATAAACCCTAATTTGCAATTCAACTATTATAGCAATTCAATTTAAAACAAACAATGGCTCTGATACCACTGGTGGGATTTAGGTACAACAAATAAACTAGAAAACAATTCCTAAGTTCACATGCAACCTACTTTGGATCTATGTTTTAACTATTGAACATACAACTTTGAATTGCAAAACAAGAACCCTAGAGGAGAGAAGCTAATTTCGAAATTAACAAACTAGGGTTTAGGAGTTACATACCTTTCAATTGTTATAGCAAACAATTGATAATCCTCTTGATCTTGATCTTGATCTTCTTGGAAGCTTAGCACCACAAATGTAATGCCTCTAATGGAATCACACCCAAGAACTAGCAAGAAGGAAACTTGGAGGAGAGAGGATGGAGAGAGTATGCAATTTCGGCCTTAGGGTTTCTTCCAAAGAAATCAGTACCCAAAATGTGAGCCAGGAGGCTCCTTAAATAGTTGAGGGAACTAGGGTTTAGGGAAAACCCTAGTTATCCTTTGCTTAGGGCCTAAGCAAGACCCAAGGCCTTATCTTGGACCCCTTGGACGAATTCTCTAGGGTTTCCCCTAGGGTTTTCGTCCACCCCCTTCCAAGGGAGTTCTGGATCCTTCCCATCAACTATCAGTTAATTGCAAACTAGTCCCTGCACTTTATAATTAATTCTTTTAACCCCAAAATCAATTCTGATTAATTTCTGGCTAACAATTAATTAAACATAATGATTTCTAATTCATATATTAATCCATTAACATATTAATAAATCATTTATATATATATATATATATATTAATTTATTAATCTTATAAATTAATATCTCTCATTTCATAATTCCTTGTCCAGTTGCTAGGTTGAGGGCAACCCAAAAGGATTGTGCTGCTATCAATTCAAGTACATACCAATTATAGTTATGGGCTTAGACACCTAATCCAACACATTGTTCTAGTAATAGTATCTTCCTAACCTATACATATTATAGTTTACTAGTAATGTTGTTTGTGTATATGAACATGTTTGTATACCTTTGCTACCCAAAGGCATTGAACTGAATGAAAGAAGTAACCTTTTATATCTACACACATATACATGATATATAACTAGGATTCAAACGACCTTCGGACAAATAACCTGAATGCCCTAAGTCCACAACCAAACAAGGAACAGGAAGTAAGGTGAGCTATCAGTCCTAAGTCCTTTCAATCCTACTTATACAACTATATCTATATAGATACACAGAATTTAAGTTAAAAGAATTTAAGTAAAAGTATTTATCATGTAAAAGAGTTTGATAAAAGCATTTGGTATGTAAAGGAGTTTGTAAGACAGTTTGAAGTAAAACAGTTTGGTAACACAGTTTGAAAAGTAAGAAATTCACTTGTTTGGTAGTTATTAATCACATGTGATTGATATAATAACTATAATTGTTCAACTGGTATTCCCCCCCCCCCCCCATAAAAGCATTTAAAAACATTTAAAAGGTTAATTAAGGGGTATGAACTCACCTGTAGTGAGTGGTTTGGATGAACGGAATGTATAGGATGCTAGGTGTCAAGTGAAGACTGTTACACACACAATGATCCTAGTTAACATATAATAACACATATATGTATCCAATTAGTCTTTAAACAACTAATTAACAAAGTTAAGACATCCTAGGGCATGTAAAACACCTTATTTAAGTGCTATAAGTCCCAAGGATTGCATCTAAGTGTTGTAGGACATTGCTATTGAGTTTAGGGTTCAAGGGAACCCTTTATTTGAGTTTACGGTTTTGTGACCATAACTCATTGAGTTTACGGTCGTAAACCCATGAGTTTACGGCCATAAACTCATGTTTCTTTGACCATTTGTGTTTTGAAGCTTTATAAGTCCTTAGAAGCATTTCTACTTGAAGTATAAGCCTTAGGAAGAGATTAGGGCACCATTTCACTCCTAAATGGAGTTTACGGTCCCTGGACCACTTCTCCTTGGGTTTACGGCCATAAACCCATATGGTTTATGGTCTTTTGATGTTTTCAAGTACTAAAATCATTAAGGAAGGGATCTATGCAAGTTTCCAAGGCTTAGAAGGGACTAGGGCACACTTTGGCACCCTTTTTAGGGTTTACGGTCCAAGGTGTTCTTGGACCGTAAACACCTTTGATCCTTGGTTTCCTTGGTGTTTTATTGATGTATAGAAGTGTAACAAGCCTTATTATACTCTAGGATAGAAGTACTTACAAGATAGAGGCTTGAAAAGGTGCTAAAAGTCCAAGAACACTAGTGTGTGTTCTTGGTGAAACTTGAACATCTAACCTTTTGGAATGATTTCACGGATGGAAGTGTGTTAAATCACTAGATTAAGTAATATCAACTTATTAGGGCTAGAAACACTTACAAGTTGAAGATCTTGAAGAATTGTTGGATGATACTTGAGAGAGAATTGAGTTTGGATCTTGAATTTGTGAAAAATGGTAAATAATGACTAAGTGTCATATATATACCCCCAATTTAGGGTTTACGGCCGTAAACACCTTTGTTTAGGCCGTAAACTCCAAACTCTTGGAGCTTTGGGACTTTATTGTTGCACAATAAACCCTAGAGCATCCTCTCTCCTGTTATCTCCTGGAGTACTAATCTTAAAA
This sequence comes from Lactuca virosa, assembly GCF_052849685.1. Taxonomy (NCBI): domain Eukaryota; kingdom Viridiplantae; phylum Streptophyta; class Magnoliopsida; order Asterales; family Asteraceae; genus Lactuca; species Lactuca virosa. Next base: position 305,103,293 of record NC_136427.1, on the reverse strand, counting down.
TACTCAAACTTATTCCAAAAAGCTTGAAAATTAGCAGAAACAGTTTTGACTCCTATTGAAGTGAATGGTTGTACATAATAGAAATTTCGGATTGTCACACACACATATAAGGCGTGATTGGTCACGAAGGGTTTCACTGAAACTCCCGGAGTTTATGATGAAACATTCTCACCAGTTGCGAAGATTAAGTCTATTAGGGTGATGCTGGCCATTGCCGCATTTCATGACTATGAAATATGGCAGATGGATGTCAAAACCGCTTTCCTGAATGGGAAGTTGGCTGAGGATGTTTACATCGCTCAGCCAGAGGGTTTTGTCAATGAGAAGCACCCCAATAGAGTGTGCAAGCTTGAGAAGTCCATTTATGGACTTAAGCAAGCGTCTCGCAGATGGAATCTTTGTTTCGACGATAAAGTCAAAGAGTTTGATTTTCTACGAAGCGAGGATGAATCATGTGTATAGGTCAAAGCCAATGGGAGTATAGTTAGCTTCCTCGTATTGTATGTCGGTGACATACTACTCATAGGAAACGACATCCCGACACTGCAGGAAGTTAAGTCCTGGCTCGGGAAGTGCTTCGCTATGAAGGACCTCGGAGAGGCTTCCTATATTTTGGGAATAAGGATAGTGAGAGAAAGAAGTAAGAGACTTATAGGACTTAGTCAGAATACTTACTTGGACAAGGTACTAAAACGTTTTAGTATGGAGAATTCAAAGAAGGGAGAGTTACCGATCCAAAGTAATGTCAGGTTGAGTAAGACTCAAAGCCCGAGTATCGAAGTCGAGATAGCAGAAATGAGCCGAGTACCATACGCTTCCGTAGTTGGCTCGATTATGTACGCTATGACTTGTACTCGCCCTGATGTGGCCTTCGCTTTGAGCATGGTCAGCAGATATCAAGGGAACCCTAGCAAAGCGCATTGGACCGCAGTTAAGAACATTCTTAACTACCTTCGGAGGACCAAGGAATGGTTTCTAGTCCTCGGTAGGAGTGATGACTTAAAGGTGCGAGGGTACAGTGACGCCAGTTTTCAGACCGACAGGGACAACTACCGTTCGCAGTCGGGCTGGGTCTTTACCCTCAATGGAGGAGCACTGACTTGGAAAAGTTCCAAGCAAGAGACCGTAGCTGATTCAGCGTGCGAATCAGAGTACATTGCAGCGAGCGAAGCATCAAAGGAGGCAATATGGTTGAAGAACTTCATTGGAGACCTTGGAGTTGTTCCAGGCATAAAGGAGCCCATGGAAATTTTCTGTGATAATGAAGGAGCGGTTGCCTTAACCAAGGAACCAAGGGATCACGGTAGATCTCGACATATCGACATAAAATATCACTTTATTCGATATCGGGTGGAAGAAGGACTCCTTGTAGTAAAGAGGGTATCGTCAGAAGATAACCCAACAGATCCGCTTACGAAGGGACTGAGTAGGGTTAAGCACTTGCAGCACGCTAGGAGCATCGGGCTGAAGGAAGATATTAGTTTAGATTAGATAGTTTGGAAACGTGTAATAGATAAACTGTAATTAACATTTGATGATTAAATAAAAGAGTATTATTTATTAGTAATGTTACTGTCTTATGTTAATTGTTTACCTATTGTTTCAATTTGCATGTTTTGACTTCCTGAATAATAATATTATTCAAACCGTCCACAGTCGTTCATATGTTGGAAGTAGGTATGAATGAAGACTGTCATGAATTGGTGTGTAGATTTTCTAAAATGTATTAGACATAGCAAAAGTTTGCTACAACGTTCATGAGTGCTTATGAGTTTGATTTGAGCATTGGAATAAACCCACACTTACTGGAATCACTTCATGGAATTTATCTCGAGTGATCGCAAGACGATAATATCATATGGTATTAAAACCTAGATATATGGTTTTTTGTTTGCTAATTGGTTGTGCATTGATAATGCGTAAACGCATCAGTAACTTGATGTTATAAAACACATTGTTGTGTATAATTTGATTAGTGGATAGTAAATGCATATAATTCGAAGTTTATCTGTTCCTTTTATCCTAAGAGGGTAACAGCGATATCAGGGCTCCTCGATGATTTGGTTTGACTTATGTGTCGGGCCCAGTCAGGACTGAATTGATGTGTTCAATTAAGTTCTATGTCAAACGAATCAGAGATCGAGAAACGAACTGCTGGACAATAAGTATGACTATGCTCCATGTAATTATCCGCATGATATCTAGAACAGAGGACTATACGATGCCTTATCTAAAGGACAGGTTACTGATAAGATCAGAGTTCGACAGCGTCTTTGAGAGCTACGATTGCTAATCGGATGGTGCTTGCATTTGTAGTTACTAGACTTATCCAAGTGGGAGACTGTTGGATTAGTGTCTAAGCCCGTAACTATATTTGGTAAGTACTTGACCCGGTTGTGCATGGTCCTTTTGGGTTGCCTTCACCATAGCAACTTGACAGGGTGATTTATGGAGAGAGAGAGAGAGAGGAGATATTATGATTTATTAATATATTATAAGAATAATATATTAAAAGAGAAATCATATTATTTAATTAATATTAGTCATAAATTAATTAGGAATTAATTTGGTGACTAAAAGAGATTAATTGAATAAAGGGGACTTAAATTGTCAAATGTGTGATAGTTGTATTTTGGGCTGGGAAACCTAATGGATTAAAGGGGTGAATGAAATTATGATGGGAGCCCGTCATATTTTCGTCCATGGCCTGTATTCCAGAAGGTTCCATGGGCTGCTTAGGGTTTAAGCTGTCCATTAGGGTTTTGACTGAAACCCTAGCTTCCCACAGTATAAATAGAACCCTATGCATGCAATTTTCGGCCACTGGTTATTCCAAGAACCCTAGAGCTGACTTTGTGTGCCTCCTCCCTCTCTCATATACTACCCTCTTGCTATTTGGTGTTTGTAAGCCATTAGGGGAGTGACACTTGTGACTCTAAGCATCAAAGACAAGAAGATTCAAGCAAGCAACAAGAGGTAATATTCTAGATCTGATTTGTTTCTTGTAATTTCGAATTATTACCATTAGATCTAGGGTTTATAAGCCTTGGATGATTGCATGTACAATTAGTGAAACCTATATCCAAGCATTAGGGTTTCATGAGCACATAGGATGTTTTATTGGCTCAAATCCATCAAGTATTCCATCCCGAGGATGATTGGACTCATAGTATGTTGGCATTCCAACCCGATAGTTGAGGGCCTGGGGTATTCCATCCCGATGGATGATTGGACCCATAGTATCTATTATATATGTATTGTGTGTGGGCATTCCAACCCGATGGTTGTGGGCCGAGAGTATTCCATCCCGATGATGATTGGACTCATAGTATGTGGGCATTCCAACACGATGGTTAAGGGCCTGGGGTATTCCATCCCGATGGATGATTGGACCCATAGTATGCTATTTGTTATTATATGTGTATTGTTGTGTGTATGAGTATATTGGGGGTAACTCACTAATCCTTCGAGCTTACATTTATCGATTATTGTTTCAGGTACAGCGGATGACCGCGGGAAGGCGAAGGCGTGACCGTACACTTCCTCACATTATATATATATATATATATATATATATATATATATATATATATATATATATATATATATAATATGTCTGGGAGTCCGGATGTTACAATTCTCCCCCACTAGAGCATGACTTCGCCCTCGAAGTCATGCTCTGGAAATAACTCTGGGTATTGCTCGCGTATCTCGGACTCCGGCTCCCACATCTACTCGGATCCTTTCCGATGTTGCCACTGGACCTGAACCAGGGCATCTCTTTGTTCCTCAGAACCTTCACTTTCCCTTGCAAGATCGCAATCGGCCTCTCAAAATAATCCAGGCTATCATCAGTCTGAATATCCTCCAATGGCACCACTGCAGTCTTATGTCATACAAAAATCTCTTTCCCCAGACACCTAACCCATACAGAAACTCTCTATCCCGCCACAGGACAGATCCCCCCCGCCGTTGTGGTTCCAGTTCTGACTTTTCAGAACCTGGGACTCTAGCAGTTTGACTCCCTGCACGACTGCACATGCACCATATCATCATGCCATTTGCTCATCGAATGATCGATCTCAAAATCATACCCCAAGCTCTAATCATCTTGATACGACTGATGAAATCAGATCATTGACCACAACAACTGCCGAACACTCATACCTGACATATCAGTTGATCCAGATCGTACTCCAAAGGAACGAAAGGGTCACATCTCACCAGAGACCCATCAACTGCACTGCTATCAGAACCCATCTGAACAAAACGAACCCCAATACTCTGTTCTCAATACAAGTAAATGATCGTGCCCGCTCAGAAGTGTCCCCGGACCTCTATGAGCATAAGCCCCAGCTCCCTTTCACATACCCCTTTCAACACTGAGCACCAGGTCAACTCTCGACCCAATAGTTGAACCTCCAAGGTTACCCACTGCACATCCAATAATATGACTTACCGACTTCCTTCTTACAATGACTATCTCGGCCCATCGTGACACACAAGTCACGAAGTTCGCTTTACCCCAAGCGAATACTACATCCCATCTGAAGTCGCTTCACCTCCGAACTTTGTCGTCTACCACTCAGTAGCTCCATGCATTTCATGGTCCTTCTCCAACCAACGAACTGACCCACACAGGTCTAAAACATCAGATGGGAACCATTACCTCTCAAAATGAAATCCATCCAAAAATCCGGAATCTCATCCTGCCTACTCAATACACAAATGGAGCCAACTCAAGCTCGAGAGTCTGATTCAACAGCAGAATTGGAACCACTCATCTCCAATTTCATACTCAACTCACGCCCCATATTCCATGAACCTACGCATACACCACTTCTCCAATCGGGATGTAACGAATCCCGCCCATCATGGAGACCCCAGTCTCGCCCCTGGTCCAGCCTCTAGTTTCCCAAAGGCTCAATTGGTAAGGCTACCCAAGCCTAAGAACTGCTCTACGTCATGCTCTGACTAGTGGTTACTACGACGCCCCGTAGTTACATCATCCTTCCTTATTGAATAATGAGTGCTACGGCTCCCCGTAGTCTTAAGACACTACCTCACTGACTCAGAAATGCTACGGCTCCCTGCAGGCTTACGAAACACTCTCACTGACTCGCGAATGCTACGGCTCCCCGCAGGCTTACGACACACCCTCACTGACTTGCGAATGCTACAGCTCCCCGCAGGCTTGCAATACTCTCTCACTAACTCACGAATGCTATGGCTCCCCGCAGGCTTACGACACACTCTCACTGACTCACGAATGCTACGGCTCCCCACAGGCTTGCAATACTCTCTCGCTGACTAGTGAATACTACGGCTCCCCGCAGTACCACAACACTCTTTCTCCCTGTCTCATGGATGCTACGGCTCCCCGTAGTCTTACAACACCCTTTCTATGACTCACGTATGCTACGGCTGAAAGAACCCCTTTCTAAACTTTACAATATTAATCCAAACATGCTACATGCATATTTATAAACATATTTTACATATATGGTCTTATTACAAAAGAGTGGATACAAACCGACTAACGAGGTTTTTACAAAGTTTTATATATTACATAATTTCCCAGGAATTTATACACTAAATACAAAATTCATAATATTATCTATTCTACATCTTCTAACAGTACATAACTATACTGGATGTTTATCACCTGCAATAATTAAACACTGAGAGGGATAAGCGGTGCCGCTTAGTGAGTTCAATAATAGATACAATATAACGTTATGCCATATATATACCAACATGACAGAAACAAAGGGGGACAAAGAACAACAAAGGCAGATGAGTATCATATGACATGCTTTCCATATCAACGAATAATCTGATTCAAAGATTTATAATCAATGAGACATAACAATTTCAATACTTGATATATATCAATAAGACTTTTGCCCATATGGCATGGAAAAATAACCAATTTCTGAATAAACATTTTGGCAAGCTGTGACAACCCGAACCTTTTTCCATTTCCGTTATCCAAATTTCGTTAATAAAATTTGGATTTTTATTAAGTCCCGTCGAATTCCTTGGCTTGGAAAGTCATTTTGAAATTTAGCTTCATATATGAGTCGGGACCAAAACTACGCGAAATTTCGAGTTTTCTGTCGATCAAAACAACCATTCACGACCGCACTTGGGTTCACGGCCGTACACTCGTCTACGGCTAATGTTGGGTGGACCCCACCACCGACCACAAAAACCCCTATAAATACGAGACTCTACCCGCTCATTTACACTTTTCTGGCCGAACACCCTCTACTTCTCTCTCTAGACTATCGACCGTACACCCCTAACACACCTTTATTCTTCCGAAAAACATCGAAAAACACCATTGGGGGTTCATTTCGGAGCATCTAGGACACGTATTCATCGATTCCAGCACTCTTGTTCTTGAAGGGACGGCCGTATACCTTCAAGCTCGTTGACCGTACACTCATCCACGGTCGTACACCTTCAACAGGCAGTCTACGGCCGTACACGGTTCACGGCCGTACACTCCCTTTCACGGCCGTACACACTCCCTGAGTGGTACATTAGGCTGAAAACCCGCTTTCCTCGATTCAATCAAGTCCCGGTAACATTCCTTAACCAAAAGCAAATGTTTTTCCAACACTTTATTTAATGAAATCGCTAATTTAGATACATATATGTATCTAATTGTTATTAGGATTCTGTTAAGTGCCACGTAAAACAACTCGAGGGTCTTCGTTTCCAGTTCATTGATTCGACGCCTGCACACAATTAACGGTGAGTTCATACCCCTACGCTTTTATGATTTTTAACGTTTTCAGGGGGGAATACAAGCCAAACAAAAATGATTTTTGTGAATTAAAACAAAAAGGATTTCAATAAGTTTAAAACTTATGCAATTGATTCAGTCCAACGATTTCTACAAGATACATAAATATTTTATCCCTTTTGTATTATGCGGGGCATAAGGGACACTTTCTGTTAAATATATATATATATATATATATATATATATATATATATATATATATAATTACATAGTTTCAGAAACAATAAACAAATCAAGTACAATACATTTCAGGAAAACTATAATAGGTATAGTTTGGGGTTTTCAAAACACAGTTTTACGAACTCAGAGTTATACATTGCTAAATACATAAGCTATGGCAGAATTAGTTTATGACATACATTATTGCTTTTTGGATACAAGAGTACCATATTAAATAATTATTTAAGTATAATTATTTTTTACTCTACAAGACATGCATCGAATTCAAGTACAAAAGAACATTACGTTTTTCGTATTATTACTTGTAAAGTCGTTAATCTAGTTGGGAGACACGTCCTTGGGCGCTTACAAACATAACTAAGTGGAGGACTACCCTTATGAACCAGAGTCTCCTTGAGGGAGAACATGATTTTGTGTATAGATCTATACGGGACTGACAACCCCGCACCTTGCTGTTAGCCACAGTAGGACCGGCAGGTCTACGGGTGACAAAGTCATAAAGGATATTGGCATCCGATTCACGTCGTATCATGTTTAGTATGGTTATAAAACTCGCCAGTAGATAGTAATGATATATTTACGTAATAAGACACTTTACATGAACAAAGGTTTTCATACAAAGGTCTTCATACAAGGGTATTCACACTACGGTATTCATACAAAGGTTTTCATACAAAGGTTTTCATACAAGGGTATTCACACTACGATATTAATACAAAGGTTTTCATACAAAGGTTTTCATACAAGGGTATTCACACTACGATATTCATACAAAGGTTTTCATAAAAAGATTTTCATACAAAGGTTTTCATACAAGGGTATTCATACAAAGGTATTCACACTACGGTATTCATGGCGTGGTGACCCCAGTTCCCGAGCCAACAAAGGGAGAGAACCATAAACAAAATTCGGGGAACAAGAGGAAGGAGCGAACAACACAGGACCCCCCACAAGAGCAACAAGTAGTTACTGTACACGCCGCCACAACACCTGCCACTCCAGCGCCTGTTAGTCGATATGCTGGAACCCTCCTGAGGTGTAGTAAGTGTAACTACCACCACACCGGAGCTTGCCAGGAGATGCAGTGCAAGAATTGTCGTAGGAAGGGGCATACTGCCCGTTTCTGCATGGCGCCGACACAACCAATCTCCCAATCCCCAGAGTAGAAGTGAATCAGGCCTACTATGAGTGTGGTGAGATTGGGCACTACAAGAGGGACTACCCAATAACGAAGAACTCGGGAGGGGAAGGGTGAATACTGATGATCACCGCAGGAGAGACTGCCCCGGAACCACCTGTAAACAGCGATACTTCTTCTAAATAAATTTACTTTAAAACTTAAAATTTTATTAAAAATTTGGGGAAATTAAAAAGTAGTTATAAATTATTTACTATAACAACACACAACATTCACAAGAGAACTAAAGATCCATTCAGGTGAGCTATGATGGCTTAGTATGTACATCAGGGTTATGCATAACTAAGATTTTGCAGACTTAGAGTGAGTGATTCCGCCTCATTTCCTGTTCCTTATCTGGTTGTGGATTTAGGGCAGAGTCACTCAGTCGACCGTCTTATTCATCTTAGTTATACACAACTTGTATGTGCCAAGCGATCATAGGTGTACCGAGAGGGATCATAATATAAAGTATCGTCACTAGTCATCAAAGCACTTTCACTGCTAGTACTCGCTTATTGCGGTCCGATTTGTGGCAGTGGTAATATCGAGAAAACACTAGAAAGCCTACATAGAATGCACTGTCGAGCACACTCGGAATACACCATCATTATAACAAAAGTTTCTTTCAAATCGACTTAACACTTGTTTCTATAAAGAGTCCGTCATCGTCATTCGACGTGGATTGGCATGGTCCTTACCATACCAAGTTCATGTGTTACGAAAACCCACCGCCTTAACCGACCGATTAGCGAAACCCTCGTCACTCGTAACGACAGCCCGACCCATACCTCAGAATTTTCTCTTGTCTTCTAAACCTCGAAGTACTCATAAGAGGAGTACTATGACCTCCGAAACTTTGCTGACGTATAATCAGCAGACCTTTCCGAACTACCACTCGTTCAACAGATCAAGTTCAAGCACAGAGGATAAGGACGAATACGGTTAACCTATCACTATTAAGTGTATACGCGAGGGTGGTATATAATTATGATTATGCGGATTTAGTATGTGTGTTTCCGCCCTATCTCATGTTTCTTGTTTGGTTGTGGACCTGGGGCAGAGTCGTACATCCGACCGTCTTACTAATCTTAATTATATACGACTTGTATATACGAGGTGCTGATAGGTGGACCAGGTATGAATCCTATCATGAACTTCAGGGAAAAATTGCCCAGCTCTACGAGTAGATATTCTACCATTCAGAGGAGCACGATCCCAGGAGTCCTGCTAAGAAAGCCAATTTCGGGACGAAATTCCATCTAACGGGGGGATGATGTCACAACCCGAAAATTTCTATCTTGTGAGGTCAAACACATCAACTTAAGGTCAAACTTATTGGTTTCTAGACCGAGTATACGTAAGGGTTACATGTTAGGAAGTGAACCACGTAAGAACCGAGAGCCTAGATCAACATTCGAGCCATAAAACCTCATCAAGTGAGGTTCACGGCCGCAAACCATGTTCACGGCCGTGAACCCTCCTTAGGCCGTGAACTAGTCCCTATTTATATGAGATGGCTGATTTTCTTTCATTTCTTTCTTCCTTGGCCGTGATCCTCCCATTCTCTCTCAAGTATCATCCTCAAGAAACACTCGTTTATTCCCTTAAACTTCCCATTTATTTTGTATCTTCTTGGAACACAAAAAAGGGCCTTCAATCACTTGCTAAACACCAAAATCTTCAAGTGTTCTTCATTTTCTTGGGCCGTGAACCCTTCTTCAGGGTCGTGAACCCTTCAACTTGGGCCGTGAACACCATTTCAGCCTTCCAACTTGCTTCTAACACTCCTTTGGTGAGTTATTCTTGCATCCTAGGTTGTTTCCTAATCTCCCTCGTAGTTAGATTCATTAATTTCTTGCCTATATGTATCATTACATGCTATTTCAGACTCGTTTGTGCTTCGAGACTTCACTCGTGGAACTTATCATTCTATATTGAATCTTCAATTGAATCACCCACATAAGGTGAGTTCATACCCCCATATCTTTTCTAACTTTTTAATGTTTTTAGGGGGGGATTGAAAAATATAAATTGCTTATTATGTCTTTCTTACCTTTAAAATGTATTTAGAACATAAAACTTGTTAAAACATGGAAATAAGCTTATAAGCTATAAGTTAGTTTATGAAACAAAGGAAATCTTTTTGCAAACTTATATGTTATTTATCAAAAAGGATTTTCGCATTATTACTTGTAAAGTCGTTAATCTAGCTTGTGAGAACGTCTTCGAGTACTCACATTAAGTACCGGCGGAAGTCTACCCTTATGAACCAGAGTCTCCTGGAGGGAGAGCGTGAAATTGTGTATAGATCTATATGGGACCAAAAATCCCACACCCTTACTGTTAGCTACAGTTGGATCGGCAGGTCTGCGGGTGACAAAGTCATAAATGATACAGGCGTCCGTTACACGTCGTATCAACTAGTATGGTCATAACTCTCACAAATAGTTACTAACGATATATTTACGTAGTAATATTCTTTCTTAAACAATCTCAAGGGATATTAACTATGTGATTACTCAATATATACTATAGGGTTAGATAAAACTGAAGTCCGGTAGACAGTGGAATGTGTGATTTCCGCCTTATTTCCTATTCCTTGTTTGGTTGTGGGCTTAGGGCAGATTTACCCATTCAACTGTCTGTTCAATCTCGGTTATATACAAATCGTATGTATTAAGTGATCATAGGAGGGTAGTATCGCCGTATCAGGCTTTCAGGGTAAACAAGTCTTTATTCAGTTTAACTTATCGACTAAACTAGATATCATTGAAGTAAGTATATTGATTATATTGTGCTTTTCGATCTTGGAACAACTTAGACATCCAGTCAGTTTTATAGGAAATATAGGATTTTCTATGGTAAACATCGTTCTTCTAAGGTAAACAGTTTTCGATAGAACTTTCTGAAAACAATAACATTCATTACCGAAAACAATGTTTCACAATAGAGTTAGTGAAACTAGAAACTCATTTATAAAAGGTTTAATACTTCTTATTAAACCAGTATAACATAAAGGACCTTTATTGGTTCATTCTATAATTCATTAGTTTATACATCAGGGTTATATATAATTAATATCTGATATGCAGTGGAATGTGTGATTTCCGCCTTACTTCCTGTTCCTTGTTTTGTTGTGGGCTTAGGGCAGATTCACACATTTAACTGTCCATTCGATGTTAGATTATATATAACTAATATAAACTAAGCAATTATAGAAGGAACTATTGTGGTAACCATTTTACTAAAGAAAATATATGATTTTCTTAAAGAATATTTTCATCAAATGTCAATGAACTATTACAGTTAACTCCGTAAGCACCTGGTGAATACATCAGGGTTCTATACAATGAGGATCTAACAAACAATGGAATGTGTGTCTTCCGCCTCATTTCCTGTTCCTTGTTTGGTTGTGGGCTTATGGCAGATCCACACAATTTATTGTCTGTTAGATCTGGATTGTATATAACTAGTATTCATTAAGTACTCATAGAAGGAATTGTAAGAGTCATTTTTACTTATCATTAATCACATCAGAAAATATAGGTTTTTCTGGAGGAACTGGCGAACTTTTCTAAAGAACTCAGACTATACTTTTTATAACAAAAATACTTATGAACTCACCAGCTTAAATGCTGATCTACTCTTTCAAAATAACTTGTATTCTCCGGAAACTAGTAGTCAGGTACGCGCACAGGGATTCAGAAGATGGAGCATAGTAGCTTCATGTCTTTATTTTGTTATTTACTTTTGTAGTAAATCTTTTGTGAATCGAATACATTGTAAACACTTGAATATTAATGCAATGGTTGTTGTTACTTTGATTACTATGATGCATGTTTTGTGATACTGAGCATGACGTCCTCCGCCCCCGAACGTTTTCGCCATTCCGGTTTGGGGGTGTGACAGGTTACTCCTGCGGTGAAGAGTCGCGCATTTCAGTTGACTACTGAGGAGGCTCGGGAAGCGCCAGACGTCGTGGCTAATACGCATTTTATTTTTCCTGCTTGATATTGATTTGTATTGCTTATGTGTATATATATGTGCTCATGTATAGGGACCTTTCTGGTCAATGGTGTGTCGGCTCACGTTCTTTTCGATTTGGGAGCTACCCGATCGTTCGTATCCCTTGCGCTTAGCAAGAAGTTCCGGGATGCTCCGGGAACTTTGGATTCCTCGCTTGAGGTTGAGATTGCGGATGACCGCACCATGAGTGCTGCGAGGGTGTATCGGGATTGTGTCCTGAATGTGTTTGGGGAGAGGTTCTGTGTGGATTTGGTTCCTATACCATTGCGAGGGTTGAAGGTGATCTTCAGGATGGACTGGTTGGGGGGCAATGGGGCCAAGATAGATTGTGAGTGCCATTTGTTGAGAGTTCGAACCCCAAGTGGGGGAGAACTAGTTATTTATGGGGAGAGGGCCTCGCAAGGGCCAACCCTTTGTTCAACTGCGAGGGCTAGGAGACTAGTCCATCAGGGTTGTTCGGGATTTTTGGCATACATCTCGGATACGACGGTTGAGACTCTCGACAGATTTGGGCAGTGTACCGGTTGTAAAGGATTTTTGGGATGTCTTTCCTGAGGAGTTTCCTAGGGTGCCTCCGGAGAGGCAAGTAGAGTTTTGCATTGATTTGGTGTCGGGTGCCGCTCTGATAGCTAAGGCACCATACCGGCTAGCTCCGCCCGAGATGCAGGAGCTGCCTACGTAGCTTTAGGACCTGCTATACCGAGGGTTTATTCGTACAAGCAGTTCCCCATGGGGAGCACCGATCCTGTTTGTGAAGAAGAAGGACGGGTCACACAGGATGTGTATTGATTATCGAGAGATGAACAAGCTAACGGTGAAAAACCGTTATCCGCTCCCGAGGATCGATGATTTGTTCGATCAGCTATAGGGTGCATCTTGGTTTTCCAAGATTGATCTTCGGTCGGGGTACCATCAGATGAGGATTAGGGATGAGGATATACCGAAGACAGCTTTCAGGACTCGGTACGGATACTATGAGTTTGTGGTGATGCCAATCGGGCTCACCAATTCCCCATCAGCGTTCATGGATCTCATGAACAGGGTGTGTAGGCCGATGTTGGATTGGTCGGTGATCGTTTTTATTGATGATATTTTGGTATATTCTAAGACCAAGGAGCAGCACGAGCATCATCTGAGGGAGGTATTGGAGACACTGAGGACGGAAAGGCTTTATGCCAAGTTCTCAAAGTGTGATTTCTGGTTACGAGAGGTGCGGTTTTTGGGGCACATCATCAACCAAGAGATTATTTTGGTTGATCCAGCCAAGATTGAGGCAGTAATGCGGTGGGAAGTACTGAAGAATGCATTTGAGATTCATAGCTTCTTGGGTCTAGCGGGGTATTATTGGAGATTCATCTAGGATTTCTCCAAGACCATCGTACCCTTGACTCGCTTGACCAAGAAGAATGTGACTTTTCGGTGGGGCCTGGACCAGCAGTTGGCTTTCGAGACCTTGAGACAGAGGTTATGTAAGGCCCCAATTTTAGCACTACCTGATGGGTTGGAGGATTCGGTAGTCTATTGTGATGCGTCTATCACTGGGTTAGGCATTGTTTTGATGCAGAGGGGTAGTCTATTGTGATGCGTCTATCGCGTACTCCTCAAGGCAGCTGAAGCCTCATGAGGCGAACTACCCCACTCACAACCTGGAATTTGGAGTTGTGGTGTTTGCTCTTAAAATTTGTAGGCACTACTTGTACGAAGTTCGGTGCACCATCTTTACTGATCATAAAAGTTTGAAGTATTTGGTGGATCAGCAGAACCTTAACATGCGGCAGAGGAGATGGTTGGATGTACTGAAAGATTATGAGTGCAAGATCTTGTACCATCTAGGGAAGGCCAACGTGGTGGCCGATGCTTTGAGCCGCAAGGCGGCAAGTGCTCCGATCGGGAATGTTTGTTTGAGGATGACAGTGATCTCTTCATTGTTGGATATGATCAAGGGGGCTCAGGTGGAGGGTTTGAAGAAAGAGAACTGGAAGATAGAGCGGATTCGAGGTCAAATTCCCTTGTTTGTTTGGGATAGTCGAGGTCTTCTGACACAGTGTGGCCAGGTGTGGGTACCGATAATTGGTGGAGTGAGACAGAAGATATTGGAGGAGGCACACAGATCCAAGTTCTCTACTCACCCGGGGGCCACAAAGATGTATAGGGATCTGAGGTTGAGTTACTGGTGGCCCTACATGAAGCGGGAGATTGTGTGGTACGTGGAGCGGTGCTTGACCTGCAGGAAGGTCAAGGCCGAACATCAGAGGCCCCATGGAAAGGTTCAGCCGTTACCCATTCCTATGTGGAAATGGGAAAAGATCACCATGGACTTCATCACAAAGTTACCAAGGACGGCGAGGTGTGTGGATTCTATTTGGGTCATTGTGGACAGGTTGACGAAGAGTGTCCATTTTATTCCGATCTCTGAGAGTATCTCTGCTGAGAAATTAGCAGATATTTATGTACGGGAGGTAGTGTTCAGGCACGGGGTGCCAGTATCGGTGGTCTCCGATCGGGATGTCCATTTTACATCTAAGTTTTAGAGGAAGTTCCATGAAGAGTTGGGCACTCAGTTACATTTCAACACTGCTTACCACCTCCAGACAGAAGGCCAGAATAAGAGGATAATCCAGACACTCGAGGATATGCTTCGGGCATGCGTACTGGATTTCGGAGGTAGTTGGGATACATACCTCCCACTAGCATAGTTTTCATATAGCAATACTTATCATGCTAGTATCGACCGACCCCCGTTTGAGATGTTGTATGGTCGGAGGTGTAGGACCCTAGTTTGTTCGGGTGAGGTAGGACAACGAGTCATGGGAAGCACCGAGGTGGTACTCAAGACTACTGTGTTGATTCAGTAGGTGTGTGACAGGCTGCGGGTCGCATAGAGCCTTCAGAAGAGTTATGCTGACCGACGCTGATCGGATCTCGAGTTTCAGATGGGAGATTTTGTCTTACTGAAAGTGTCACCATGGAAGGGTATCATTAGGTTTCGGAAGAGGGGCAAGTTAGGGCCTCGATATATTGGTCTGTTCAGGGTTTTTGCCCGGGTGGGAAAAGTGGCTTACCGTTTGGATCTGCCAGACGAGCTTAGCCAGATTCACAATACCTTCCATGTGTCCCAGCTTCGGAAGTGTGTCACTGACGAGGCCGCATTTATCTCTTTGGACGGCATTCAGGTAGATGAGAGCCTGAACTACATTGAGAAACCTATCGCGGTTCTGGATAGGAAGACTAAGGTACTTTGTAACAAGGAGATGAAGCTAGTGAAGGTGCAATGGCAGCACCGAAGAGGCTCTGAATGGACATGGGAGCCGGAGGATGAGATGCGGGAGCATTACCCGGATCTGTTTGAGTATACGGACTTCGAGGACGAAGTCTAGTTCAAGTGGGGGAGAGTTGTAACACTCCAAATCATGTAAACCATTCTAACCCTTTTAAATGATTTAGTTGGAAAAAATGGCCCCTTTTCGTACGTTGGGCGTACCGAAGAGTACGCTTAGCGTACTAAGGAAGAAGGATCGCAAAGGAGTATTGAGTATACGGGCCGTACACGTAAGTACGCGGGGCGTACATTACAGAGGGCCAAAACCCTAATTTTCGGACTTGACACCGATTTAAGCATTCTTAAGTCATTGGGACTAAACCCTAATCCGCCTCTAGAGCCTCATTTCATCCCTTTACCTCACTTTTCCTTTGAGGGTGTGATTTTGGAGCATAGAAGTGTCTTGGTGGCCATTTTGGAGCTTATTCAAGAAGAAGAAGTTAGTGAGCAAGCTTGGAGTGACTTTGGGCTTCAAGAATCTACATCTAGTTCACCTTGAAGAGCTTCTGGAGGTATAAAGTCTTGATCTTGCCACCTTGTTCTTTAAGATCTAGTTAGGGTTTCTATATTGTCCCTTTTGTTGGTTCTTGGACCTTCTCTTGAGAGTTGAGCAACTCCAGAGATTGAAATGGTTAGATCTGAGCTTTGTGAGCATACTAGATGCATAAAGGTGCTAGCTTGAAGGTTATCTAGACTCCATGCACGAGCTTGAAGCTTTATATGAAGTCCTAATGTGAAGAATGAAGTTTGGAGGTCCCATGTGACATCCCCATTTTTCACGGCCAGAAAAGACCGATTTTTGTTTATGCTTTATAAAAATCAGAGTATCTCCTTTAATAAAAGTGTTGCGGAATTTGTTCCCAGAAAAACATGATAAATACGTTATCAAAGCATTTCCGAAGAAATGTATTTTTATTCATTTTCAAAACCTTGGGATGTCATCGTCAATACAGAAACATAAGCATAAACAGAACTTACATTTATTTACACTAGTGATCTACATCTCTTTTAAATCTCTCAGGGTAATGTAACTTCATATCGACACCTATGATACAAATAAACTGAGTGGGTCAGGTTGGGAAACCTGGTGAGTACATAGGGTTTTCAACCCACAATAATATAATTATTATGTTTAATCATCAAACAATTAACCCAATTACCCATCCCCATTATCTTATTTACTCTTAAGGATCTACCCTAAGAATCAACTATTTCTTGTTCATTCGTTCCTAAGGATCATCCTAAGGAATAGGCACGAAATCCATTGTTGCCAGGGTTTACTCAACAGGCACTAAATCCATAGTTGCCAGGGTTTGCTCAACAGGCACTAAATCCATAGCTGCAAGGGCTATTTCGTTTATCAACAATATCGTTTCCGAGAATCCACTCGCAATACATGTCAATGGGTTTTTATCTCGTTTATCGACAGTATCGTTTCCGACAATCCACTCGCAATACATGTCAATGGGCTTTTAGAGTACATCTGGTGAATACACAGTTCAAAACACCTACAGGTTGCGAGTCTGCTAGTGTCCACTGGACTGTCTAGAATAGTCCGTGGTTGCCATCCATACTCTGGTGAATGACGGGGCCAACACATGGGTAAAAGGCTTCTCTCATGGTTTACCTCTCACCCTTATCTCATGGTCTATATCACTTTTCATCATTTTATTTTTGTCACACAACAACTATTTCATCTACCCATGTTTTACCCAACACATTTTGTAGATATAAAATACATATACAGTTTAAATCATTTAAAACATGTATAAAAATCTTTCACCCAGCACAGACGGCAAGTATACAGACAATATGCACACATAGCACGTAATTTATATTAAATACTTCATATCTATGTGTAAGATGAAAGGGACTATGCACTCACCTAAAAGGCGGCGACTCGGAAGTCGGACAGCGCTTCGTTATCTCAAAACAATTTTCCCTTGACAAAATCTAGTATCAATACCACTAGGGTTTAGTCTAACGTTAACCGAGACTAATTAATAGTCTAGCTATTATTATTATTATTATTATATAAGCGTTAAACAACACTATATAACTCATAATAATAGCCCAAATAATTATTATAAGGTCCTAATAACATTACTATATTAAAACATAAGCTATACTAAAGATAGGTTAGGCGTAGCGCACTTACAGCGGGTTTTTCTCAAAAACCGGGCTTCGCTGGAGCAGCGTTCCCGAGCCGAAAGGCTCCTTTCTCGGGACTCCGGGAGCCTCGGGGCTTCCTTCGGGTGCTAGGGAGGTTCCCTAGGCTTTTTGGGGGGTTTGGGGGGTTAGAGAGAGAGTTTAAAGAGAGAAAGTGAAGTTGGGAAGGTGTGAAGAATGAGGGAGCCCGACACCTCTATTTATAGGCTGGAAAACAGCTCTACTCGTCGAGTAGGTCCTCCTACTCGTCGAGTCCATGCCAGGTGTCACTCTCTGGTGGCTTGCCTTGGGGAGAAAGCCTTGGCCCTTATTCAGCCACGTCACCCCTTTTGCAGCAGCACCCTGCCGACTTCTAAACCCCGTAACTTTCGCATACGAGCTCCGTTTTCGACGTTCTTTTTTTCCACGCGTAGGTAAAAACAAGATCTACAACTTTCATTTAGACTCCATTGGCTAATTCTCGACCGATCTTAAATTTAACAGTAGGATGAGATTAGACTGTTAAATGACCACGAAGAATTCGTAACTCCTTCATACGGACTCCATTTTCGTCTGTCTTTTTACCGTTGAGTTCCTATTAATGAGATCTTCAACTCTCATTTAGGTTGCGTAAGCCAAAAACCGCTCAAACTAAAATTCGAGTTTCGGGCCGTGCACTGCTGTGCCAAATCTTAGAAAATTCATAACTTACTCATACGAAGTCAGATTTGGGCGTTCTTTTTATGGATGTTATCGGTTTAACATATACTACAACTTTTGTTTAGATCACTAAGGCTAAAAAGTCCTCTAGTGTAAATTCACTATTTACGTCTCCCGGTGTCGTGCCGGTTTTGCCGAAAAACTTCGACGAGCCATAACTTCTTCGTTATAACTCGGATTTCGGCGTTCTTTATATGTACGGAACCCTTGAGACATATTCTACAACTTGGTTAAGATTATTTATTATAAATAATATTTTGTCAAAAAGTCGTTTTCGACCCCTATTATCTCTAAATTGACTAGCCCGGATCTACGGGCGTTACAATTATCTCCCCCTTAGGATGATTACGTCCCGGAATCATCAACAAAACAGGGTTGTATAATGACTCCATATGTTATCTCTTCATCCTAGGTAATAATCGTAACTTCTATGTTCCTTCGAATGAGTATGTAACTCTTGGACTCCTTGTCTGCAGGTGGTGCTCGATCTTGCACTTGCTCCCTATCTCACGTTATACTCCAAATTATGACCTTCAAGTCACAATCTCGATCCTCACTGGACACGAACTTAAGATAAGTTCTTTTATTACTACAATGGACCGATGTGTCATATTCTAATGACCTATCATCGTATGTTGCAACGCTTAGACTCAGGTTTCTTAGAGTCAAATTCCAGAACAGACTATACCTTCCTTATTGTTCTAATGGGATATAATCACATCTTAAAAGGTAGCATTTCTAGCTACAAGCAACTATCGCGATACCTCTACTGATCGCTTTTTATTTCAATCTTCTGTCTTAAGTCAGATGCTACATCGAACTTGATTCTCTGAACCACATAACATACTCAGCGTAGTCGGACTCAATTTGATATGATCACTAGGGTCGGAATAACAATCATCTTCTTAGTCATTACCGAAACGATGGTAGCGACATACTTGAATAAAACGAAATGAATTACTAGCTCCTTGGTAACCTTGTGACTTTCCCTGATCCAAGCGTGAGTCCTGTGCTTCCGGTAGTATATGCATCTACTATCTTTCACACCTACTCATACTCGTCCCAAGTATTGTCTCGTAGTCCCCAAGTTCTAAAATCACAAAACAATTTAACACATACGAGTGTGTCCAAATAATCATAAAAAGAAAAAAAAATTCCCTAGACTTTACTAGGACTTCTTCCATGCACATCTTCAATCATCAATTCTGCTTCAACTCGGTTGGTATTGGAAATTCAAGACCATGGGATAACTTTATGGATTATACCAAAAATTCTTTCTTTCTGCCAATCGAAAGTGTACTTCTCCCGTACTAGACGTATTATTTATTAGACGCATTCTAAAGGCAAGATACCTCTCTTACGATATCTTCTGATAGGTATCATTCACTATCGTAAGCCTTATTATTTCCTCTATTTTATCAGTCTATCATGGTTCGCATCACTTCCTGAACTTCTGCCATTGTGATAGGTTCGGGTGCAGGCGCAACGACCGATGCATGACCCGTCACATTCTTCGGCTCAGGTTGTCATCTTCCTCGGATATTTCCTAGTCTGTCTTCACCATGACATTTTGTACACCAAATCAGACATTTGGTGTACCGAGGCGAGAATTTAACATAGGAAAGTTTTTTTTTACGATAGACGTATAAGTCTCCCTATTACTCCGAAAAGTTACATGTCAGTTCTAATATCGTAATTAAACGTTTAGAAATCTGAACACATAAAATTTCCAGATCCGGTCGGCAATAGGCCATAGATCCGAACAAATAATAGCATATAAGGCATCTTTATAGCTATAACATAAAACATTTAGCACATAAAACATTTTAGGCATCTTTCCTAAAATAAACTAGTGCTCGTGTCTAAAATATAGCAGACACTCATCTCACAATCATCGCTTAGTCATTCTAAGTTTAAGTCTAGAAATAAATCCATATTCCTAGTTCGCTTAAACTAATGCTCTGATACCAACTGTGACATCCCCATTTTTCACGGCCAGAAAAGACCGATTTTTGTTTATGCTTTATAAAAATCAGAGTATCTCCTTTAATAAAAGTGTTGCGGAATTTGTTCCCAGAAAAACATGATAAATACGTTATCAAAGCATTTCCGAAGAAATGTATTTTTATTCATTTTCAAAACCTTGGGATGTCATCGTCAATACAGAAACATAAGCATAAACATAACTTACATTTATTTACACTAGTGATCTACATCTCTTTTAAATCTCTCAGGGTAATGTAACTTCATATCGACACCTATGATACAAATAAACTGAGTGGGTCAGGTTGGGAAACCTGGTGAGTACATAGGGTTTTCAACCCACAATAATATAATTATTATGTTTAATCATCAAACAATTAACCCAATTACCCATCCCCATTATCTTATTTACTCTTAAGGATCTACCCTAAGAATCAACTATTTCTTGTTCATTCGTTCCTAAGGATCATCCTAAGGAATAGGCACGAAATCCATCGTTGCCAGGGTTTACTCAACGGGCACTAAATCTATAGTTGCCAGGGTTTACTCAACAGGCACTAAATCCATAGCTGCCAGGGCTATTTCGTTTATCAACAGTATCGTTTCCGAGAATCCACTCGCAATACATGTCAATGGGTTTTTATCTCGTTTATCGACAGTATCGTTTCCGACAATACACTCGCAATACATGTCAATGGGTTTTTAGAGTACATCTGGTGAATACACAGTTCAAAACACCTACAGGTTGCGAGTCTGCTAGTGTCCACTGGACTGTCTAGAATAGTCCGTGGTTGCCATCCATACTCTGGTGAATGACGGGGCCAACACATGGGTAAAAGGCTTCTCTCATGGTTTACCTCTCACCCTTATCTCATGGTCTATATCACTTTTCATCATTTTATTTTTGTCACACAGCAACTATTTCATCTACCCATGTTTTACCCAACACATTTTGTAGATATAAAATACATATACAGTTTAAATCATTTAAAACATGTATAAAAATCTTTCACCCAGCACAGACGGCAAGTATACAGACAATATGCACACATAGCACGTAATTTATATTAAATACTTCATATCTATGTGTAAGATGAAAGGGACTATGCACTCACCTAAAAAGTGGCGACTCGGAACTCGGACAACGCTTCGTTATCTCAAAACAATTTTCCCTTGACAAAACCTAGTATCAATACCACTAGGGTTTAGTCTAACGTTAACTGAGACTAATTAATAGTCTAGCTATTATTATTATTATTATATAAGCGTTAAACAACACTATATAACTCATAATAATAGCCCAAATAATTATTATAAGGTCCTAATAACATTACTATATTAAAACATAAGCTATACTAAAGATAGGTTAGGCGTAGCGCACTTACAGCGGGTTTTTCTCAAAAACCGGGCTTCGCCGGAGCAACGTTCCCGAGCCAAAAGGCTCCTTTCTCGGGACTCCGGGAGCCTCGGGGCTTCCTTCGGGTGCTAGGGAGTTCCCTAGGCTTTTTGGGGGGTTTGGGGGGTTAGAGAGAGAGTTTAGAGAGAGAAAGTGAAGTTGGGAAGGTGTGAAGAATGAGGGAGCCCGACACCTCTATTTATAGGCTGGAAAACAGCTCTACTCGTCGAGTAGGTCCTCCTACTCGTCGAGTCCATGCCAGGTGTCACCCTCTGGTGGCTTGCCTTGGGGAGAAAGCCTTGGCCCTTATTCAGCCACGTCACCCCTTTTGCAGCAGCACCCTGCCGACTTCTAAACCCCGTAACTTTCGCATACGAGCTCCGTTTTCGACGTTCTTTTTTTCCACGCGTAGGTAAAAACAAGATCTACAACTTTCATTTAGACTCCATTGGCTAATTCTCGACCGATATTAAATTTAACAGTAGGATGAGATTAGACTGTTAAATGACCACGAAGAATTCGTAACTCCTTCATACGGACTCCGTTTTCGTCTGTCTTTTTACCGTTGAGTTCCTATTAATGAGATCTTCAACTCTCATTTAGGTTGCGTAAGCCAAAAACCGCTCAAACTAAAATTCGAGTTTCGGGCCGTGCACTGCTGTGCCAAATCTTAGAAAATTCATAACTTACTCATACGAAGTCAGATTTGGGCGTTCTTTTTATGGATGTTATCGGTTTAACATATACTACAACTTTTGTTTAGATCACTAAGGCTAAAAAGTCCTCTATTGTAAATTCACTATTTACGTCTCCCGGTGTCGTGTCGGTTTTGCCGAAAAACTTCGACGAGCCATAACTTCTTCGTTATAACTCGGATTTCGGCGTTCTTTATATGTACGGAACCCGTGAGACATATTCTACAACTTGGTTAAGATTATTTATTCTAAATAATATTTTGTCGAAAAGTCATTTTCGACATCTATTATCTCTAAATTGACTAGCCCGGATCTACGGGCGTTACAATTATCTCCCCCTTAGGATGATTACGTCCCGGAATCATCAACAAAACAGGGCTGTATAATGACTCCATATGTTATCTTTTCATCCTAGGTAATAATCATAACTTCTATGTTCCTTCGAATGAGTATGTAACTCTTGGACTCCTTGTCTGCAGGTGGTGCTCGATCTTGAACTTGCTCCCTATCTCACGTTATACTCCAAATTATGACCTTCAAGTCACAATCTCGATCCTCACTGGACACGAACTTAAGATAAGTTCTTTTATTACTACAATGGACCGATGTGTCATATTCTAATGACCTATCATCGTATGTTGCAACGCTTAGACTCAGGTTTCTTAGAGTCAAATTCCAGAACAGACTATACCTTCCTTATTGTTCTAATGGGATATAATCACATCTTAAAAGGTAGCATTTCTAGCTACAAGCAACTATCGCGATACCTCTACTGATCGCTTTTTATTTCAATCTTCTGTCTTAAGTCAGATGCTACATCGAACTTGATTCTCTGAACCACATAACATACTCAGCGTAGTCGGACTCAATTTGATATGACCACTAGGGTCGGAATAACAATCATCTTCTTAGTCATTACCTATCACCCGCTTCGATTGATCGGTCGACGGTTGTAGCTAGCAACCACATGTGGGGATGTCAACCCCGTAGAGATCTATACATACGTATCTCGCTCCGAAGATTAACGGTTACAGTAGTGTGGGTATGCTAAGTGTTTAAACTCAGCTAATGAATAACGTCTCACAAAAAAGCCCTTAACTAAAAAGTTGGTGAATAACTCTCAGCCCTAACTTAATTGTGATTAAGTCACTAGGCATAATGAATATCGTTGTATAAGGTTTATAAAAACCGAGTACGTTTAACATGTCTGTAATAGTGTAATGTGCTCACTTTTATAAAAATAAATGTTTCAAATTAATGAACATATGTACATATATAAACATTGTGTACTTAAACATATAAATGAACATTCATAGCAATAGCTTGAATCCTTGAAATACTACAATATTTTATAACGTGCTTGTTATAATATACAATGTCACATAAAAATCATATAATTTTGTATTGTGTATTATTTGTTGCATGAAATAGTTATTTCACGATAAAATAACCTTAATACGTATACGAAAAATTTATACTAGTTTATTCGTAACAATATGGTAAATTGTTAAATAATAATATTTTTATAAACTAGATTTATTGTATTTTCGCATAAAAATGAAACTGATTTGTATAAACAAAATATTTAGGCACATGTATTCCCTAAAGTATATTGGCTTTTTGGTAATTTAATTAGAGGGTTAGGACTGTTTTGGTAAGAAAAATACCAAATAAGGGGTTTGTTTTGAATAAATGGAATCCTTGTTTATGGATTGGGACTGATTTGATGAATTTTTGTCAAGTGAGGGTTAGTTTTGTTTAATTTAAATGAAAGTTTGAATTTTTGATTTGACCGTTGACTTGGTCAAAATCAAAACTCGTTTCTTTTCTTTTTAGGTCGAAGCCCCGTATCAGTTATCAAACGGCTACAGCTAAGGAAGGGGCATCGTCTTCTTACCCCTTCGACTGATCGGGAACGAGAAGAAGAACATAACGCCGTCGAAACAGCGCCGATGGGCATCTACCGTGGGTGGGTCGCAGAAGCTACTCCGGGGTTCGTCCGATTCGAAGAAATAAGGAGGCAACGGTGGTGGTTCTTGGCCCGGTGATGGCAAATCCGTCAGGGGGAGCAGCGTCGGTCGGCGACGAGGCCGAAGAGAAGGGAGGAAGAAGCAGCGATGGATCATCAGTCGGCTTCGCAAAGCGATGTGGTCTCCTGGCTTCCACGGGCCGAAGCGAAGAACGGGATGGGGTAGGGCATCAACGAGGGTCGATGGGCTCCGAAGAGATGGAGGGCGTGAAGAAGCAGCGAAGTCTTCCTCGTCTCCGGCTGCGAGGTGTGAGGTCCGGACACTGCAAGCAGCGGTAGCAGTGAAGACAGGACCATTTGACCCTAAAGCAATCCACTGAAATGCAATGCGTTGGTAAGCCATCCTGTAATTAGTTATATCT